>NC_136313.1:9320016-9910016 GCF_964198595.1 Lampetra fluviatilis | reverse complement strand
ACACACACACTCACACACACACTCACTCAAACTCACACACACACTCACACACACACTCACACACGCACACACTCACACACTCACACACACTCACACACACACACTCACACACTCACTCACACACACATTCACATACACACTCACACACTCACACTCACACACACTCACACACACTCACACACACACTCACACACTCACACACACTCACACACACACTCACACACACACACTCACACACACTCACTCATTCACGCACACACACACACACACACTCACTCACACACAAACACTCCCACACACACTCACACACACACTCACACACACACACTCACACACACACTCACACACACACACACACTCACGCACACACTCACGCACACACACACTCACACACACTCACGCACACACTCACGCACACTCACACACACTCACACACACTCACACACACACTCACACACACTCACACACACACTCACACACACACTCACTCACGCACTCACTCACGCACACACACTCACACACACACACTCACACACATACTCACACACACACTCACACACACTCACACACACACTCACTCACGCACACACACTCACACACACTCACACACACACTCACACACACTCACACACACTCACACACACACTCACACACACACTCACACACTCACACACACTCACGCACACACACACATACTCACGCACTCACGCACACACACTCACGCACACACACACTCACGCACTCACGCACACACACACTCACACACTTACGCACACACTCACGCGCACTCACACACACTCTCGCACACACAAACACACTCACACACTCACACTCACACACGCACACACGCACACACTCACGCACACACACATACACACTCACGCACACTCACACACACACACTCACACACACTCGCACACACGACGACTCACACACACTCACACACACACACACTCATTCACGCACACACACTCACTCACACACTCACACTCACACACACACTCACACACACTCACACACACTCACACACGCACACACTCACACACACATACACTCACGCACACACTCACGCACACACACACACACTCACGCACTCACGCACACACACACTCAGACACACACACACTCACGCACACACTCACGCACACACACCGACTCACGCACTCACACACTCACTCACGCACAACGACTCACGCACACACACACTCACTCACGCACAACGACTCACGCACACACACTCACGCACCCACTCATTCATTCACACACAACGACTCACGCACACACAACGACTCACGCACACACACACTCACGCACACACACTCACACTCACGCACACACACTCACGCACACACACACACACTCATTCCCGCATACACACTCACTCACACACACACTCACGCACACACATACCCACACACACACTCACACACGCTCACACACACACACTCACTCACACACACACTCACGCACACACACACTCACACACACACTCACACACGCTCACACACGCACACACACTCACACACACACTCACGCACACACACCCTCACACACACACTCGCACACACTCACGCACACACATACTCACACACGCTCACACACACTCATGCACATACACTCACACACGCTCACACACACGCACTCACTCACGCACACACACACATTCACTCACGCACGCACACACTCACGCACACACACACTCACGCGCACACTCACTCACGCACACACACACTCACACATGCTCTCGCACGTGGTGCACGCACTCACGCACACTTGCATGTGGTGCACCCTCGCACACAAACACTCACACACGCTCGCACACACACACACTCACGCACACACACACTCACGCTCGCACTGACGCTCGCGCACACTCACGCACACACACACTCACGCACACACACACTCACGCACACACTCACTCACGCACACACACACTCACGCACACACTCACTCACGCACGCACACACACACTCACGCACACACTAACTCACGCACACACACACTCACGCACACACTCACGCACACACACACACTCACTCACGCACACACACATTCACACACACACTCACGCACACACTCACGCACACACACACACTCACTCACGCACACACACATTCACACACACACTCACGCATGCTCTCACACGTGGCGCACGCACGCACTCACGCACACTCACTCGCATGAGGCGCGGGGCTTTCAAATCAAATAGGAGAGTTGAGTCGGGTTGATTCGTCATTCTTGCAGCAGCAGCAGCGGCTTTTGGCTGTTTGCCAAGGAACAGAGATGGTCACCGCATCGCGCACTTTTTAAGGTTCCACGCGGGATCTTTGTCTTTGCAGCGGTGTGCGACAACGGCTGTCAAAACGGCGGGCGCTGCATCGGGCCGAGCCGCTGCGCTTGCGTCTACGGCTACACGGGGGCGCAGTGCGAGCGAGGTGAGTGCCCACCGCGTGCCCTCCCCGGGCACCGTCGCTCGCCCCACGCCGCGTCTCGGTGGTTTTTGTTTCATCTTGCGGCTGAACAAAGGACGCGACGGCGACGACGACGACGATGACGGCAACCGTTGGGGGACTCGGCGTGCCCGTCGTCTCCGCGCGTCGGTCGCGGGCGTCCTGCGTGCACCCCGGCGCCCGCGGGGAGCGAAGCGGCGGCGCTCGGGAGAGATGTATTTATCTCAACCAGGGAAGGGTTCGTCCACGCGCTGCATGGTTAGCGGTCGCTGCGCTATCACTGGGCCGTTCCGAAAGTTCCTCCAGGTGTTGCCGCGATCCGATGTTCCTGGCCAGGCCTCCTGGAAAGGCTTCATGTTCTCATCATCATCGAGCGTGATGGTGATGATGGTGCTGATGATGATCTGTGAGCAGCACCAGGGTGAGCGTGGGGCCTCCCCTTGGGCAGAGTGCCTGAGCTATGCGCCGGAAATAGGCCCAGACGTCCATGCCGGATCAGGTCCTCCACAAGCCCAGACGCCGATATTTCACTCATCGGTACCACCTGAGGTGGCCTCACTCTAGCGGTTGCTATTTCTTCGTATGGCCAATATCAGTGAATTATGCATCCTCTGTCTGAAATGAGTGGGGGGTGAGCAGGTAATTCACTCTCATGAGCCGTATAAATTAATCGGTTCTGCGAGATTTTTGCTTCATCAGGTAGTGCAGATTTCTGCTCTGGCCCGCTGTGTGGAATGTAGCAGTGCCAGAATTGGCCCCGGGGCTCCAGTCATTGGCTTCTTGGTGCTTCGTAGAATTTGACGCGTCAGACACAACGGTTGAATCGACAGGGAGGCCCCAAACCTGGACTGAGGCGCGGCCAAACCGACATTCTCTGCTATTAAATATCCGTAGCGCACGTTTACGCAAATAATAGGAAAACAATACAAATCCTCATGCAATTTTTGCAAATACAATCGTGTAAATTGTCCGTGGGGACATTTTCACAACAGCACGCCAAACAGAGGCGGCGTGGCTTTAACACACGGGACACACGGAGACAGAGGAGACGCCGCTCCAAGCCGTCCACAGACACGGGGCGTGACCGGCACCCCGGCCTCCGCACTGGGCACGCGAGCGGGCGGGCGGGCGAGGGCACGCGGAGATTTCATTCATCCCCTGACACCGCGCCGTCCGCTTAAGTCCTCCGAGGAAGGCCGCTCTTCGGGGGAGGGGGGGATTTTCTCTGTTTCTTTTTGTTTGCGCGCATTCCCCCGCCTCCTCCTCTGCCCCCCTCCCTGCCCCCCGCCTCGCCCCCATCACCCGACCCCCCCCCCCTCTTCATGGTGCCGAGCCAAACTTTTCTTCTCACGTCGCCCCTCTTGCCCATCTTGTTTCTTCGTCCTCTCTCGCGTTTCTTTATCGCCCTACATCCCTCCCTGCGCCCCCCCCCCCCCCGCCTACTCTCTTGGAGGTTGTTGAACTTCTTTCCCACCGTACGTAGCCAACCACGCTGATCGGAGATGCGGGGGAAGGACAACAAACTAAATACAAAAAAGTAGAAATTAGTTTTCAATCTAGATGATGATTTAAAAGTGCATAGCTCCAGTGGCTTCCTAATAGCGGAAGAGCGTTCCAGACGGCCGCAGAAGCGTATCTGAAAGAGTGCGACGCGGTGACCGTCTTTGTTCGATGGTTAGCCAAAAGTCGCTGCGAAGATGACCGTAGTTTGTGTGATAGTTTATGCTCCTTGACGAGATCAGCGAGGTATTGTGGTTATTTTTTGGCGAGCACTTTGTGTGTAATGAGTGCGACCTTATAATGTATTCGTTCGGTAACCGGTGTGTGTGCGTCGACGCCTCTGTTCCATAAAGCGTCGCGCTCGGAGAGTATTCCTCTGGTGATGGGGTCGGAGTAATTTTATGGGAAGGCACAAACGCTGTTTGTAGACTCGTAAAGGCCTCATCTAAACTCTGCAACGAGGAGGCATTAGCCGCCAAACGCTCGGAGCCCCAACTTTTTTCCACAGTGCCCTCCGCCTTCCTGTCTCCCGCTCCGAGAGAAGTTGCTCACCTCCCTGGCGGGATTGCGGGCTACGGTTACAGGGTCAGCAGCAGGGGTGGCTCTGGCGGGAGGTCACGGGGTCGGCCTCCGTGACATCGCACATTCATCGTCGCCGAAGTGACTCCGCCTGGGGGGCCTTGCGTGATCCACCGCTCGCTAACGGCAATGCGCAGAGCGGCGGAGCGAAGCGCAGAGCGGCGGAGTGAGCCGCCGCCGCGGCGCAGAGCGGGCGTCCTCCACACGTGGCGAGGGGGGCCGCTAGGTCGGTCCGCCCCCAACGGCGTGCGGCACCGCGCCGGTCGTGACGCGAGAGACGTTCATGGCCGTGTCGCGTGTCGTCCCGTGTGCGCGGAGCGAGCTCGCACCGCGCCACGCTCGAGCCACGCCGTCCTGCACTGCCCATGCACTGCACTACACCACACTGTACCGCACTGCACCAAACTGCACCACACTGCCCATGCACCGCACTGCACATTCCTGCAGCGCACATTCCTGCACCGCACTGCACCATCCTGTGGCTGGAGCCAGGTTGGGGCGACGCCGCTGGCTCCGCGTGCCAGCGGCACCGACCGCCACGAATCTCCAACACCCAGCAACGGATTCTGTCTGTTCCATTCTCCAGACGTGGAGACAAGAGAGAGAGATTGACCACTCCTCTCACGCAAGCAGCCTCTTCCTACCCCTCCCCCGCCTCGCCCGGTCCCTTGACCCTCGCGAGCTAAAAGTCAGTGCCCCCGAGGGGCCCTGACAACCTCCTTCCCGCCCCCACCACCCCCCCCCCCCGCTGCTCCCCAGCCCGCAGATAAAGACAATTCCCAAGAGGTCCAATGGATAATTTACTGCACCCGCTCCAAGAGCGTCTCTGTGGCGCGCTCGCCGCTGTGAGCGGCTCCGGCAATGCTCCGAGGGAAATGTCGGCATTAATTTTACAACTCTGATAAACTTCTTCCCGGTGTACCAAACCAAAAAAACGAAATGAAATCCTCCACGGTATTTTTTTTTCTTACTTTTCCTTTTGGCCCATCGAACGGCAAGCCATATAACAAAATAAGAAAAACACACGCTTAAAAGGTGCTTGTATTTTGTGAGGGTTATAGGTTTTACTTTATTAAATGAAAAGATGTGTTCATTGCCGAGTCGTTCTTTGCGAGAACGACCAGCGCCATAAGATTTACTGTCTTGGCATGAGGTAACAATGTACCTCGCAAGCATCAGACAACGAAGAGCGGGAAAAAAACTGCGAGCAGATGCCAAAAACTTCTGGATGTCTCACTTGAGAATGTAGGCCAAAGTTGTTTAAAAAGCGCTCGAAAACCAGACGGCTTTAAAGCGAACGGTGCGTGCATACGAGCGAGCGTGTACGTGGGGAGCGCTGCGGCATAAACCTGGCGACCCCAGTTTGATTCCCTCAGATAACTGAATCGGTCCTGGGCTTCCCCTAGGTCGACTCAGCCTCACGCGAGTACCTGGTGCGGTGTGTACACATCGCCACTAGGGAGACAAAGGCGGCCGGGCGTGGCCACCCACCCCTTCGTGTTTCGTGCTGGCACACGAGGGGGTGCTCGCTAACAGCACTTGCCCCAAGTCTGTTAAAGGCTATATGGGGGGTGTTTGTCTTTGTGTGTACGGAGCTCACATGGCTTACTTAAGCTTGAAAAGAGACATTGATAGATGTGCCCATCTCAGTCGGGTAGGTTTGCCACCATGCCCCCCCCTCCCCACACATCCGCGACTTCTCAAACTGACTGCGCTGTAAGCTCACGGCCGCGCGCCAGGCGAGGCTTTGCACAGGGAGTGACACAGCGCACAGTCGCCGCTGCCGCACGTCGCCCTCGGATCAAGTCCGCCGTGGTCGCGTTCGCAGGAGGCGGGCGTCTAGTCAGGAGGGATTTGTTACTAAAAAACAAGCCGCACTGAGGCATTGGCGCTCATCTCCTGCCAGTGGTGGAAATTCCGCATTGCTCTGCGGCGGGGACGAGCCTCAATCTCCTGGACAGCCGCCGGTGACTTGTAGACAAAGTGGAATCGATTTTATCGACCCACCCCGCTGCAGGGAGGATGGGTTGAGCCAGCTTTGCTGATCGTCGGGTATACTTGAGGTCAAACCCCAAAGTTTAACAAAACCCCAATAATTGGCGGCATCCTGTGTTTAAAACAATCTAGGCAGCGTTCGTTTCTCTGCGTTGGACGTAAATTAAATCTTGTTATTGTTTAGTACAATTAGGGTCGTTGTTTGGAGTATTGCGAGATGAAAATGATTGCCTTTGCAAAGTTCAAGGTCGTTTGCCATCACGATCTTTTTCCTTCTGGGGTTGTTTTGGCCCAGATTAAAGTACGACAGCGACGACCCCTCGTCGCGCTTTGGCAGTGCGCACGGAGCTGACGTGTTTTGCATGGCGGGTAATCTTTTGTAACAGAGGTAAACAATGCTTAACGTGAACTTCACGTTGTGACGCGTCGCCATCGCCGCTGCCGCACAGTGATCTCTCGCTCGAGAAGAGAGAGCGAGAGACTCGCAGGCACGAGGAGGCACCACAGGCGAGCGGCAAGGGCAGCAGCCGGGCGGGCGAGAACCCTTCATCAAATTCCTCCGGCGCGTGCGAGGGGGCAACGCTCTATCCCGTACAGAGTGAACAGGTGTGGTTCGCATATTCGCTGCGCCGCCTTCCCCTGGCCCGCCGACCCCCTCGGCGCTTGTGTCAACAGGGGACGACGCAAGGCGCCCCCCGCCCCCCCCCCCTCCCCGGGTCGACTTTTCCCCGTCGACAGAGACGACGCCGATTTCTGGAGCCGCTTTTTTGCGGCACTTGGGCGCGAGTGTGTCAACCCGCCCTCATGTCCCACGCCGCCAGCAGCGCCTGCAGCTCAGCGCAGAGGAAAACGACGCTGCTGCTGCCGCTGCTGCTGCCGCTGCTGCTGCCGCTGCTGCCGCCGCTGCCGCCGCTGCCGCCGCCGCCGCCGCCGCCGCCGCTGCCGCCGCAGCTGCCGCCGCTGCTACCGCTGCCGCCGCTGCCGCCGCTGCTGCCGCTGCTGCTGCTGCCCAACCAGCAGCCAGCGAAGAACCCCTCGCGCGACCGATGCAGAAGAAGAAAAAAAACCCTCACTGCTGCCATCCACAGCGCTGGATTATGACAGACAGCCACGTGCAGCGTAGCCGAGACCACCACCACTACCACGCGGTTAAAGGTGCAGCTCTGCAATTTCCCTCTCACGCCGCCGCCGCTGCTGGTGGCTGGGCCTGCGCTGAAGGGGGGGGGATTTCCCCCCCTAGTCACCCGTCGGCTCTCGATGTACGAGAAGCGAAGGTTGCCGATGTATGAATCTTCTCTGCTTTCCTCCTCACCTCTCCGTCTCTCTTGAGCCCAACAAAAAAAAAAAGAAAAAATATTTTTTATTTTTTTTATTTTATCAGCTGAGGCCCACTGAGCTATATAGATCTCTTTTAGAAGTGACCTGGCCACAAATCATAGCTCAACTAAGTGGCTTACCACGTGGAAAGGTATAGCAGCCAAATAGTCGAAACGCGTGTTTCTAAATGTGGAGGGGAAAACCGGAGGGCCCGGAGAAAAAACCACGCGACCACGGGGAGAGAGACACGCAAACACCAAATATACAGCAGCAGCAGGCGTCAGGGTCGGGATCGAACCCACGACCTCCAGCATACCAGGCGAGGCCGTTAACATCTCCTAGCCACCGTGGCGTCCTCAGTTAGATTCTGTGGGTTCCGTCTCCGGCTCGACGCGGGTACGGTGGAGTCCTCCTCGTGCCGTACGAAGCAGCGGTCGGACCCCCCAGCCGGCGGCGGACTGTGCCGCTCCTTCGCCCGTCCAGCCACCGCCACGGCCGGTGGGAAACCAGGAGTCTCTTTAGACTGGGGGGAAGGGGGGGCATGGTTAATGTTTGACGGTCACGAAGGGGGTGGGGGTTGTTTAACCAAACGTTTGCGTCTCCCACTCCGCCCGTGCGTCTGTCGAGGGGTGCGCGGATGTGGGTTATGATTTAGAAACATATTTTCGTCTCTGGATCTCCTCCCAAGTAAATATGACACGATCATTCATGCTCAACATACACCGGAGGCATGCCACGGCAAAGGGATGAAACAATGACGATACTAAATCAACTACACCGATATGGTAATAGCACCGTTTAGCAGCTCTGCTCGCTAATTGGCTCATTAGAAGTGGTGTCGAAATGCTCCGGGCTATGGATGGAGTTGGCGGATGGCGTGGCAACGACCGAGCCGTGCCGTGCCAGGCTGGGCGGGTCAGGCCCGTGCCGTGCCAGGGTCAGGCCTGGGCCGTGCCGGGCGGTACGTGAGGTGTGAGCGGCGGTGCTGGTCGCCTGCAGCAGCAGGTGCTGCTGTGTGGGACGCCTGCATGGGCGGCGGCGGCACTGTTTGGTTGTGAATCTGTTACATAAACAACAACAAGAATAACATCGTAGTAGCCTCAAAACCATCAATAGGGTCACCGTTACGAATGTCCCTCCAGGTGCCTCTGCGATCCATCGTCCCTGGCCAGGCCTCCTGGATAGGCTTCATGTCCACATCATCATCATCGAGGGCGATAATGACGACGATGATGACGATGACAATGATGACAACGATGACAATGATGACAACGATGATGATGACGATGACAACGACGATGATCCGTGAGCAGCTCCAGGCTGAGTGTGGGGCCTCCCCTCTGGTGGCGAGGAGCGAGCCCACGTGGTCCCGAATCTGAGTTCGAGACCCCGCCACGGTGCGACGTGGAAGCTTCCCAGGTCACTTCGAAGACGAAGCCACGCGCCCCCTGTGCGCACGGTCAGCCGGCTGTGGTGATCGGAGGTGGTCGGTCTCCCTTGCGCGTTGGGGACAAAACGAAAAGCCCCAGTGCGGGGGGAAGTCGCGGCGAGCCCGCTGCTGATCGCCGGCAGTGTCCCCGTCTCATTCTGAGGTAGGTGGCCAACTCATTTTTCCCGCCCTTTTCCCACTTCCGTTCTCGCCACCGCGCGTCACGTGGGCGCGTCATGTGGGCAACGATGACAATGATGATAACGATGACACGTGGGCGGGTCACGTGGGCGCGCAGGGCAGTGCATGGCGCCTCACGTGCGACGAGAGGAGGGACGGCCTGCGGAAGGAGACATCGCAGAGCTACTTGTGAGCAGCGACGGATGATCATCGTAGCAGAAGTCGCTACAAATGTAGCTACGGGCGCCGCACTTTCAAGGGCCCCGTGCTAAACGCTTTCAGGCTATCAATTCCGGTTCAGTGATTCTGCACTTGCTCTATTACCATAGTACTATACTGCCTTCAACTTTTATGAACGACTGGGTGTTTAAGGTTAGGGATTTGTCGTATTATCTGGCTGCATAGCAAATGAAAAAATACAATTACTTTACGATGCAACTTACAAATGTGTGTTTTAATGTTTACATGTTTTTAAAAATTGTTCTCATCGACCTTTGGTGACTGGTTGGTGGCACTCAACCCCACCCCCCCTCCACACCTCCCGCCCCCCTGGCTCCTCCTTCCCCCCCCTCTTGCCTTATATAATATCTTGTTACGAGCAGCTCTTGTCCACTCCAGCAAATTGTTTCTTGCTGTGGCTGTCTCCTAACTGATGACGGAGGCTTGTGCTGCTTCAGAAACGTCTGGATTTAATTTAGTTACTTGCATTTTTATTTTTATTATTTTATTAATTGTATTATTATTGTTTTTATTTTCACCTACCTGACTTTACCGAAAGAACCAAAGAGTATGGATCCTTGCAGTTACGAAAACTTCAAATCTAGAATTTAAGGCCCCTTCATAAAATTTGCTACAGGCCCCGCACGAGCTTAATCCGGCACGGATTCTGAGGTCCCTTGGCAGGCGACCTCTGCAATCCACGCAAGTTTTTGTTGCACAGCGACAAAAGCGAATTGTTCACGATGAGAGCCAGGAGTGCCGCTTAAATGAGGTGAAATGCCGCGCCTGATGTGACGGGGGATTTTTTTGAGCGCTCGTTTTGTCGTCTGAGTTGAGTCCACCGATTCGCTCCGCCCGAGAGCCCAGTTCGGGGGCCTGCGCTTGAGTTTGGCAGCAGTGCCAACGTGGTGGTCTGCCGGTCGTGCCGAGAGGGCCTCGGCAGAGAGATTTGGTGTCTCGATTTAAACTTTTGTGACTGCAGGGATTCATATTCTTGGTTCTTTCGGTAAAGTCACGTAGAAGGGAAATAATCAAATAATAAAAATAAAATATAAAATAAAATTCTCACGACGTTTCGGCCACAACGCAAGCAGCCGTCCTCAGGTGACAAACTAAGGTTGGCTGCTTGCGTTGTGGCCGAAACGTAGTGAAAATTTAATTGTTTTATTTTTATTATTTCCCTTCTACGTGACTTTACCGAAAGAACCAAGAATAAGAGTTGGTGTCGTTCTGACGTCCCCCCTCCGTTGGGCTGACTGTGTGCTCCAGAGTTGTGGGATGCATGGCCACAGTCGCACTCCTGTGCCTCGTGTCTTTCATTCTCCATTCGTGAAGGAGGTGTGTGCATCGGTTTGTTGCTGTTGTTGATGTTGCCACTGATGGTTGCCCCAGCGGCGTCTTCGAGGAGGATTGTAAAACCCAGGAGGTGCGATGTTTGGGTCTCGCGCGAGGCGTCTATTCTGGACGTCCGCGTTGGTCAATCTTGTTCACCAGCGGTCTGGAGGGTCTGGATCGATCAGAGGTTGGCTTTTACCTGGATTCGAACCCAGGCTGTGTGTGTGTGTGAGTGCTTGTATGGGTGGTAGTGTAGTGGTTAGCGCTGTGCTACGAAACCGGCGACCCGAGTTCGATTCCCGCTCACGGCCAACACCGATGACGATTATCTGAACCGGTCCCGGGCCTCCCCTAGGGCGACTCAGCCTCAAATGAGTACCTGGTGTGGTGTGTAAACATCGCCACTGGGGAGACAAAGGCGGCCGGGCGTGATCGTGGCCACCCACCCCCTCGTGTGCCGTGCTGGCCTTCATAGGTGCTCGCTAAAAGCACTTGCCCCTACAGTCTGTTAAGGCTATACGGGGGATATTTGTCTTTGTGTGGCTTATGTAGGCGCGTATTAAATTTTAATGTCTGTGTGTATGGAGGATTTAAGTTATTTAACTATGTGTGTGCGTATGTAGGCGAGTTATAAACGCGCGTGTGTGTGTGCGTTAGCGTGAGTCAGTCTGGCGGAGTTGGCTGCTTTGTTTTACCCGTGTTGAATGACAGGACTCCCCAGAGCTTCCATTCAAACATAATCACCGTGCTTGCTATTAGCAGCGCTCCCCCCTCCCCGCGTCGCTCCCTTGCTCCACCTCGCTCCACCTCGCTCCACCCCACTCCCGCTCTCCACCTCTCTGCACCTTACCCCACTTTGCACCCCCCCCCTCTGCTTTGTCTCGAGTAGTCGTCTCAGACGACACCGCTGCTCAGCTCTGGCTCGAGGCCTCGCTCCGTCCGTTTGTGTCCCAGGCAGCAGCAGCAGCAGCAGCAGGCGCGGTTCCCCTGGGGACCCCCCGCCCCCCCCCGGCAACACGGGGCGGGGCGGCTCCTCGCTCGTGAACAAAGACCGACAGCTCAGCGGCGTTGTTTCAAGGCGAGAACACCTCGCGTCGAAAGCGGTTTAGTTCGTCTTGAAACGACGCCGCTGTAATGGTCCCCCCCCCCCACCCCGCACGCGCGTGGCCCGTGGGTCGCGCAACCGGCGGTAGAGGTTCTGTATCGATTGAATGCGGAGAGGCGGCGCTGCGAGGGATCTGCTGGTTGGTGCCGCAGAGCCGCATCGATCGATCGATTATAACGAAACTTATTTTTTTGCTACTTTTTATGTGACCAGGCTAGGCGCACTGAGCTGTGTGCCTCTTTGTCAGATGGAACCTGCCCAGCACAAATGATAGCTCAACGAAGCGGCTTGTCACGTGGAAACGTACGGCAGCCACATACTCCACGCGGCCACGGGCAGAGCGAGACACGCACACTCCAAATATACAGCAGGGGTGAGGGTCGGGACCGAACCCACGACCTCTTACGTGCGAGGCGAGGTGGCTAGCATCTCGCCACCGTGGCGATGACCACGGGACGGACCCGGGCCGTGGGCCGCGCACGCAGGGGCTCCAGCGCGCCGTCTGTGCGGGGGAAACGGCGAAATTGCACCGAGACAAAGAGAACTTATTGGAAACAAAATCTAGGAAAGGAAATTAAATGGGGGGGGGGGGATGGGGTTTGTTGGGGGGGCGGGCGGGGGGGGGGTGCGAGGAGCTGAAACCTTGGTGGCAATTAGCAATTAGTGGCTGTGAGTCTGCAGTAAAAACAGACATTTCATTTGGCACAGGCCGGGTTCTCTGTGTGGCCGCTCCCCTGGGAGCCCAGGTCGGAGGAATGTGGCTCAGACGCTCGCAGTGGAAGTGGGGGGGGGGTGTTCGCTACCTGCGCGCGTGTGTGTGCATGCGTGTGTGTGCACGCGTGCGCGCGCGTGTGTGCACGCGCGTGCGTTGCCTTCATAGGTGTAACTCGCTAACAAAACTTACCCCAGCGGTCTGTTTAGGCTCTACGGGGGATCTTTGTCTGGCGACCCGAGCCCGAGTTTGATTCCCGCTCACGACCAAAGTGAGTGGCGAGCATCTGAACCGGTCATGGTGCCTCTCCAGGTTGAAAATGAGTACCTGGTGCGGTGTGTAAAACATCAGCATTGGGGAGACAAAGGCAGCCGGGCGTGACGTTGGCCACCCACCCCCTCGTGTGCTGCGCCGGCCTTCATAGGTGCTACCAGCTAACAACACTTGCCCATACAGTGTGTTAAGGCTACGCGGCGGGGGATCTTTGTCTGTGCGTTGCTCTTTGCGCTGAACGCGTCCGTGAGCGCACAGCGGACTGCGTGTTGCTCTCGTACTGTCGCCGTGCGAGCGTGTGCCCGTGCGACTTGAGGGCAACGTTCTCGGATCTCACGTTGAAGTCGGAGAGGTTTATCACTTGAGGTGTTTGATGCGACTGGCCACTGTGCGATCGCTTACGATATATTGGCGTGAAATACGACCGTATCAGAAGATTTAGTTTTAGTGTCCTGATCGTTCCATCGCATTTTATTAAACGTTTTTTTCCCTTATGTTTAAAAAATCTAGAATTTCGTTTTCCATCTTACATTTTCTTATTTACTCGCTTTTCTGAGCTGAGAAATGTACCGCCGCCCAGCGACGGCGCTGCGATTAGCATGCCGCACTACGGAGCCGGCCGCCTGAGTTCAGTTTACCATTCACGCTCTGATGTTTGCGGCGAGTCTTACATACACCTGTCCCGCCATAGGAACGTGGAATTTCCACCACCGACTAGGGGGCAACACAACAGGAGATGAATGTGCGTTGAGGCACGAACGCGTATTCGAGCAGAAAATCGCTCTGATTTTTTTATACTCCCTGTCAACCCTGGCAGCTCCCGGGGTCACGACCTGTGCTCTTAACAGCACCACTCCCTCACACTCGGAGGATTTCAAACAGAAGTAGCGGGACAACTTCATTATTTTACCAGCGTGGCAACCCCCCCCCTGCCGTAACCCCGACATCAGCGATGAACTCAGAGTGGGAGGTCCAACTGCCACTGGAGGTGTCCCGCTCACACCTGCGAGCCGCCTCGCATCAGCCGTTACCAGGCCTCGCACATGCTCGCAATTACCCACCTTTGTCCTGGGGGCGCGTGAGACCCTGACCTCTCTTACCGTGCCACCGCCCCCCACATACCCCCCCCCCATGTTGCCCCCTCACCACCCGTCTTCGTTACGCACCGCAGCTCCTCGATAGCACGGCCCACCGCCGGCAGAGGTCGACTTTTGGTTTTGATGCCGAGGGACACGGGGGAAATAACCTCCCAGGGTCTGACCCCCACGCCACCTCCCTCCCTCGCTCCCTCCCTCGCTCCCTCCCTCTCTGCCTCCCTCCCTCGCTCCCTCCCTGCTTCCCTCCCTGCCTCCCTCCCTTTAAGCGCCGAGTTTGAGACGCCCCCGGCCAGTCCCGAGGACCAATTAAACTGCCAGCATGTCGGGGATCGTTAACCCCGGGGGCATGGATATTGATTACACGTGGAGGCAGCTGGTGCGCCGTGAGCCCCCTGCCCGGTGCCGTTTCACGCGTCGGCCCGTGCGGCTCTGTTCAGCGCTCGCGCCGCGCGGCATCTCGAGCCGGCCCCCGGGCTCGGCGCGCGCTGTAATTAGCCGCCCCACTTTGTGTTCCGAGGGATTCCGGGGGAATTCCATTACGGAGCGCGAACTAATACGGGACATTTTAAAACAAGTTTTGTTAAAAATAATAATCGTGTCCTTTAAATGGAAACACCCCCGCCCACGTGTTTGACTCAAGACGAAATCTTTATTTATTTTGACGCAGGGAATCTATTTCTGCGCGCGCTCGTTGAGCGCTGTCGTTGCGCGGAGTCGGCAGCCGTGGCTGACCGCGCCGTTACTTAAATATTTTTGGAACGTGAGCTCTGCGGAGACGCGCACCAGAAGGCTGTTTCGTGAACATTTGCTAGTTATGGGAAAACTTGAAAATTTAAAAAAACTCAATCGTGAGACACCTTAGCGTGCGCAAAAACTGAACGCATCCGTTAATAACACTGGTGTGTGTGGCCTTAAAAGAAAAAAAAATAGGCGACGTTATGAACAATGGTCCTTCTTCGTAGCACATGAATAGAGAGGCCAGGGAGATTGAGTAAATCGTTTTTGTAGCGGAGCCTGTATACCATGGCACCCTGATAATTAAAATAGAGTTAATAATAATCAGGGTTGAAGACCTCCCTTTTATGCCACGCGGCTTTAAAACAATTCCATGTAATTACATGTTTCCTTGATGAACAGTTAATTGAATTGGCTGATGAATAGTTACCCATCGAGCCCCGGGGTGTGAAGTTCAGGCTCCAACTCTTTTTGTCTGTGCACCGCTGACAACGCAGCAGCAACAGCAGCATCACGAGATTATTAGTTGAGCTTTCATAGGCCTTGCCCATCCGTCATGAATGCACACCGGAATTAACCGAGTGGCGTCTTGGATTTGCTTTTGGACTCCGCAAGGCACGCACACATTCGACCGCCGGAGGTTTGTGGAAAGTTTATGGCAATAATTTTAAATGACATCCAGTAGCCTTAGTGTCCCAAGGGCCCAAGTCGAGAATGCAACAAAAAACTGCTTACAAAATTTCCTCAAATCATGTTCGTGGCAAACCCTGGGGAAAGTATTTTAATTTTAGCCGCAGTTTCTGGTTCAGAAAAGAAAATATTATTGTGAATGTGTTTTCTCTGTGTGTACGCCTGCACGTGCGTGCGGGCGTGTGTGTTGCTGTAAATGTATTTATGTACAAATCAGCGGCGTGTGTGCGTGTGTGTGGGGAGCGGCGGTGCTACGGTTAGCGCGTTGCGCTGCGAACCCGGCGACCCGGAATTCGATTCCCGCTCACGGCCACCAACACCAGTGACGATTATCTGAATTGGCTCTGGGCCTCTCCTAGGTCGACTTGGCCTCAAATGAGGGTGTGATGTGTGCTGGCCACCTGCCCCTCCAGTGCTGTGCAGGCCTTCATAGGTGCTTCCTAGACAGCACTTGCCCCAAGAGTCTGTTGAGGCAATATGGGGGATTTTTGTCTTTGTGTGCATGTGTACATGTTTAACGTTGTGGTGAATATACCGTGTGTACACCACATACGTTAGCTACATTTGAACTACGCAACTGAAAAGTTGCGCGCAACAAAAAAATTCTGCCCCGTGCGAGAATTTCCCTGAAAAGCAAAGCCAACATCTGAGCGCCACCACACGCGGCGTGAGAAGTGTCCGTCGCGCGTCTGGGCGAGGCGACGACCGTGTCCCAGACTCGACTAAAAATGGGTAAATCTCATCCTCATCGGCGGTGGCGACACCGGTCACGTTTTCCATGCCCAATTCGAACCGACCGCTTGCCGCCACTTGAATTGGGTGCCGGGGGATTTGTATTTGCCGCAAGCTCGGCGGTCGCTTCCGACGGTCGAGTTCGGTGACGCGCGGGAGGAGGGAGCGCCACGTGGGCCGCCCTAGTCAGCGTCGGGGCCTCTCGGCATCGCCTCCTGCAGCCAGGTACCAGGTGGTCGTCTCGCGTCAGACGCCGATGGGGGGGCCCTTCTCCTGCCGCGGGCTAGACGGAGTTGCTTTAAAAGTAAGAGCGCTCGCGAGTGCGCCAAGTGGCTCGACCTGCAGTCCCGCCCCGTTCAAATATTTTTGGATCGTGTCCACGGCCCGTCGAACGTGTCTGGCCCACACCTCCATTGGCGGTGGTTGCACAGGGGAGTTTCTTCTGCGTTCCTTCCGAAGAGCGAAAGTGCAGTGGGATTCCTGGGTTTCGATTCTGACTTCCTGGGCAATTGTCCCGATGCTTGACGTAATATTGAAGCAAAAACGCGGAAACCAAATCGCTGCTACTGTCGGTTTGGGTGTTTGTGAACTCGCCGGTGTGAGGTAAACAATGACTATTGGCACGTTAAAAAGCAGAAACACCAAACACGCGTGAGAATCTCAACGGGTTGGCCGTGTCGGGTGGTGGAGGGTCTTCAGGACGCCAACGTCGGGCCGGACCATTACGTGGCCGAACACGGACTGAGGAACCATCTCCTATGAATTGTAATATCGGCTGCGGCAGCGTGCGCGTCGAGTTCGCCGGAGACCAAGGACGTAGACCCAAAACGGCCCTCTCGGCTTGGGGGGAACCGCCCTTGCGCCACGTGTCGCTTGGTAGTGAAAAAATACGTGAAATAAAAATAATTTACAAATATTACCAAAAATTGTGATGATTAAAATAAATCATTAAAACTAAACCGGCACGTGCAAATTCTGAATCTGGGCCGTCGGCCTGCCGCTCTGGGTGCTGACGAGAGGGCGAGCTCTGGGGCACAGCAGTGGGGCGTCTCGCTGGCAGGCTGGAGATCGCGGCCTGCTTGCGTGTTCCCACCCCGCACGGAAATAGCACAGGCGAGGTTTTTGTGCTGCGGAGAAAAGGCAGGGATTAGAGTCGCCTTCAAGGAATCCGGCTCACATCAAAGGGGCCTCGCTCGAGTCTACCATCTGCTGAGGAGGTGTCTTTGATGTACAAAATAGTTTTTCTTTAAAATTCCATGACCGTCCTTGACGGATTTTGTAATGCACAACTCATCGTATTTCATATGCGAGCCCCGAACGGGCCGCCACGATCTTTGCTGTGGTAACTGCACGGATAATATCCACGGATGTGCTTTTACTTCACATTTCCTCTTGTCTTTTGGGCTCGTGTCTGCGTTCAGGCAGACGGAGGGGCACGTAGCAGTGCCCGGGTCCTTGCCACGAGTCAGATCGCGCCGTGGTTTCTTATGACGTGAAATGTGTAATTATACTTTAGCGTGTGGCAATAAGTGCGAGGTCTGATGGCCACGAGAGGGCTTCAGGAGAGAGTTCGTGTAGCTTCGCTCTTCCTCCTCCGTTGAACGAGCGTAGACCACGGTGGGTTGACTACATGGTCCAGAGTTTGGGTTGCATGGCCGTCATCGGCCCGTTGACGATGTCCCGATGCGATTGATGGCTCCACCAGCGTCTCCGAGGAATGTTGAAAGCCAAGAGGGGCGATGTTTGGGCCACGAGTGAGGTGTTTGTTGGAGACGTCTGCGTTGTTGCAACTGTTCACCGGTGTCCTTCCGGATTTGGGTGAGATTCTAGGACTTGTGTCGGTGGCGAGGTCTGTCGAGACTTCCATCTCGTGGGGAGGCCTTGCTGCCCGTAGTGGCAGAAGCAAGACATTTCAGCGCTGAACACCACCTTCCACAGAGTGTATAGGCGCACACAAAGACAAGATCCTTGTCTTTGTGTGTGCCTATACAGACTGTTGGGGCAAGTGCTGTTAGTGAGCACCTATGAATCGGCACGGCCCATGAGGGGGGTGGGTGGCCAGCGCCACGCCTGGCCGCCTTTGTCTCCGCAGTGTTCATGTTTTAATGCACACCGCACAAGGTACGCATTTTAAGACTTGAGTCGACTTAGGCGAGGCCCAGGACCGGTTCAGAAATTTGTCACCGATGTTGGCCGCGAGCGAGGAATCGGATGGCCGGGTCCGTGGCGCATTACGCTAACCATTGCGCCACCGCTCTGCACGATATACACAAAGGCAAAGATCCCCCGTATAGCTTGCAACAGACTGTTGGGGCAAGTGCTGTTAGCGACCACCTATCAATGCCAGAACGGCACACGAGGGGCTGGGTAGCCAGCACCATGCTCGGCCGCCTTTGTCTCCCCAGTGGCGATGTTTTTCACCGCACCAGGCACTCATTGAGGCCGAGTCGACCTAGGGGAGGCCCAGGACCGGTACAGATAATCGTCACTGATTTTGGCCGTGAGCGGGAATCGAACTCGGGTCGCCAGGTTCGTCGCGGAGTGCGCTAACCGCTCAGTTTAACACGCTCCCACACACACACACGCACACACAGGTACACATGCATCCACTCGCGTAGTGGTTGCTTAAAGGCTGGTGTAGGCTGGGGGGCAGGGTGGTTTTTTGGGGTCCGTCCGTCCATCACGCTGCCCCGACAGAGTAACTAGAAAAACACTGTTTCTTTTGTTCCCGTCGGGCACTCCTCTCTCTCTCTCTTTCCCTCCCTCCGCAGAACTTGGTGCACAAAAGCGAGCAAAGCGGACGCGAGAGGCTGCGGCCCGCGCTAGCTTCAGTGGTCGCGCATGCAGATTGCGCCGCTAAGCCTAGCGCACGAATGAGGCCACCGCGCTACGTACAAGCGAAACGATGGGGACTTTGCCAAACGACCGCCGCCGTCGCCCTCCCGGTTAAACGCGCCGGTCGCGTGCCGCTGCTGGCCCGCGCTTTTTATTTTTAGGATTTAAAAACAGAATAGTTTTTTAAGCGGTAAAAAAATACGCTTTAATTTGAACTTTGTAACAAAAAAACCGTCGGAGAAACTCACGGCGGCCGAATTGGACGAGAGAGGGAAATGTTGGCAGCGCTTTTGATTTTGGTTTAACTCTACGGTTTTTTAATTTTGCTTGGTTCGGGGAGGATGGAGGAAGGGTTCCGAGGGCCTTTTCTCTGCGCGTGGTAAACGTGCGTGCCAGATGCCTGTCAGCTGACTGCAGCGCTCGGAACGTTTCACGTGTCATCAATTTACGCGCCTCGTTTCCCAGCCCCCTCCCCCTCCTTCCACCCCCCAGTTCCCAGTCACTGCCTCTTCAATCCGAGAATGAACATTGTCACTGATTTTTATAGCATGAGAAGCCTTCTCCGAAACTCGCTTTCGCGGCGTCGTTTAGGCTTTTGGATATGAAGCTATCTCTTGCGTGCCACGTCGTTTCTCTAAGACCCCAACGATCCTGGCCTTACATTCAGCTCTGTCCACGATGTGATTCAATAACTTTCCATTGGATACTCCTCCCAGTTGCATCCAGTCGTTCAATTTGCTCATGTAACCTCACCCGCTGTCTTCCCCATCTTCTTGTGGTGCGTCTGACATTCCCGGTCAAAACGCATTGATATTAATTCGCTCGCTTTCCCATCACCCGTCCAAAATATCTAACCCTGCCTTTCTCTAATGATTTCCATTAATGTTCTTGTTGTTGTACCCTGCTGTTATCCGTTACGCGTTCGCGTCGCTCATCTTGTGTCTGTCCATGAAATATTTAACATCCTCCTTAAAGCACACACATATCTGTTCCATCTATCGTGTGCGTTGCGGTACATGGGCACGCTGCTCGTGCCTGGCCCACGAGCACGCGACCGATTGCTTGGCAGGGCTGTTTGTAATCGTCCAGCTTTCACATTCACACCGAAACATTCTATAATCATTGGGAAAAAAAGACTCAACACATTTGTTAACGACATTGTGGCATTACAAGTATGTAATGTCCGACGTTCCGGGCAATAGCCCTTCTTCATGGCACAGAGAGAGGACGTGGAGCTGGAGTGTGCTTGTGCACCACTGCTCATGCAGTATCACCGAATAATGTATCCATTTGCCCATGACACAAAACCAGCATTGGGTTAAGTGAGCCTGACTCTGCAGACAAAGACGCTGAATGTTGAAACTGGTTCAGAGTTGTCCTTGTGCTGGACCAATGCTGCTGAACAAATTCACTCCCAGAAGACTCTGTGGCTCATGGGATGTGTAAAAAAAAATGTGTGCAGAGGGACAGATACGGGAGAGGGGGCGTGCTGTCTAATAATTTATCCAGTTTCGATTTAAAGCTTTCGTGACTGCCGGGACTCATCTTCTTGGTTCTTTCGGTAAAGTCAAGTAGAGGGGAAATGACGCTGTCTTTCCGACAGCTCTGTTTCTTCACATGAGGACGGCTGCTTGTGTTGTGGCCGAAACGTCGTGATAATTTTTATTTTATTATTTTTTATTTTTTATTATTTCCCTTCTACGTGACTTTACCGAAAGAACCAAGAATATGTATCCAGTTATCTATTATCAATGATGAATGGCAATCAAACTTATCAGTAACCTCGGGTTGTCATTACAACTGGCCGTAACGTGTAATGGATACTCAACCCAGAAAACTCATCAAATGTCCCTCACATCTCGTCGCATAATTACCTCGGGCTCTGTGCCCCGGTGTGTCAGAGCGAAGTTGGATCAGAGCACAGAGGCAGGAATCGGTGAGGTTGCATGTGACCAGAGCACGCTCGTCGCGCGTCACTGCATCGATGTTATACTAATAGGGTTTTTCCCCTTTTTTTGTTGCCAGAAAAAAGGGGAAAAACCCTATTAGTATATTTTGGTACTGGCAAAAGAGGTCCCATGATGCATCGATGTTGTCACGAAGCGTCAAGGGGGAGTGACGGCCTAGGCCGGCTGGGTGGCGCTCGTGCGTTCGCAGCAAAGAAAACCCCTGGGTTCGATTCCCGACTCGGGTGCCTTCCTGTGCGGCGTTTGCACGTTCTCCCCCTTGCACGGGTTCCCTCTGGGTTCTCCGGTTTTCTCCCATGTCCAAAATAACGCAGTTGAACTGGTATTGCCTAACATATCACAATGCTGCAAAAATGCCCTTCAAATTACTCATCTGTGATTACGCACACAACAGCGATCGCTGTTGTGTGTCTCGAGACTCGGCGCGCCTACTTTCCTGGGCAAACAACGTCGCAATAAACATCACACGCGATCCCACGAATGCCCCCATCAAGTTGCTCGACCGTAAATATTTTAAAGCTTTTATTGACCTATTAACGTCTCACTCGCACAAAGTGTCCAACTCGCGGTGGACATCCTCGGCACGGCGAGGCTCGTTTGACGCGCGCGCGTCCACCTTCGAGTGACGCCGGCGACATCAACCTTCGAGTGACGCCGGCTCCGTATGAACACGACGGCCGCGAGCTCCCGCGGGACTGCCGCCCGGTGGTGAGCGGCGTCGTCTTGTCACCAGCGGCGGACCCTCCACGCGCTCCGTGTTGCCCACGCGGAACCCCGCGTGGCTTTCCTGCGTCTCCGTCACCGTGATGCTGCGGCGGCGATTATTTTAGAACCGCGTTGCCTAACAATCGCCGGGGGCACCCCCCCCCCCACCTCTTCCACCTGCGCCAAAGCGCCGGCTTCTCATTACCGTGGTGTCCCGCACCTCCAACCCTCTTCTCCCTGCGGGCAGCGCGACGGCGGTGGCGGCGGCCCCCTCAGTGCAGATGTTTGCCGGCTCTGAAGCGGTTTGGTAAAAGGCTGTCATTTGTGTTGAAGAGTGCCCGGCTCCCAGGCTTAATTAGCCTGCTCACTGACCCCTAATAGCTTGCTCTTTTCGCAGGAATTCTCACCCCCCCTACTGCCCGCCCACCATCCTCCTCTGCTGCCTCCATCTCCTCCACCACCGCCACCCCAACCCCCACCACCACCAACCTTGCCTCTCCCTCACCGGCCCAGCCATAACTCAGGCCATGTGAAACCCAACCTCTCTTTTTGGTTCCGCCGCCCCCTTCCCCCCTTCCCCCCTCCCTCCCCCCTCCGCCGGTGCCTTTTAATTTAAAATCCATCGCGCGTCCCGGGGACAGACTTCACATCCGTCCGGCGGGGCGGCGGGAAGCGCTTGGCCGTGCCGCGGCGGGCGGCTCGCTCCGGACGATGGAGCGGCTTGCCGGCGGGGTCAGCGAGGGGAGGCCCCGGGTGTTTGGGGCCGCCCCTTTGCGGCCCCAAGCCGCCGAGCGCGATGGCCCGGGGAGCCCCGCGGTCACAAAGCCGCTGTCGCTCCTCCGCGGCGTCTCGGACGCGGCGCGCTTTGCTTCACTCCGCCGGGCGGGCGGGCGTGGGGAGAGAGAGAGAGCTTTCCGCGAATGATTTATGGGTTCTAATGATCGGCCGCCACTCCTACACAGCGAAGCGTCAACCGCCCCGCCCCCCTTGCCACTCAGCCACAAGAACCCCCCCCCCCCCTGCTCATCACCAAGACAACTGTTCAGCTCAAGCACCCCACTGTGCCCAGAGCCCCTCAGGAACCTCCCAACCCCCCGTCCACGTAGAGACGCTTCCAGTGGGGTTAAAGTCTCGCGGCCGGTGCAGCAGCGACAGCCCTTTCCCCTCTCTGTCCTCTGTCCATTCTGCAGAGCCTCTTGAGCTGCGCTCCTGCCTGCGCGTGTACCACCTGCGTGGCGGGACACGGGCACTGCATTCGTGCATGGCCCGCGAGCGAAAGTTGTGGAAAAGCCAGATGAACATGTCAATACGATTACTTAAATTGATCATGCCCGAGTTATTTAGCAATGTGATTTTTAAAAGTTTTTTTCTTCTGATACGCTTGTATCAGGAAGACAAGAGGTTAGCTTTGCCGGTAACATTTTTTTCTCTCAAAACGTGCGATGTATTCGATCATTGTAATTATCTATGCGATATTAATTTGGGAGGGGTGGTGGGGTGCCAAGCCTCGAGTGTTGCGTCATCTTGCAGCCGCCGGCCGTGACCGGCGCACCGCGTGGCACTTCCGCGCACGTCTCGGCAAGGGGCCCGCCAATCAGACCGACGCTTTACCTCGAGACCGACACCCTCTCTGATGTCGCCCTCTACGCTGCCGCTCTCATTGACGAGAAGCGAATCGAAATTGCAAATCAGGCCGCGCTCGGGGCAAGGTGCCATCTACGCGCGCCCCCCACCCCACTGTTTTTGCTCCGCCACGGTGCCAACTCCGCTTCACCGCAAATTTGTGCCACCAGCCGCCACTTGCCGCCTGCTTGGTTTTAGTTTTTTCAGCAATTCTGGTGGCGCCCCTCTTGGAAGGGGGCGCCCCGGGGCAGTCGCCCCATCCGCATGGGGCACGCCGCCACGGCACCGAGCGGCGCGTGTAGCACCGGGCAGGCGAGAGGGCCGGGCCCTCGCCGCTCGCGGTGCGGCCAGAGCCCCTGCCGGCCGGGGGGGTCCGGGTGGCGCGTGGGCGGCCCCACCCTCTTCGTGGGCAAAGAGGCCGCCTACGCCGAGACGCGGCTAGAACCGGCCGCACCGAGACGTGGGGCGCCGTGCGCGAGGGATTACCCGCCGAGCCACCCAGACGCCGCAGCCGCCACCATCCCCCACACCCTGGCCGCCGTCTCCATCGAATTCACCCCCAATTTGTGTTTTCTTTAAGAGTGGGGGTGGAGGGGAGGGGGTGGCTGCTCTGAGAGAGCTGGGGAGTCACGTGACGAGCGCATACCACCTCTGGGTCAGATGCTCAACTTGCCATCCTGGTAATTATTTTTTTTATAACCTAACAACCCCAACCCGCCCCCGCCAGCCGGGGGTGACAGGTTATTCTACTTCCATTCTCTGTTGACGTTGGCGTCCGATCTTGCCGCGGCGCTCCGTGCGACGAGCCGCCGTTTGTAGAGCTACGGGTTTTTTTTGTCATTCCAGCTGCGACCGCTGTCAGTGACGGACAAATGCCAACAATTTCCACCGGTCGGTGGGGTTTCGGTGGGGGGAGAGCCGGGCTCTCGTAACCAACCGCGTAATTAACACAAATTGCATTGTGGGAATTGGTGGGGGTCAGTAAAAATAAATAACACGAAGCAACACTCGATATCGCCTGTGCATCGTCCTCGCCGCTCAGCGATGGATTTGCCCTGGCCCTTATCATCCTCTGAAGTCCTTTCATTGCCGCCCGTGTTTGTGTTTTATGTCCAGCCGGTGTCCTGCTGTCTCTCCCGCACGGCCCCTCTCCTCCGCCACCGCCTCGATCTTGACATGTTGACTCAGGTGCTTGTGACCATCGGCGGGTGTGGGGGGATTGTGAGAAGGGGGGCGAGCCCAGAGTGTGGAGGGGGGGGATGAATCACGAGGGAGGAGGGGGGGGAGATTTATGCCCGGGTAGCCCCCCCACCCCGCCCCGTTGGCCCACAACGCCGCAGTACCTCCACGTCGCGTCTCCACCGCCCAGCCCAAAACAAAACAAACGCCCAAGCTGCTCCCCTCCACAACTCCCCCCACGCCCCACGCGCTTCCCAGGTCGCGTCTCGCCTCCAACGAACCACGCGCCCGCGCGTCCGCATTGCCCCGGCGGCAACAAGTCGCGGGGTCCGGGACGGTCGTTCGTAACGGCGAAGTTGAAGTACAAAGGGGAGGCAAACGAGAACCGACGGGCTTTGATTGCGGACCTGCGGTGATGGTGGGCTGTGGTGGTGGGGTTGGTTGTGGGGGGCGGTGTAGAGGAAGAGAAGGTTGGGGGGGGGGGGGGCAGTGTCTGCGCCGTGCCGTAATTGAGATCGGCGCAGCAAAGTAAACGCTGCGCGGTGGAGCGTCTCTCACGAGCGGTTGTCTGGCGCTGGGCGCCGCGTCGCTTCAAAGGAAGGCCACGGGCCACCGTCGCGGCTCCTTGAAATGTCACGGCTCAATTGCGTCTCCGGGACATTGCGCGAGCAAATACCCCCCCGTTGGTCAAGGGGAGGAAGAACTGAAGACTCGTCGGAGCGAATTGAGAGAACCGAAAGCAAGAGACAATAACATATTTTTTTTCAAATTTTTCAAGATGTAAGGCCCACTGAGTTATATAGATCTCTTTCAGAAGTGACCTGGCCACAAATGATAGCTCAACGAAGACGGCTCATCACGTGGAAATTTGTCGCAGCCAAATACTCGAAACGCGTGTTTCTAAATGTGGAGGGAAAAACTGGAAGATTTGGAGAAAAATCCACGTGACCACGGGGAGAACACGCAAATTCCAAATATACAGGCACCAGGGTCGGGATCGAACCCACAACGTCCTTCATACCAGGCGAGGGAATTAACATCTCGGCAGCGCGGCGCCCGGTGTTGTAACCTCGCCGCCGTGGTCACCACCGCGCGCGATGGCACGCCGTAGAGAGCCTCATCTGAAGCGTCACCTTATCGAGTCCGTGGGTCAGAACGGAGCCACTCGGTGCCACCCACGATGGCGAAACTTTTCCCGGAACCGGTTTCACTGCGCGGCCAGTAAAAACGTGAAATGTGGAACAGCTGAGTCGCGAGGGGAGTTACGCTGCGGCGTAGCTCGCTTTCATTGGCCACGCAAAGACAAGAAGCTGGCACCGCCGACGTTTTTGCGGATCCCGGCCGACAAACAACGGGGCCCCTTTGGACGGACAGCGACGGCGACGACTGACGGCTCTGGCGGCGGATAAGGGGGGAATGTTTAATTTGTCAGCGACGACGTTGACGACAATCGGTGAAGAAGATCTTCGTAGCTCGTCGGATTCCTCCTCCAGGCCAAAGCAAGATCGCGATTCTTCGGCTGCCTCCACCCCCTACTCACCGTGGCCTCCGCCGCTGCCGCCGCGGTCACGCATCAGTCGGCCAGCGACGTGCCGGGCGCAGGCCAGAACAGCCGGTTCGAAGGGTGTCGAGGGTGTCGAGAGACGGCTTGCGGAGTTCAGAGAAGATCCGACGGGATCCGGGGGGGAGGGGGGGACGACTTCTCCGGTGGCGAGACGCCGTCACGTGGCTGTCGCTCGCCGTGTCACGGGTCCTTCCCAACGCACCTAGGTCGACTCGGCCGTAACAAAATATGCGTACGTTGCGCGGGTGTTTAATCATCAGCAATGGGGGGGGGAGACAAAGGCGGTCGGGCGTGGTGTTGTCCATCCACCTCCCCTCGCGTGCCGTGCCGGCCTTCACAGGTGCTACTCGCTAACAGCACTCGCCCCAACAGTCTGTGACAGGCTACACGGGGAGCGGGGGGGGGGGGGTCTTTGTGTTTTGTGTGCGTCAGTGCATCCCGTGCTTCGCTGCTGGCTGCACGCGCGTTGGAAAACGCAGAATTGTTCGAGAGAGGCCCGCAACGCTTTTGAACATTGTGGAATATTTCGAAGTATGATGGGGAGGATGGGGCGGGGTGGGGGGGAACAAGCCGGCAAGACATTGTAAAGAAGAAGCGGAGGAAGCGGAGTCAGCGGCAGCTCGGGCAGCACGCGGTGGTGCCGCTGTGGGCATCGTGGTGGGGACTCGGGGTGGGGGTAGCGGGGGAGGGGGCGGTGGGAGAGGGGGGTGGTTGGGCTGCTGTGTGGGGAGGGAGGGGGGATGGGGGTGGTTGGGGGGGGAGCAGTCTGGAAGTCGCTGGCTCGGCCGTCTTCCGCTGGGAGAGAGCTCACGGAGCCGCCAGCCTGAACAAAAAAAATTCGCAGCGGCAGACAGAGCGGGCCCTGTGTGTTAGTGCCGGCCGCGTTTGACCGAGTCACGGAATCAAACACTCGCAACCGCGCTGGATGGAGAACAGCGGCACACACACACAGCCCAGCAAAGACAAAGCTCTCTGCACCCCCGGTCGCGTGAGACACACTGTTGGGGAGTGAGCGCCCTGAGCGAGCGCATATGAAGGCCGCCACGGCGGACAAAGGTGCCGACACGGCAGCCGGCCGCCTTTGTCTCACGCACGTGTCTGCTTGTTGACACACCGCGTCAGGTACTCGTGCATTTGTTTTGTTGAAGCTGCCTGGTCCCAGCACCAAGGCAATCCGTCACTGATGGTGGCCGTGAACGAGAATGGAACTCCCCCGGTCGCCCGCTTCGTAGCGCAGCGCGCCGGCCACCGCACGCGGTGACGTCACCGCGGCACTTGTGCCAGACTAGGTGCACACAAAGACAAAGATCCCCCGTGTAGCCTTAACAGACTGTTGGGGCAAGTGTTGTTAGCGAGCACCTATAAAGGCCTGCACGGCACACACAGGCGCACGTACACACACACTCCCAACAGGGCAGTAAACATTTCCAACTTGATTCTCAGCGGTTGGCTGTGGTGGTGGTGGTGGTGAAATGGGTACGGGAAGCGTTGGGGGCGGAACGTAACATTTAAAGTAACATTTTAATTTTAAAACAAAATTACTCGAGGGATTAGGCACGCATTATGTTCTTGTTCGGTATATATGCACGAGCCAAATTTGATTTAAAATGCAGTGAAGCCCGCTTTGTTCCATCGCGTGCCGCGACACGCACACACTGGCTCTCTCGAGGACATGCAATAGTGCCTCGCCGAACTTTGAAGACAGCCCGGCCAACGAGCGGAGGCCGGCTGAGTTTTCTCGGTGCATTCACGGCCGCGGTGGTGCTCGTGATGACGACGACGATGATGCAGACAGCAATCCGGGTTTTATGGCGTTGGGCGAATGCTTTGTGGACCAAACTTTACGATTCGCACTTGAGGTGCTCATCGTAAAGTTTGGTGATGTTTTTTCTTTTTACTCCTGACGGTGCCGGATGGACTCTCGCGGAAGGCCGTTTAAAAATGGTCGAAACAAAGTCTGCTTGGCCTTTTCAACATCCCTTGCTCCTCTGGTTTTGCTGACAACTCCACACCGAGTGTCGCGTTCGCCAACTCGACTTGATTGGCTGTGTCGGGTGGTGGAGGGCAACAGTTGAAGACACGGACGGGGGACACGACGAGAGGCACTCCTTGTGAACCGTGCGGACATTCCCTCACGTGCGCCGCTGTGCTCAACTGCGATGCTACGTGCTTGCGTGTGTGATGCCTGCGTGAATGATACGTGCGTGTGTGCTACGTGTGTGTGTGATACGTCTGTGTTCGATATGTGCATGCGTGATACGTGCGTGTGATACGTGCGTGTGATACGTGCGTGTGATACGTGCGTGCGTGATACGTGCGTGTGATATGTGCGTGTGTGTTACGTGCGTGTGTGCATGCGCGCTTTTCCCATAATTGCATTTGGCCGTTGTGAACCACGGCTCCCGGATGAACAATTGTTGGATCAACTGCGTCTGCTCTGCCACGTGGTGTCGGCTCCTCACTCTCAATGCCCTTCGTCTCTCTCGCCGTCGCTTTGCTCGCTCCCCATCGCATTTGGCATCTGCTTGTCCTTTTCCTCTGTCTCCATCGCTCGCTTCTCCTGCCCCGGGCATCACCTGACGGCTGCGAATTCCACCTTCCCAGAATGCTCCACCTCTCCTTCTCTTCCTCGACGACCTCTGATCCGCTTACTCTGTCCGTCCCCGTAATCATCGTGAACAATATCGTCGTCACGCGTCATCCTCACCGCCTGTCCCCGCTGTAGCGTGCCCCATGACGCATTCACACTGTGAACGCGAATTCACGCTCAAATGAACATTGCGGCATCGGTGCTCACAGCCCAGCAGAGCCGGTGGTTGAAATTCCACATTCCTATGGCCAGGGGCGGCTGTTGATGACTTTTCCTCAAAGTGGTGCTTATTTGTATTGATCCCAGAGGGTTGATGGGCCGGGTCGACCCCCGACCAGGATTTGAACTCGCAACGCCTTCCGACTTGCGAAGCCACTCGCTCTACCGCCGGATGTTTAAAGAAGTCAACGACGCTGCGTAAATCCTGGCTCGCTCTGTCCCCCCCCCCTCGCCCCGTCGCCGCTTGCAGACTACCGCACGGGCCCCTGCTTCACGCAGGTGAGCAACCAGATGTGCCAGGGCCAGCTGAGCGGCGTGGTGTGCACCAAGACGCTGTGCTGCGCCACCATCGGGCGCGCGTGGGGCCACCCGTGCGAGACGTGCCCCTCGCAGCCGCACCCGTGCCGACGCGGCTTCATCCCCAACGTGCGCACGGGGGCCTGCCAGGGTGAGGGCGCGCGGTGCACCGCACGGACGCACAACACCACGTGGGCACATCGCACCACACAGACACACCGCACCACACAGACACACCGCACCACACAGACACACCGCACCACACAGACACACCGCACCACACAGACACACCGCACCACACGGACACACCGCACCACGCAGACACACCGCACCACACAGACACACCGCACCACACAGACACACCGCACCACACGGACACACCGCACCACACGGACACACCGCACCACACGGACACACCGCACCACACGGACACACCGCACCACACGGACACACCGCACCACACGGACACACCGCACCACACGGACACACCGCACCACACGGACACACCCCACCACATGGACACACCGCACCACACAGACACACCGCACCACACAGACACACCGCACCACACAGACACACCGCACCACACAGACACACCGCACCACACAGACACACCGCACCACACAGACACACCGCACCACACAGACACACCGCACCACACAGACACACCGCACCGCACGGCGCACCACACTACACCGACGCTGCCCAGACGCACCGCATGGGCGCACCGTACTGCACAGATACACCGCATAGACGTATCACACCACACGGACACACCGCACAGATACATCGCACCACAGGGACACACAGGTGCTGGGCCCCCATAGGTCAACTTAGCTTTATGTGAGTGACTAGTGCAGCAATGCAAACATGAGCACTGGGGAAACTTAGGCGGCCGAGCATGGTACTGACCTCACCACCCTATTGTGGGCCTTCATAGGTGCTCGCGAACAGCACTTGCTCCAAAAGTCTGGGAAGGCTGTAAGGGGCATCTTTGTATTTGTGTGTGCGTGTTAACGCGTGTGCGAACGTGTGTTTGGGCAGCGGGAGTGTAGCGCTTAACGCGCTGCAATGCGAACCTCGTGACCCGGGCTCAATTCCCCCTTACGACCAACACCGGTGATGATTATCTGAACCGGTCCTGGGCCTCCCCTAGGTCGACTCGGCCTCAAATGAGTACTTGGTGCAGTATGTAAACATCGCCACTGGGTAGACAAAGGTGGCCGGGCGTGGTGCTGGCCACCCGCCCCCTCGTGTGCCGTGCCAGCCTTCATAGGTGCTCGCTAACAGCGCTTGCCCCAACATTCCGTTAAGGCTAATACGTACGGGTGATCTTTGCAAACGCGTGTGCAGATGTGGACGAGTGCCAGGCGGTGCCGGGCTTGTGCCAGGGCGGCACCTGCACCAACACGGTGGGCTCCTACGAGTGCAAGTGTCCGGCCGGGCACAAGAAGAGCGACAGCACCCAGAAGTGCGAAGGTGAGGGCGTCGTCGCGAGAAGAGAACCTTCGGAGCGTGCACTCCCCGACAGCGGAGGCTCTCGGCCGCGAGCTGCACGGGTTTACGTTCCCCTCCCGGGTCGACCCGTCCCCTCGTCCCGCGTGGGCAGCGGATGAGGCGAGCGCAACTCTGTACGAAGTCAGCGGCGCTCGTGCCATGGATCAGCTTGCCCCCCGTGCCGTAGTTAGCGATCGCGGGAACAATGACGACGTTCGTCTTTAGTTACCGCGTCGTCGTCGTCGGTCGCGTGAATCGCATTTCACAGGCGCCGAGGAACCGCAGACTGAGCTGGAAGGCAGCGACCAGGTGCCAATGAGGAAGCGATAGCAACTGTTGCCCAAGATCTGCAATCTTCTACGTATAAAGATGTGTTCAGCCAATTAATGAGTGCTTTTGTTCATGTATGTTGAACTTCTTTCGCGCCGTACGTAGCCAACCGTGCTGATCGGAGGTGCCTTGTTGGATTCTCTATCTCGCTTTCTTCAAAGCGTCTCCTGTGCCCATCGCTGGGCCTCTGTGCTGCTCTCTCTGCACACGTGGACACGTGCTTTGTCTGCCTCGCCCTCCCGCACACGTGCGAGCCGCTTCTCTCTGTGCTCCGCTTTCTTCTATTTCCCGTGCGTCAATTGGAATTATATTTTGTTTTTGGGTTGGAATCTAAAAGAAACAGACAGAAGGATGCACGGAATCGCTTGAAGACAGATCCTCCTCGCGATCATTCACCTTCGATCTCCTCTCGTTGATTTGCAACGGAGTTTTTGTGTTCCCTGCTGTCCGGCGTACGCCGGAAACTTTTATTGATTGTCGTAAAAAAAACGAACAACACGTTCAAAGTCAGTCACCAACACACTCGAGCATCGACACGTCTCGCACGCCGCGCGGCGCTCTCCGATCCGGCCTCGCCGCAGTGACGTCGTCGCCGGGGGTGGTTCTCCCGACCGCATTTTTTTTGGTCCATTTTATTTCCCCCGTCGTGAAGCTCGAGACACTTTGTCAGGCAGCCAGAGGCACCGCGCGGTCGGGGGGGGGGGGCCCACATGTCGACAAGATCACAGCTGTTTGTGTTGTTAGTCGTCGTGGGGGGGGGGGGGGTCTCATCTATTATAGCAAAAGCCACGTCTTCCCCTCGAAATCCTACCCCATGTTATAACTCCCCCCCCCCCCGCCACGGTAGAGGAGGGGCTGTCTCACAGTAATTTTTACACTCGAAGAATGTCGTCACGGTATGTGGAAAAATATTCAGTGGCCCCAGGTGAAACTTTTCATTAATCACAACACAAAGGTGGCCGTTTGTTAAATCAGGCAGCAACCAAAAAAAAGCCACGGCGATTTAGACATTCCTGCGTCCAAGATAAATAATATATAAATAATAATAGTTTCTAAATTATCTGGGGACTGGGCCGTAACATCCTGTGTAATTTAAAAAGAAAAAGTCGTCACTAGGTTTTTCTTTTTCCTAAAAGATCCTTTGGAAAGATATATGCGTTCCGGCAGTGCATCGTGATTTATATTGCGTTTTGTGCGATGCATTGCCACAGCATCTGGCTGCATAGCGGTGGTGGGGGATGGTGAAGAGGTAGCTAGTTGTGCGTGCGCGGGAACGGTAGCGCACGACGCTACGCACCCGGTGACCCAAGTTCAATTCCCAGCTCGCGACCGATAGCAGCGGCATAGACCTGAAACAGTGTCTCTGCGAGATCGACTCAGCCTTCGATGAGCACTAAGTGTGGTGTGTGACACATCAGCACTGGGGAGACGAAGGCGGCTGGACATGGTGCTGGCCACCCGCCTCTTCATAGCCGCTTGCTCGCCGCACTTGCCCCAGCAGTCTGTTAAAGGCTATGCGGGGGATATTTGTCTGTGTGCGCTCACATGTTCATGCATGTTCATGCATGTGAGCGCACACGGACACAATTTTCCCAGTTACCTTTTCACGTCAGCGACCGCTTGATGGCTACGGGAGAATAATTACGGGAGTGTGTGTGAGTGTCCCCAGTGCACCATGAGTCTTAGCCAGTTGGCAATGCTGTTACAAAGACAAAGATCCCCCGTATAGCCTGCAACAGACTTGGGGCAAGTGCTGTTAGCGAGCACCTATGAAGGCCGGAATGGCACACGAGGGGGTGGGTGGCCATCACCACGCCCGACCGCCTTTGTCTCCCCAGTGGCGATGTTTACACACCGCACCAGGTGCTCGTTTGAGGCTGAGTCAACCTAGGGGAGGCCCAGGCACTGTTCAGATAATCGTCACCGGTGTTGGCCGTGAGCGTGAATCGAAACCCGGCTCGCCGGAACTGTCGCACAGTGCGTTGACCGCTGCTACACTACCGCTGTCACGCATGCACACACACACACACACACGCGCACACACACACACACACACGCACACACACACGTGCACACACACACACGCACACACACACACACGCACACACACACGTGTACACACACACGCACACACACACACACGCACACACACACACACGCACACACACACACGCACACACACGCACACACACACACGCACACACACACGTGCACACACACACACGTGCACAATCGATGCCGCGTCCGAGATCGAAATCGTTGAGTTCCGATTCCCGCCACGGCCGACATCAGTGCCGAGCGACACCAAAACCGATTTCACCCTTCTCCCCGTGCCCCCCGCCACCTCCTTGCACCCCATTCACCAATCCCTAGTGACCAGCGTGGTGAAGTATGGTCAATAAACCCAGAATAATCGAAGCGGCGTCCACCAGTGGATTGAGAGCGGATGGAATTTATTTATTTGATTTGATTGGAGCCGGCCGGGTGGCTGCTGCTCAGCGGTTGGAGTGAGCGGCTCACAATCGCAAGTTTGAGTTCAATTCCTGGTCCGGGGTGCGGGAGGGGGGTGACTCGACTCACCGTCATCCCACGCTGCGGAGAAGCTAACAGTGGTTGGCCTATGGAGAGACTCACCCCTGCCATAGGAATGCGGAATTTCCACCGCTGGCTCAGCAGCGCTGTGAACAGGAGATGAGTACTAATTTCTCAATGCTCACTCGAGCAGCGAATCACTTGGCCTTTTGAATTGCGTTGGAGGTTGTCGGGGGATTCCCACGTTATCCTTGCTTATTGATCCACTGCCACCCTTTGCCTCTTTGCCCACTGACCTCCGCGTAGCCTTGAGCCCCAAAACCAAAACAATCCACTGCGGCTCACGTGCCCCACGGAGGCAGTTTTCTTACGAATCGCTTGCACCGCTCGCACCGCTCGCACCGATTAGAAATTGTGTAACAGCGAAGTTCCAGGCTGTCCGTATAACCCCCCCTCTGCGGTGAAATATTCCGTTTTGTTATTTCAAGCGCGCGGTCAGGTCTAAAATTGCTGCAAAATGTTACTCAGATGTTGGACGCCCGGCGCGTTTACAGGTGGAAATGGTTTGGCCGGTTCAGTGAGCAGTTCACCGTAATTTATTAAAGGGCAGCCGGATTGAACGGCGTGATTTAGTGCGACTGCGCTGAGAGGCTGGGCCTGCAGTGAAGGACGGCAGCTGTGTTTTGAGACTTGGGTCCTGACAACTTCCCTTGTCCATTGATTTACACACAGGGCCCCCCACCCTTCCCCCCCCGGACTTAGGGGTGGGCAATCAGGGCAGCTGCCCAGAGTGCAAAGCTGTAAAGGGGCATTGGAAATGTATCGCGTGGTAGGGGGGGTGGCAAAACCCTGCAGACGCGGGGAGAGAGAAAAACATACAGACAGTCAGACAGAGAGACATGCAGAGTCACATAGACACAGAGACACAGAGAGACAGAGACACAGAGATACAGAGACACAGAGACACAGAGAGACAGAGATACAGAGACACAGAGAGACAGAGACACAGAGAGACAGAGATACAGAGACACAGAGATACAGAGACACATAGATACAGAGACACAGAGACACAGAGACATGCAGAGTCACAGAGACAGAGAGACACAGAGAAACATAGATACAGAGACACAGAGACACAGAGAGACAGAGATACAGAGACACAGAGACACGGAGACACAGAGTCACATAGACACAGAGACACAGAGATACAGAGACGCAGAGACACAGAGACACAGACACACAGAGACAGAGAGACATGCAGAGACACAGAGACACAGAGATACAGAGACACAGAGACACAGATACATGCAGAGTCACAGAGACACAGAGACGCAGAGACGCAGAGACACAGAGACACAGAGACACAGACACACAGAGACACAGAGACACAGAGACAGAGAGACACAGAGACACAGAGACATGTAGAGTCCCAGAGTCACAGAGACACAGAGACACAGAGACACAGAGATACAGATACACAGAGAAATGTCGAGTCACAGAGACGCAGAGACGCAGAGACACAGAGATACAGAGACAGAGAGACACAGAGATACAGAGACACAGAGACACAGAGATACAGAGACACATAGATACAGAGACGCATTTGAAGTGTTCACGTGACACCTGCAGCCACAAGTGGCCGCTGAAGTCACCACGTCGCTGTGAATTATTTTTTTAAAAACAAAATTGCAATCCCAAATCGTGAGAGTTCGTCTCGCTGGGCGGGAGGGGGGAGTGCGAGGTATGCGAATGGTAGCGGGCATCGTTACGACGTTCACGTCATGCAAAGGGAAAGGCACGGCCCCGCATCTGCTCGCTCGCGCCACTGCTGGCGGAAGGGGCCTGCACTTGAGAAACCTCTTAAAAAAGCCGCTCTCGTGGGTTACCTTGGCCTACTCTTCCACGCTGGCCGGACGTCTCGGAAGATGCAGTGGCGCCCACACTTTACCCCACCTCACGCGTCCTGCCCACCGACTGTGGCTGTCCCCGTTCGTACAACTCGGTGGATGGAGGTGGCGTGGAGATTTAAGAAACTGCAGCTGCAAGATAACAACTCCCTTTATACAGTACAGGAGAGCAACACTGAGTCTCAGGACTATTTCTTCAGGGAAGTCCTGCATTGGGAAATCAGGCCACATCCCTGTGTAAGCAGTCTTTTTGTATGTTGAAGGGAACTCTAGGACCTGCATATGCCCAGACGGACGAGTTCCCAAACCAACTTTGCTGTACTCCCGTCTGCCGGCCCACGTCACAATGCGGCCGAGATTTTGGAAATTCCACAAATCTACCGCGATCCACCCCAACCGCAGCTTCCGAAATCCGCTGGGCCGCAGACCGGCGTTAAGCCGCCAGGCCCAGCTCGTAGGCAAACGAGCGGCGGCGGCCGACGGGCGCTCGCCGCTCGCCACCGGCGGCCTTCCCTCGGCACGGCCTCCCGGGGGCTTTGCCGAGTCACGACGTTCAACGCACCCCGCTAACGTCCGAAGCGTCGAACGCGAGGGAGCAAAATCAATCGAGCGACGTCAACTCCAATTCCGTCGGTCGACTCAACCGCCCACGTGTTTCAGCTCGACAACCGGTGCCGGTACATTTTTTTTTCTGCTGCGAACGCGCTTTTAAAAGGCTCCGGCGTGTCGCAGCCACGAGGCCTTTAGGCACTTTGTTTTTTATTTCATCCATTCAACATCCGTCGACGGCGTTGCGTTGGCCGGCGGCGGTGGCGACGGCTTTTTTCAGGGGCCAATCGCGCTGCCGTTAAGCCGCATTTAGGTCGGGATTGCATTCTTTGCCCCCCGTCCCCACCCCGTCGCAAATTAAAATCCCGCCGAGTGAATTTCTTCACCGGGTGGACTAATAAATAACTGGCGGTCGTTTTTTATTGGTGCGCGAGGCTTGAGGGCCCCGTTGCTCGCACTTACAGCCGCTCTTTGTTCAAGGAGCGTAACTTGGCCGGTTAAAGCGTATTTCAGCAGAGACGAGGTCAAAGTGAAAAAGGCACGTGGATGGTGGGGGGGGGGCGTGGGGGGGCAATTGCGGTGGCAGCAGTGGTGGCAGGGGGCCGTCTAAGTGGTTCGGGGGGCTGCAGTCCGCAAATCTGCTGAACGCCGTCGCTAAGCCCCGGAGATCGTAACGCGGCTGCGCCTTGTCAGGCTGGGAACGTGGCTTCTTTTAAGATACAACTCTTGAGCATATTGGGATTTTTTGGGGGGATTAATTGCTGCTCAGGTGGCCGCTCCATTGCGTGGTGGTGTGGGGCTGCAGTTGCAGCACCAGTGGAATCAGACGCTGGTTGTCATGGTGTTTAAGACTAAATGTGGGGAATCAAGACAATGTGCTTCAACTTGAGCAGGGATAAGGTTTGGTTAAGTTATTTTTGTTTTGTTTTACAACGGGTGCCTTTTTTATGTCACAGCTTTTACGGTGGGGTTTGTTTCGTTTGGGAAAATCTGAAGTTGCCGCACGAAGCGAGGCATTTGGCATGAATGCTTGAAGGTCAAAAGGGCCGTCGCAAGGCACCTTGACGAAAATCTCGACAAGCGCCCCTTGTAAGCAGAGAAAACTCAAAGCACGTGTGGTGAAGAAACTTAAAAAAACACACGCACGCAAAATGTAAAAAAAAATAACAACACGTTTCTGCAAAGGAAATCTGATCAGTTGAGCCACGCACCTGATTGGTTAATGATGCACATGGCCACCTATGACCCTGCTTGTCTTTAACGTAATATGTATAGCGTCCTAGCCGAGGCGCTTTACAGAGAATAAAGAACGGTACAAGGAGTGAATGTGACGGTGGAGACGAGATGAATACAAGAGATGAGAGGAAGCAATGGGGGTGAATCTGACGACGCGTGAATTCGGTGAAGGTGAAATTGATGACGGTAAATGATGAATGGGGTTAATGAGTGATGGCCATGTCATGAGAATATGAAGAGGGAACAGCAACGGTGGTGGTTATGAGGGGGGATTAAGGGGGGTCGTGGGGAACAATAAGTGAGCTTTGAGTGAGGAGCGGAAACTCTGGTGAGTGAAGGGTGGCTGCTTAATGTGCCTACGTGGACGACCGGCGTCGCTGCGCGCGTTCTCGAGGAATATCCCCCCCCCCGCCCCCGTCTGCCGCACGGGATGGACGGGTCGATGGAAGGATAACGCGAGAGCCACGAATCTGCCACCCCTTTTGTTCGTTCCGTCGAATCGTCTTTGGCCCCGCCGCACACCTGTCAAAGCGAGCCACACTTTAAGAGAGAGCAAATACATTTTGGCAACAGTTCTACTATTTTAAGACAGAGATTCCCGCCGTGTCGCCTTAGCAGACTGGGAGGGGAAGCACTGTTTGTGAGTGCCTATGAAGGCTGGAACGGTACACGTGGGGGTGGGTGGCCAGCACCACACCCGACCGCCTTTGTCTTCCTAGTGGCTACACAGACGCACACACACACAACGGTGTGTGTCTGTTCTTTGTTCCCACTCAGTGAAAATTGCCCGAACCAGTCCTGGGGCCTCCCCTAGGTCGACTCAGCCTCAAACGAGTACCTGGCACGGTGCGTAGTAAACATCGCCACTGGGGAGACAAAGGCGGCCGGGCGTGGTGCTTGCCACCCACCTCTAAATTTGCCATGCCGGCGTTCTTATGTGCTGGCTAACAGCGCTTGCCCCAACAGTCTGTTTCGGCTGTACGAGAGGGCCTTTGTCTCTTTGTGTTATTTGCTCCAAGTCCGCATTGACAGTTTGCCAAAAAACCCAATTTCACCGGCCCTTCTCTCTCGCACCGCTCACCAACTCCCCCCGCCCCCCTCGCCTGCCCCCGTCGCTAAAAAAAGAGAGAGAGAGCTTTACCGCGACCCAGCCCATCCCTCCCGGCCCCTGCATCGGCCTGCTGCTGCCCCCCCCCGCACCCACCTAGTGCCACAACAAGCACCACCATTGTAGCAGCAGCAGCTCGCCTCGCTCCCCAGGGCCAACGACTTCTCGGCCGTTCCTCCGGCGCTGGCTCGGCGGCGAGAGAGGCGAGCTGTCCCGCGATCGGAAGGTCTGGAGTTCATATCACGGTCGGTGGTGGGCGGGGGTGGTGCGGTTTGGCTGGGCCCATCATCCCTGCGGGGGTTGATAAAAATAAGTACTAATTTGTGTGGAAATCAACGAGTGGTTGTCATTTGGAGAGATTTGCCCCCCCCCCCTTCCGCCACCCCCCCCCCGTCGCCGCCGCCATAGGAATGTGTAATTTCCAGCGGGTGCTCAGGTCTGTCAACAGGAGATGAGCGCCGTTGCCTTGATGTTCGTTTGATAAGCAGCAGCAGGGGGCTCAACTTCGATTTTCGAGTCCGAGTTTGAAGGAGCCTCACGTGGAGATGCTTCTTTGGTTCTGTCCGTGGAGCGATGCCAAAGCCTCTCCGTGGCTCCCTGGGACGCTCGCTCCCTCCCACCCCCAGCTACTTCCTTTCCCAAGCCCCACGTTTTATGAAGTATATACGATTCTCGTATTTTAATATAGCCGGATGAATACCCTTGTATTCTAAATATTGAACTTTCAAATTCAACAAACGCATTAAGCCCTTGCGTTTTTTTTTACTGACAAGTAAAAATAAATCGAAGGCGGTGAGGTCGTCGTTTCCACGATGGTTCCCGTGAAATGTAAATAACTCCAACGAGAGGGGTCATCCGTTGTCTTACGCGGCGTGGCCCCCGTGGCGTCGGGGGGGGGGGGGCGACGTCGAGCCCCGACCCGGCAAGGAACGGGGACAACAACGGGGACAACCCGACAGCGTTTGGGCAATGCTAAACCAGGGTGAGCCTGCAGCGTATGGGCAATGCTAAACCAGGGTAAGCCTGCAGCGTATGGGCAATGCTAAACCAGGGTAAGCCTGCAGCGTTTGGGCAATGCTAAACCAGGGTAAGCCTGCAGCGTTTGGGCAATGCTAAACCAGGGTAAGCCTGCAGCGTTTGGGCAATGCTAAACCAGGGCGAGCCTGCAGCGTATGGGCAATGCTAAACCAGGGTAAGCCTGCAGCGTATGGGCAATGCTAAACCAGGGTAAGCCTGCAGCGTTTGGGCAATGCTAAACCAGGGTAAGCCTGCAGCGTTTGGGCAATGCTAAACCAGGGTAAGCCTGCAGCGTATGGGCAATGCTAAACCAGGGTGAGCCTGCAGCGTATGGGCAATGCTAAACCAGGGTAAGCCTGCAGCGTATGGGCAATGCTAAACCAGGGTAAGCCTGCAGCGTATGGGCAATGCTAAACCAGGGTAAGCCTGCAGCGTTTGGGCAATGCTAAACCAGGGTAAGCCTGCAGCGTTTGGGCAATGCTAAACCAGGGTAAGCCTGCAGCGTATGGGCAATGCTAAACCAGGGTGAGCCTGCAGCGTATGGGCAATGCTAAACCAGGGTAAGCCTGCAGCGTATGGGCAATGCTAAACCAGGGTAAGCCTGCAGCGTATGGGCGTACGAAGGAGAAGAAGACTCGAACTCTTGCTCGCTCACTGCCGCCTTAGTAAAGCGCCCTCCCGGCCACGGTAACATCACAAACAAATCGTCGCTTCTTTTTTTTTAGGTCGGCTAAGTTTTGTCGTAAGCCCTGAAGTAATTTGCGTTTTGTCAGATTGCGTGCCCAGATTTTTTATTTTAAACGTAACGCTCACCCTTGCCCCCCCCCCCTTTCCTTCCTCTGCCTGCGTCTTCCTAAAACCCCTCTGGCTTTCCCAGCCACCCACCCACCCATCCAGCAGCAAACCACAAACCCTCGCCACGACAACTGTGACCCTCACGATGCAACAACAAAAAGACGCCCGCTATTAAAACAGTAAAATACCGCGTGCCCGCACACAGCACCGTCGGCCACTCTGTGCCCCCACGCTGGCCGATCGCAACGGCGCTGCCGACTTTGTACTACGATGGACTTCTTTGGCACCATACATAGCGAACCGTGCTAATCAGAGGTGCGGGGGAAGGACAACAAAGGAAACACAAAACGCGGTTCTGAAGAAATTAGTTTGTCAATCTAGATGATGATTTAAAATTGCGTAGCTCCGGTGGCTTCCTAGTATCGGAAGGAAGAGCGTTCCAGATGGCCGCAGAAGCGCATTCAAAAGCGTGCGATGCGGTGACCGTCTTTGTTCGATGGCTAACCAAAACCCTGCTACGAGGATGACCGGAGTTTGCGTGATTGTCTTTGACGAGATCAGCAAGGTATTGCGGTTCATTTGTGGCAAGCACTTTGTGTGTAATGAGTGCGACCTTGCCATGTTTTTGTTCAGCATCTGGAAGCCAAAAGCAACCGGAAGCCTTTTGACATCCTGTATATGCCCGGCCGTTTACACATTAGCTCTGTGGTCACCCCACCACGTCTGTTTAATCATCAAGTTTTTGGTCGAGCGTTTTGTGCCGGAATCGATGAGGTCAATCTGCCAAAGCCAATTCGCACCGCAGGGAATTTCACATTTAGCTTCGATTTAACGTTGATTTATGTTTGCGATATTTTGAATCCTGCGCCGTGTGATGCAGCGTTTTTATTTATATGGGACACTTTTTGACAGTTTACAATATCAACTCATGTTTGTTTGCATTTTTTTACCACGAGTGTGTGGTTAGTGCAGGCTTGGGTCGCCACAGTGGCAAGATGTGAACTACCTCGCCTGGTATGCAGGAGGTCACGGGTTCGATCCTGACCCTGACGCCTGTTGTATATTTGGAGTTTTCATGTCCCCTGTGGTTGTGTGGATTTGTCCCTAGGTCCTCCAGTTTTTCCCTCCACATGCGTTTAGAGTATTTGGCTGCTATACATTTCCACGTGATAAGCCACTTCCTTGCGCTATCATTTGCGGCCACGTCGCTTGTAAAAAAGAGCTACGTAGCTCAGTGGGGCCTCACCTGGTAAAATAAAAATAGTTTAGTTTACTTGATGCCCTTGTCATAAGTGTCTATTTGGTGAATAGCTCAACAACTGTATTTATGTCATTCAATAGTGTTTTATCGTCTATATGTTGTTTTTGTTCTGATTGCTTTCCTTCATTGCTGTACTTTGTTTTGCTCACTTGCTTCATTTTTGTTGACCCAGGTTCCCTTTTGCAAACGAGACTCGTCCGTGTTTCTTGAGTTCCCACCTGGTTACACAAATTAAACGTGAGACCTTTGGCCGAACGTCCCACTCCTACGCCAAGATTCCCTTACGCCAAGCCTCCTTCGTTTGCCCGATGTAGCAGCCGTCGCCCATCGCTTGTCAAGCTTCCACTAACAGAAAGGGGCCTTCAGACGTCGCGCGGTTCAACCGGCATCGCTTTAAGCAAAGCCTCACTCGGCCGACGAGACGCCGACTCTCGAAAACCTGACTCAGAGCTTGGCTCGTATTCGCCGTTAGCCCGGAGCGGCGCTAACCCTGCGCGCACCCCCCCGCCCCCCCCGCCCCCCCCCCCCCCCCGCCCCCCGTGCCGCAGATGTGGACGAGTGCGCCGGCGTGCCAGGCGTGTGCGACGGCGGCGAGTGCTCCAACACGGTGGGCGGCTACTTCTGCACGTGCCCCCGCGGCTTCGTCTCCTCCGGCGACGGCTCCCGCTGCATCGGTAAGCGGGGAGAGGAACGGCGACACCGGAGCGCGGCTGGCCACGTGATGGTGCGAAGGAAGTTCAACGTGCGTGCGCAACACACGACCTGTATCCCGGCATTGTGAAGGAGGAGGTGCCGCGTGGCTGCCTTCCTGCTTGTCTGTGGTTCCTCCTCGTGCCGCCGAGTCGTTCCCTCTCTAGGTGAGCGAGCGTATACCGCGCGGCGATTTACAAGTTGAAATTATTATTATGTTGTTGGTAATCACGATGATGATTCGGTTTATGATGGAGCCACCCGCTTTGCATCACATCTCATCTCAACGCGTTTGAAAGGGGCACCCCCCCAGCGGCAGCTGTCCCTGTGCGGCACAACGGTAGCTCAGCACCTGGCTTGCAAGCGGACCTTGGTCTGCCAGCATGGTGCGTCGATTGTGATCGTTATGTTTTAAGCGCATCTGAGCAATTTGCAGGGACTTTTTTTTCGAATTTGGCAAATTTCGGACCATGTCGCCCGATGCTCCCGCTCGTCTCGAACGACGTCCGGAGATCTTTAACGACCGCTGTGAAGCAGGCGGTTCGTATTCTGTGGTTGACACGCTCCGCAGTAATAACCAGGGTGGCCTGTTTGATTTGAACAGCGACTACCGCAAACGCGCTACAGCTGGGGCCGTGTCAACGCCTGGCTCTAGCCAGATTCAGCCAGGTTCCAAACTCCTCCACCCTCCCCACCCTGCGGGTCCATGGCAGTGCCCCCCACCCCCCCGGTGCTGTGCCCCCCGGTGCTTTGCGCCGGGCGCCGCTGGGCCGTGTTTGGTGAGGGTAAGGTTTCTCCTGGAGGCTCTGGGAGCCGTGTGACCTGCGTGAACTTTGGGCCAGTCCATGTGCGAGCGGTCCGCGTGTGAGCCGTCTGCGCGTGGCAACAGCGCGTGCGAGTGCAGCGCGAGCTTGTGGCCGTCTGGATGGTTAATTTGGACGTTTTTATGTATTTACTTTCTTTGTAATCTTTCACACGATACAGCCAAACTATTTTTTTTGCGTCGCTATTGTCTTGCTTGGTCGGCGGGTATAGCGCGTCCGCTGCTTGTTGCAGAGGTTCGTGCTTTGAAGGTCCATCTTAAATCGCATCCACTACACAAACCATGGCAGATGCGGATACCTGATGCACAAATGTAAAATGTAAAACTTTCCAGTAGTGTGTGACTGTAAATCAACCGGAACAGACCGTACAACGTTTCACGACGCAATGCCCCATCAACAAAATCGGCAGAGAACATCGCAGCGATGATACACTCCACTACTCCTGACGCAGTTATTTGGCTTGACCACCTGAAAGTGACATAGTAGTTGTCGCTCTGCATCTACATCAGCATCCGTATGACAAGAAGAAGGCGGTTTGATACCAGAAGACTGCTCCGATAATGATTACTCCGCGCGTTGTTGCCGTAACGATCCCTCCTACACGCCGTCCGATTCACAGTGGACCTTAAAGATCCCGTGACGTCATTCGCAAGAGCAGTGCCGGCGTCAGGGCCCAAATTGGCCAAATGAGAAAATTACGCTGCCAATGGCTCGTTTGGGGCTTCGTGCACACGGCGTCAACAACCAGGACGGTCCGCCACATTAGTCTGGTGCAAGCTCGTGTATCTTGTTTAACCAGAGACTGGGATGAGGCTCATGTGCAAGAGGGACCAGGTCACGCTTGCACATGAGGCCCATCCTGGTCCCCCTTGCGTTCTTGCCTCTGGTTAAACAAAATAAACTGCCATGCGCCACATTTATTAGGCACCGATTTTGAATTCGATTCTACTGCTGCTATATGTTGGCTTTGTGTTTTCTCCCAGGTGCCCTTTGCAAATGAGAATTGTTATCAGAGTGGACCGGGCCTCAATCAAAGATAGACACAAGCCTTCACTGACAATCTCACACGAATGGGTGCAAGTGTGTGGGTGTGTGAGTGTGTGCGAGAGCGGTGGTACGGTGGTTAGCACCCTGCGCTACGAACCCAGCCACCCGAGTTCGACTCCCGCTCACGGTCAGCACCAGTGACGATTGTCTGAACCGGTCCTAGGTGGGCTGTGGGTGTGCAAACATCAGCACTTGCCCTCAACAGTATGTTGAGGCTATACGGGGGACCTTTGGTGCAGAAGTGAGATTTGACCAAGTGCCCATTTCCCGTGTGTTTTTTTTTCCATCACCACTCACCCGGGGGTTTCCTTTCAAGAAGTACGGTGGGGGGGGGGGGCTGGGCAGTGGTGGTGGGTGGGGGGGGGCACTTTGTGCACAAGCCGCGTAGTGTGAGGAGCTTGGTGGGGGGCGCGGTGGGGGGGGGGGGGCGGGGGAGCGTGCGGTGCGGTTATTTGTAAAGAGAGAGCACAAGGCCCGTGGCTTGCCTGGGGACTGTGGGAAGCCGCCGTGCCGCCCTGCGAAGTGACACTCTCGAGCAGGCGTAGGATTTCGTGCAAGGGCAGATAATTACACAGCCCCCCCCCCCTACCTTCTCGTTAGCACTTGGCTCCGGGCTAGCCTATTAAACATCCACCTCCTCTTCCCCCCACCCACACCAACGCGCGCACACATTCCGCCACTAAAAGCATCGAGATGGGTGGTGGTGGTGGTCGCGAGGAGGAGGAAGGATTGGGGGTGGCGGTGGTGGTGGTGGCGGCTGTGCACACTGCCTTGTGATATTTTTTGCCGGCAGCTGTTCCGTAACATCAATCGGACATTTTCTTGTCGGGCCCGGTGAAAATTTGTTGTGTAAACGGCCGCAAGAGAAATTTACCATGTTCGTGCCCTCGAGTGCGGTTCGGAGGGAGAATGAAATGGAATTGAATCATGGCACGTGACAGATTCGGAGGTTTCCAAGGGAAAATGCTCCGGCCGACCGAACGCCGATCAACACACGTGCCGCCCTATCGGCTCTCCGTGGCTCTAAACCTGGTCTTCGAGTGCACGTCCACTCGGTAGCTCGTGGCTACGACTGTTGTATACGCCGAGCGACACCGAGAGACGGAGAGAATTAACGGCCGGATAATAGAAACATTAAAATTACGCCATCGCTCGATCTTCGAGGCTGGTGACGATACGGAGAGGCCTTCATCCAGCAGCGGATAAATTATGTTCACTGGTGATTATGATGATGGTGCAAGTAGGGATATGAACGGGTGGATGTATGAGCCACATTCAGGAAACGTGCAAAGTGTGCAGCGAGCGGAGAAGCGTAAGAGGAGCGTGAAGGTCGCCGCAGCGCGGGACAGCAAACTAGGAACGTGGAGCAGCGTGGGGGGCACAGGGGCGGTGACGCGTGCCCGGCCGGAGCACGCAGGCCGCTCGTTGCAGAAGGTCACGGTTCGAATCCGGCAGGCCGCCCTGGTTACTCGCCGCGGGCGTTATTAGCCGTGAAACGCGGAGGAGGCGGCGGCGCCGTCCGCTTTGTGGCGGACGTCAAAGTTGCGGCGCCGGCCGTCGTGCTCCAGACTTGCTCAAAGTTATTGGAAAACGCGGAAACTGAGCCGGGACCCTTCTGAAAACGAGTCTTGAGACTCAGCGAGGCGTAGCTGGGAAAACAAATTACATATTAATATCAACAATAACCGGCATGTGGTAGCAAATATGCATAACAAAGCAGGTTAGTTACTGCCGCTGCTGCGTTTGCCACTTCTATTGCCGCCGCTACCGCTGCTACTGCCGCCGCCGCGCGCGCTCCAAGTTTATAGCTCCGGTTGCTCCACTGGGCGCACGAACGCGTTCACGAGCCTTCGCACGTACGCGCCGCGCACCAACGGGGAACCCTTCCACGAGGTTTCTACCGCAAGAGCATGGCACAGCTGGTGACCCTCGCCTGGGCGATAAGTAAATGTCTTTCGGTGTTTTCTTTGAAAATTACCGGGCAGCTCGTGGTCTAGGACCTATTTTTGTAAGCGAGTCTGGCGGCAGTGAAGGGGAATGGAAGGAGGAGAGAGGAGGGTGGGAGGGAGCAAAGTTTTTGAGACGGCCAGACGGATGTGTGTGTGTGCCATTTCCCATGAGAGCAACGCAAATGGGTTCCATCTGCTTGCATACGCGCGTGCGTGCGTGTGCGCGTGTGCGTGTGTGTGTGTTCTGAGCGTGTGTGTCGGTGTTCTGAGCCAAACGCATTAGAGAATTGCATCGTGGTTAACGTTATATTTTGTTGAGGCATTTCCCTTTTACACTGATTTCTGTATTGGTCATGACACCACCGCAGTTTGTTGAAGTTGGCCCAAGGAATGGCCCCCGATGCTCGTAATAGGCTACTCGGAGTCGTTCTTTGGAAAGTGCAAATATTTTATAAGCTGTGGTATATGCACGCGCGTGTGCTTCCATTGCCCACGTAATGGACTTGTATTTTACTATTTGTTCAGCGCCGTACTTAATTGTCCATTCTGAAATTTGTCTTGGAATACTTTAAATGGTTTTTAACGTGTTTTTGAAAAGCAATGTTTACATATTTCTCTTTTTTGGCCTCTGTCTGCTCTTGGTTTGTTCCAGATGTCTCTTAGATCGCCCGACTTTTAAAATTGGACTTCGACCTGGTTAAACATAGTACGAAATAATCTTGATTTGAAGCTTTCGTGACTGCAGGAATCCATACTCCTTGGTTCTTTAGGTAAAGTCACGTAGGTAGAAAAATAATAGATCACGACGTTTCGATCGCAACGCAAGCGTCCGTCATCAGGTGTTCGTCCCACTTGATGACGGATGCTTGTGTAGCGATCGAAACGTCGTGATCTATTAATTTTCTATCTGCGTGCCTTTACCGAAAGAACCAAAGAGTATAGGACGAAATAATCGATGAATTAAACAACCGGACGATACTTCTCCTTCGCATATCTGTGCCGGAGCGTAAGAAAAACAAACGGTATTTTGTTTACACATCCCATCAACCGCCGCGGCCTTCTGGCAGTCCATCATTTCAGCGGAATTGGTTCAACACAACCAAATCTCTGGATAAACGACTCGCGTCCGTGCGAGTACCACATGAATGCTTTTACACGACGCACCGCGTCGATGTATATATATTTTAAAAACGTGTTCTTTATTTAAATTGGAACATACGTTTTCTCCCCCAGCTCTGATGGGATACAGGCACAACAAAGAAACCCATTCTAAACTAAACTAAAACATTGATTTTACCAGGTAAGGCTCACTGAGCTATATAGCTCTTTTTTAGAAGTGATCTGGCCACAAATGATAGCTCGACGAAGTGGCTTATCATCATACGGAAATGTATAGCAGCCAAATACTCTAAAACGCGTGTTTCCAACGTGAAGGGAAAACCCGAAGCACTTGGGAGAAACATCCACGCGACAACGGGGAGATGGTGCAAACTCCAAATCTACAGCAGCAGGCGTCAGGGTCGCCATCGAACCCACGACCTCCTGTACACCTGGCGAGGGAGTGAACATCTCGCCACTCGTCGCCACGTCTGAGAAGCGTGGTCGAGAGGGTGGCTGTGCGAGAGACTCCGCGATTGTCCAGGGCTGCTGGAGAAGGCACCACGCGTGACAATTATTCGTTTGCTCGTCGTTGATGCCACTCAGCCGCCCACCCTGGACAACAATGGCGGCCTTTTGCCTTTTTTCAAACGCCGTTCGAGAGCCGAAGGAGACCTCGCTAGTTGCACGATGAGGGGATTGCTTTAAATTCACATCTTTGAATTTGCATCTCGTTACCGTGCCGTCTGATGGATTTCTGCTCCTGAGTTTCCCCTGGCAAAAGAAAACAAGCTGTCGCACGTCAACGTGGTGCGCGCGGTTCATCAGTTCACACAGCATCTTGAGACGCGCCGATGCAATTGGACGCTTTTGTAAACATTTTGCATCGTACTGCATCGTGCCGTCGGGTGTCTGGGGGGGGGGGGGCGAGTTAGCGCGAGGGCGGACGAAGCCCTCTCGAGTCTCCATTCGCCACCTCGACTTTTGTTTGAGGTTTTTGTCGAGCGGCGTCGTGTTTTTGGCGGCAGCGCGGACGGCCGACGACGGCGAGCGCTCGCACGGCGCTCAATGGAAGTCGCCGCGCCGCGCGCCCCAGGCGGCCGGGCAGATTGGCGAGCTGCCCCTCGGTCACGGTCCTTCAGCGGAGCCCCGCCGCAGTGTGTCCGCCCCTCGCCGTTTGAAAACAAAACCACCTTTTATTTTTAAAACACCTTCCCCCTTCTCGGCTTTCCGCTTCGCGTTGACGCGGCCGTCGCCCGTCGCACGCCGCCGTCACATTCTTTTGCAGGAAATTCTCCTCGAATCGCCTCCTCTATTCCTTTTTTTTTCTTTCCTGCTTCCCCCCCCCCCCCCAAAAAAAAATCCCAAAACAAAACAAACCCCGACCCAATCCCATTCCTACATATCCAGACGCTGACCGTGTTGTGGCTGAATAGGTGTTTTGTCTCGAGGTGCGCGCATACCTCAGTCCGACCGACGCATTATGGGGCGGTGGGCGGTGGTGGGGGCAGTGGTGGAGGCGGTGGGGGGGGGCAGCTCACGTCCCACCCACGCGACGCAGCTCGGTTTAAACGGGCCCCTGCGTGGCCACCAACGTGGGTTCACACGCGCAACGCTGCTCCTTTCCCAACGCCGCCTCAATTGGGGTTCTGTTATTAAGGCGTGCCCAGGTCTCCCTTGCAAACAGTTCCGCGGCGGAGAGTGAGAGAGGGAGTGAGAGAGGGAGCGTGAGAGTGAGAGGGAGAGTAATTGCCCACGGCGGTCAGTGGCACAAAAACGGTGCTCGTGGAGCGGGGGGGGGGGGCGGCGTGGGGTTGGAAAATGTTTCAACGTCTCGGTTTCGACTGCGCGTGAACGAGCCCGCGTGCAAGCTGAGGGGCCTGCAAGTTAACTGGATGTACGTTCCGAATGGGCCCGCCTTCTCTGGCGCTCGCCCCCGTTTTCTATTTTACGATAATTGCCGTGGAAAATAGTCGCGGTGAACTTTTGTTATTGCTCGAGGAAACTGTAATGTTATAATTGTGTGCCGGTTTGTGCGTGTAAGCATGAAGCTGCGTGTTTTTTTTTGTGAAAGCCTCTCGAGCGATGCGTTTTTAGTTTTCTTGCCCTTGTCAGGGACTGCGCGGCGGTGTTTAGATTGGTCACGGAAGAAAACAAATCTCAACAGGAGGTTGAAGTGTTCCAAGTAAATCGCCCCCCCCTCACCACCCCACCGAAGAAAAACACCTGGATGTTCGTGACCGTACCTGCGGAGGCTGTCGGCAATTACAGCTCAAATGGCATTTTCTTTGAAAATCCTTGGAAAATTTCCAACAAAGTAGAAAGTGCCTCTGTTGTACGGGGGCCCAGATACACGCACGTGGTGTGTGCGTGTGTGTATGTGTGTGTGTGTGCATGTGTATGTGTGTGCATGTGTGTGCATGTGTGTAGTGCAACGGTTTGAGCGCTGCACTATAAACCCGGCCACCCAAGTTCGACTCCCGGCCAACACCACTGACGAATATCTGAATCAGTCTTGGACCTCCCATAGGTCGACTCCGCTACAATGAGTTCCCGGTCCAGTGTGTAACCATCACCACCGGGGAGACAAAGGTGGCCAGGCGTCGTGCTGGCCACCCACCCACCCCCTCGTGTGCCGTGCCGGCCTTAATAGGTGCTCGCTCACAGCACTTGCCCCAACGGTCTGTCAAGGCTACACGGTGGGGGTATCTTTGTCTCTGTGCCTCGCGTGCAGACCAGCGCGTGGGCACCTGCTTCGCGAGCCTGCTGGGCGGCCGCTGCGGAGGCGAGCTGCCGTCGCCGCTCACCAAGACGCAGTGCTGCTGCGAGACGGGCCGCTGCTGGGCCGCCGGCGGGCTGCCCGAGATGTGTCCCGTGCGGGGCTCCGGTAGGTGGCCTCGCGTGTGCCGGGGCCGCCCGCACGACGGCGTGGCGGGGATGGGGAGAGAGAGACCCCCATCACAAGCCTGGTTTTGTTTTACTAAGGGGGGTCAAAACACTGAGATCCTCCGATCAGAATTGTTGATTTCGGCGGGATCGCCTTGGCGGAGGGCGTAAAGAAATGCGTGCCGCTCGTGTGGACGGGAAGCTAACGAGGAGGTGCCGTTGGCATTGGGACACGCTTTAAAGATGGCTCCACAACGGGCCTGGTTTCCTTGTACCACGCATGCACACCGCGACCTCCCAACCCACCCCGACCCCCTGGGAATCCTCTCTCTGTCTCTCTCCAGATGAGTTCCGCCGGCTCTGCATCGAGGGTGCGCCCGTGGGACCGGGTGTCGGCCCTGGCGGGGGCCCCTTCGGTCCTCACCCGGGAGGCCCCTACAGCCCCTACGGGCCAGGCCTGGGCCCCAACGGGGGGCCCTTGGATCCGAGCGGCCCCAACGGGGTTCCCTACCGCCCGGGCGTCAACGGCAACGGCGTGCCTGGAGGGCCCCTTCGCGGTGAGCAAAGCCGCACACAGCGGCCGAACCTGGTGCTTGTTTACAAAGATAAAGATCCCCCGCGTAGCCTCAACAGACTGTTGGGGCAAGTGCTGTTAGCGAGTAGCACCTATGAAGGCCGGCACGGCACACGAGGGAGTGTGTGGCCAACACCACGCCCGGTCGCTTTTGTCTCTCCAGTGACGATGTTTACTACACACCGCACCGGGTACTCATTTGAGGCTGTGTCGACCTAAGGGAGGCCCAGGACCGGTTCAGATAATTATGACTGGTGTTGGCCGCAAGCGGGAATTGAACTTGGGTTGCCGGCTTCCTAGCGCAGTGCGCTAACCGCTGCACTACCGCTCCCCACAATATTTACGCTTAAACATGCACAATGAGTTGACACGGAGTGCATCGTGTTTTTTTGTTGATTTGTGCTTCTTACGCGTCAGCAACGCAGCAGCAGCATCACCAGAGTAGGAAGAGAAGAGAACTGTGAAGGTTTTGTCAACTCTCATTTCACTAGCTGAAATGTACTGTTAACCGAAATAACTGTTAATCGAACATAGGAATTACATGTTTTAACCATTAGTCCCTTCCAACGTAAACACGTACCGTTAATGAAAATGTTAACGTTAGTCGAAACCACGGGGTCCTATGGGAGGCGGAGCGTTAACTGATGTGGCCTTTAACCGAGGGACTTCTGTATATAAACACCACCAAAGCTAACGTGATGAATACTAACTCAACAACCAGACGCGCTTCGTCACCACCGCTGCCGCTACCCTACGCAGCCACGGTCGCGACCGCCGTGAGCTCCGTCGATTGTTGAGCGGCACGATCGCCACCCGGTGCTCGCCGTGCGGCTTCTTTTTTTTGCGCCGCCAGTGCCGGACATCGTGACGCTGAACCAGACGCTGGACATCTGCAAGCACTACACCAACCTGTGCCTCAACGGCCGCTGCGTGCCCACGCCGGGCAGCTACCGCTGCGAGTGCAACGTGGGCTTCAAGCAGGACCTCCGCGGCGAGTGCATCGGTACGTGCGGCGGTGCCGGCGTCCGCGCGTCCGTCCCGTGCGTCCGTCGGGCGCGCCCCTCCTCGCGGTGCCGACCGTGACCCCCGTCGCCGCGTGCCCGGGTTCGCCCGGCTTTGGCCGTGAGCCCTACCGTGCATCCCGGCAGCCTCACCGAGCGATGACCCCTGACCTCCAGGAGCCGTGACATTGCCGCGAGCGTTCCGCCAACCCCCTTCCACGTCAATTCACCACGATGCTGTGCACGGTAGAATTTGACTGCCCTGGGACGACTGGGGTTCGTGCACTGGTGATCGCGGGCAGTTGTTGTTGTCAGCCTGTAACTTCTCACTGCTGGGAAAGGTCTTGGAGCGACCTCCGAACTGGCCGGTGTTGTTTGTGCTGCTGCTGCTGCTGCTGCCATCTCCTTCTGATTCCCTTGGCTTCTCTCTTGGCTGTCCACGCCGTAGCTGGCCTGGTCTCTCATGTCAGCTGTTCTCATGGTGCGTGCCGTCCCTTCCCACCTGGTTCCTTTGGCTTTAAAAACAGCAGCGGCGGTGACCCCCCAGTTCTTGTCCTTATTTCTTTATTTCTTAGCCGATCATCTTTCACATACTCCGAGTAAATCTTCTTGCCATAGTTGTTTGCCAATTTTTTTTCCCCTTGTTTCTTAATGAACGATTGTTTTTTATGTACGAAAACTGGCCAAATGCGCATTTTCCAATTTTTGTTCTATATTTTTCATATATATTTAGTTTAGGCTGTCCAACAACAATACAGGACCAAAGTATAGAGACAATTGGAGATCGGCAATCAACATTTTCTGTTAAGGCACAAAAGCAAATCTCCTTATTACTCGGCGTTTTGCCGACAACACGCCTCACTGAGTCTCATGACTCTTTTTCAGGAGGGTCCTGGCTAAGTTTTCACAGTTGTGGGGGAGGGAGAGGAATTCTGCCATTAAAAATCGATTTTTTTTAATTTGGGAAACTGCGGCCCATTGCGCAAAGTATTTCTACAGACGAGCGGGCGAATTAGCGGCGGTGAATTGGCGGCAGTTTAGAGGAGGCCTCGTCTCTCCGTTTGTGGCCTCGGTAGACGTCGACGAGTGTGGCAGCGGGCCCTGCAGCCACGGCGACTGCATCAACACGCCGGGCTCCTTCCAGTGCCGTTGCCACACCGGCTTCCAGGTCAACCCGGCCAAGCCGGCCTGCATCGGTACGTGGCCCGTCCGTCCGTGCGTGCGTGCGTACCGCCCCGGTTTTCGCTGTGCGTGCGTGCGCGTCGGTTGACCCATAACACCTGGGGACTTCTCCCGTGATCTCCGGTCAGCACCACCTTCGACAATTCACACGATGGCCTGAAAACCGCACCTATAACCTGGCACCCCAAGCACTGTGGTGACGTCACCACCACTTAGTGGGCAAATGGAGGCTATTGTTGTTGTACGCGTGCGTTGAATGTACCGCTGGCTGTGGGAGTAGCCCCCGGTGGAAATGCCTTCCCTTCGTTATGCCATGTCCAGAAGACATGGGGAGGGGTGCGGTGGTGTAGCGGTCATTACGATAAGCTGCGAACCCGGCGACCCCGAGTTCAATTCCCGCTCACGGCCAACAGCAGTGACGAATATCCAAACTGGTCCTGGGCCTGCCCTAGGTCACCTCGGCCTGAAATGAGTGCCTGGTGCGATTGTGTAAACTTCGCCACGAGGGAGACAAAGGCGGACGAGCGTGGTGCTGGCCACCCACTCCCTCGTGTGCCGTGCCGGCCTTCACAGGTGCCACTCACTAGCAGCACTTCCCCCAGTGGTCTGTTAAGGCTATACGGTAGGGGTGGTACCTTTAGCTTTGTGTGCGATGGACTGCACCGCAGACATCGACGAGTGCATCCACAACGGGCAGCTGTGCCGCAACGGGCGCTGCGTCAACACCGAGGGCAGCTTCCAGTGCATCTGCAACGCCGGCTTCGACCTCACGGCGGACGGCAAGAACTGCGTCGGTGAGACCCCTCAACCCCCCAACCCCCCCAAACTCCCCAGCCACCCTAACCCCCGCAACCCCGATAACCCACCCAATGCCCCCCCACCTCCCTAACCCCCTAAACACTCCCAATCCACCCCAACACTCCCAAGCCCACGTGGCTGCTGCTGCCTTCCGCTTATTTGTGCGCGCCACGGTGGCGAGATGTTAACTTCCTCGCCTGGTATACAGGAGATCGTGGGTTCGATGCCTGTATTTTGGGAGTTTGCATGATCTATTTCCCTGTGATCATGTGGATTCTTCTCTGGGTCCTCCGGTTTGTCCCTCCGCATTTAGAATGAACATCGCACGTTTGGAGTATTTCGCTGCAAAAAGTCGAATGAACGCAAATGATCGTTGTTAACATTATTATTGTTCTCCCGTGTGCGATGTAGACCACGACGAATGCGCGACGACCAACATGTGCCTCAACGGGATGTGCATCAACGAGGATGGCAGCTTCAAGTGCATCTGCAAGCCGGGCTTCTCGTTGGCGCCCAACGGCCGCTACTGCGTCGGTGCGTGCACGTGGGGCGACGCTACCGCCCCCCCCCGCCCCCCCCACGGGACGCGCGCGTACACGCTTACAACGAGCTCGACGCACGCGCACGCAGACGATCGCGTACACGCCTGGCCGGGCCCATGTGCGGCGGTGGAAATGGGCCAGCGTGTACGACGGTACACCAGACCGGAAAACTTCCCCGGAACGCCGTGCGTGTGTGCGTGCGTGCGTGCATTCTGGCACCGTTCAGGACGGTTCCTTGTTCCCAAGCCACGGTGTGTAGACGCCGGCGAGCGCGGGCTGCGCGACGAACAGGTTTCACACCGGCGCGACTGCACATTGCGACATCTGCTCACGGGGGCTTTCTCCTGAATGGTTGTCTTAACGCAACCAACTGTGAAAGCGCGGGTCGTGCCGTGCCGCGTGCAAGACGACGGGGCGACGGGTGGGATGAACAGGGCTCGCTGCGCCGCCGTGCGAGTGACGCTTGCGGGGTTTGTGCGAGGCAGACATCGACGAGTGCCAGACGCCGGGCATCTGCATGAACGGGCGCTGCGTGAACAGCGAGGGATCCTTCCGCTGCGAGTGTCCCCCGGGCCTCGTCATCGGCATGGACGGCCGCATCTGCGTCGGTGAGTCCCCCCCTTCTCCCTTCCCCCTTCACCCCCTCCCCCTACACCCCCTCCCACGTGGCTCGGACATTCCCCTCCATTCACGCAGCCCGCGTTTGGATGCTCCGACTGAACGTAGCCTATTCAGGTTTTTTTTTATTTTTTTGTTTGTCAGACACGCACATGCGCAGCACGTGCTACGGCGCCATCAAGAAGGGCGTGTGCGTGCGCCCGTTCCCGGGCGCCGTCACCAAGTCGGAGTGCTGCTGCGCCAGCACGGAGCACGGCTTCGGGGAGCCGTGCCTGCCCTGCCCCGCCAAGAACTCCGGTAACGACGCACGCCACGCGTCCCCCCGCCCACACAGCGCACGTCAGCACGTGTCGACACGTGTCGGCACGTGTGAGTGCCTGTGAGCACGTGTCAGCACTCATTAGGACATGTCAGCACGTGTCAGGACATGTCAGCACACATCAGCACACATCCATATTTGTCACCACGTGTCAGCCGATGGCAGTACGTGTCAGCATGTGTCAGCACGTGTCGGCACACAGCGGCACACGTGCGCACGCGTCACCACGTGTCAGCATGTGTCAGCATGTGTCAGCATATGTCAGCACACAGCAGCACACGTGCGTACGCGTCAGCACGCGTCAGCACGCGTCAGCATGTGTCAGCACTCAATACGAGGGTTGGTGGACCGCATCCAAATGTTTTGAAACTCCCTTCCCGTGGGCGGCGTCGAGGAGGTGTTCCACACCCTTGGATCTTCCAGGAGAAGGCGGTACAGCAAATGTGGACTCCACCCATGCTGTTTCCGTGGGATAGAGCGTTTCCTCCTCGCACACGTGGGTTTTCCCGGGTGCTACGGTTTCCTCCCACATGTAAAAACGCTCATTATTTGGCCAATAACGTCTTCATATATAGAGGACCGCAGAGCTTAGGGGGGACGAATTTTACAGCGGCTCTCTGCTTCTCTGAGAACGTTCCTGCTCGTCTGTGGTTCCTCCTCGCCCCTCATTCTCCCTCTTCAACAGCCAGCATACAATGTGCGGTGGCGGCGCAATGCAGGTTGACATCATCATCATGGACACAATCATTCAATGACACTGTGGCCCAAAAAGGAAATAACGATGACGTTAACCGGTGACGTTTCAGGCAATGGCCCTCCTTCATGGCACACCTGCTGGGCACCGCGGTGGCGAGATGTTATCTACCTCGCCTGGTATACAGGAGGTCGTGAATTCGATCCCGACTCTGACGCCTGCTGTATATTTGGAGTTTTCGTGTTCTCCCCTTTGTCATGTGGATCTTTCTCCGGGTCCTCCGGTTTTGCCCTCCACCTTTAGAATCAACGAGTATTTGGCTGCTATAAATCTCCACATGATAAGCCACTTCGTTGGGCTATCGTCTGTAATAGCTTCTGAAAAAGAGCTTCATAGCTCAGTGGGCCTTACCTGGTAAAATAATTTGAGTTTTGGGTTTACCTGTCGACACAAGGGCCGTCACCCAACAAAGGGCCGTCACCTTGAATATATTTCTTTCTTTTTAGGTCCACGGTGTTGTTGACGAATACGTCGTTGTTGTTGTTGTCGTTCGTGCTCACGCACCGCCAGCCACGCAGCACCACGACCGAGACAACACACATGAGTAGACCTCCAGCACACGATACTGTTGTACACGCGGCGTCTCTTGCTGTCCGATTAACAACGTGTCGCGTTTCCGCAGCGGAGTTCCAGTCCTTGTGCGGCAGCGGCCTCGGCATCACGGCCGACGGCAGAGGTGGGTTGACAGAGCGATCGTCGGCAGCGAAGGGGCAGGAGGGGGAGGGGAGTTGCTCGGCAGCAGAGAAAGCCCCCGCTGCCTCTTGCGACCCACGGCGATAAAAACATCACCCCTCGCCTCAGACGCGTTCCTAATTAGGTTTTTGCCGTCGCGAAGTTCCGATGTGAACTGGGCCGCTGGGAGAGAGGAAACCCGACCCTGAACTGTGTCAGCTGATCGTTCAAACCCCAGTTTGGGGGGGATGGTGGTGGGTAAAACTCTCATTATGACCGCAGTCAACCTTCATTGGAAGACTGGAAGCCCAAAGGGAAGGCCGAGAGGCTGTGCTTGCCGCATCCTCCGTCCGTGCAGCGAAATGTGGTGATGTCACCAGAGTGCTGTGACGGAATACCGGACTATATTGGGTAACGCCTGACTACGCTTAAAGTCTTTTTGTTGTTGTTATAATGTCGTGAATGAAACTTCATGTTTGCGCTGGACAGCCAGGGAGTGCTAGGGAATGTAACTGCTTGACGAGGGCAGCAACGCACCTGAAGGGGTTTGTGGGCCAGCGGGACATGGATTGGGCAAGGGGCATTGCCGACCTTTCACTCAGACAACTGTCGAGTACACATATCCTGGGACCTTTTTCTGCCGGTATCAAAGCTTGAAAAACAAGAAGAGGTTTTATCCTTTCTGGCAATAAGATGCTCAAACACCAAGTATGCATAGCTCGAGGTAATACGCTGATACCTGCATTGTTCACCTTTTGGCGTTCTATGATCTGACGCTGTGGGACTAGGCTATACAGAAGGCTGCTCTCTCTGGTGTAGGCCAATCAGTTTCCAAGTCAATGCCATAAATAATGATCAGAGCATGTTTGTTTGTATGTTTTGCCACAAATGCGTGCGGTTAACGCAGACCTGATGTCTTTGCAGAAGGTATTTATTTGGTCTTTGAACATCTTAACACCTGTTTTATTGACAGAGAGGGAAAAACCTATTCTTATTTTTTTATGCTGTAGAGCACACACTTAGATAATTGTTGACTTATCAATAACGCGTTGTAAAAAAATACAGGTTTCCCTCACTTTACGCGGGTTTGTGAGATTTCGCGAATATGCGGTTCAACCTATTTCTACCCAAAATTCGCTATATCGTGTGATTTTAATTCACTCAGATGCGGCTATGCGGTCGGACGTGGGACAACACTGTTTGTGAACTGTGTGTCAGAATCAGATTATTATTTATACCGGAGAGTCTGACGAGCTACAAAGCTACTTGGCAGGCAGCCGGTCTGGCTTACTGTCGTACATGGGGCCCATTGGGGTTTTTTTTAAAGCCTCTACCGCATAACGTGAGGAAAAAACCTGTATACCGTGAAGAAGAATTCAAATAACTTGGTTGAAAAATGGAAATCTAATCAATGAGTCACGAACTGTCTTAGTCACTATCCCACCGTGCGTCGTCACAAGCGGGTGGGATTCCGTGGGCGCGTGGGGCGGAGGAGGCAATGGCGGTCGTGCGTGTGGGGAGCGGTGGTTCAGTGGTTAGCACACTGCACTACGAATCCAGCAATCCAAGTTCGATTTCCACTCTTGGCCACCAACAGTGGCGATTATCTCAACTATTTCCCTGGCCTCCCCTAGGTCGACTCAGCCTCAAATGAGCACCTGGTGTGGTGTGTAAACATCGTCACTGGGGAGACAAAGGCGGTCGGGCGTGGTGCTGGCCACCCACTCCCTCGTGTGCCGTGCCACACTTCATAGGTGCTCGCAAACAGCACTTGCCCCAACAGTCTGTTAAGGCTACACGGGGGATGTGTCTTTGTGCGGTGGCAGATATTAACGAGTGCGCGCTGGACCCGGACATCTGCCCCAACGGCATGTGCGAGAATCTGCGCGCGACCTACCGCTGCATGTGCAACTCGGGGTACGAGTCGGACATCTCCGGCAAGAGCTGCGTGGGTGAGTCACCTCGGCCAATCGCCTCCGACCACCGCTGCCGCTGCTGCTGCCGCCCACCGCATGAAATCTGCCCATCACTAGCCAACTGCGGTGGACCCAATTGTAACCGCTGGGTAGACAGAGGCTGTGGTGGGGGCATACTTACCAAAACTAGCACCATTGTATCAACTGGGCACCACGGTGGCGATATGTTAACTACCTCTCCTGGTATACAGGAGGTGGCTGTATATTTGGAGTTTGCGTGTCTCTCTACCCATGGTTGCGTGGATTTTTCTCCACGTGATAAGCCTTACCTGGTAAAATAATAAATAGTTTATATCCAGAACATTATTGCGTTCCCGACTTACGAACCGTTCGTAAGTTGGCAAAACGATTAAACGGACCTCGGGAACGGAACCCGTTCGTGAGTCGGAGACTGCCCGTAACTTACATTCAGCTCTCCATCGATGAGCGGTCGCGTCGGGTCACGTTGGGTCGTGAGCGCTGCGCCGGGAACGAGCGATGTGCCCGAGGTTCCCGGTGGCGACCCGGGGCGGACGTGAGCACTGCGCAGAGTGAGAGGGGGCGGCGGTGGCGTGGGGGTTAACGTCGCCTTGCTCGCCCGCAGACGTGGACGAGTGCTCGCGCAACTCGCTGCTGTGCGACAACGGGCTGTGCCGCAACACGCCGGGCAGCTACTCCTGCTCCTGCCCCACCGGCTACGTCTTCAACTCCGAGTCGGAGACCTGCGAGGGTAACGCTTCGCCACGCGCGGGGGACGAAGATCCCCCCCCTCCGCGTGGCCTTTACGCACCGTGGGGGCGCGTGGGTAACGGCCGATGCATGCGGCCGTCGCCGCCGACGTCCCTTGCACCGACGATGAGATTGTCCCCGTGACCCCCCCCTCCCCACCCACCCCCGAGCAGACGTGAACGAGTGCGAGGGGGGCCCGTGCGTGAACGGCGTGTGCAAGAACACGGCGGGCTCGTACGTGTGCGAGTGCTCCATGGGCACCAAGGTGGACGCCACGGGCACCGTGTGCATCGGTGAGCGAGTCGGGGCCGCACCGCGGAGCCGGACGACTCAACACCCCCCCTACCACCCCCCTAAGGAGGGGGATGAGGCATCATCAGAGCGACGATAGCCTTAGCAGACACACGGGCACGCACGCACACACACACGAGCACAAAGATACAAAGACAAAGATCTCCCGTGTAGCCTTAACACACTCTTGGGGCAAGTGCTGTGAGCGAGTAGCACCTATGAAGGTCGGCACGGCACCCGAGGGGGTGGGTGGTCAGCACCACGCCCGACCACCTTTGTCTCCCCAGTGACGATGTTTACTACACACCGCACCGGGTACTTGTTTGAGGCTGAGTCGACCTAGCTGAGGCCCGGTTCAGATAATCGTCACTGATGTTGGCCGTGAGCCGGAATCGAACCCGGGTGGCCAGTTTCGTAGCGCAGCATGGCGCTAACCACTACACCACCACGCACACACACACACGTACACACACACTCACACGCACATGTGCACACATACACATACACGTGCACACACACGCACATGTGCACATGCACGCACACACACACGCACATGTGCACATGCACACACACGTGCACACACACACGCACATGTACACACACACACGTGCACACGGACACACACACACACCGCCCTTTGTGTCGCAACGACTGCCTGCAGTTCGGCTTAAAGGGAGAGAGAGAAGAGACCTTTTGAGCCGTCGTAAGGGGACAGCGACTGCCGTGTGAGGCTTCCCCGCCTTGCTCGGCAACTCGGTGACTCTGGCATGTGCTCTGGCATGTGTAGCAGTGCAACCTCACAGACTCACTTCTGTGTTGTCATGACGTTGGCCGTTGTTTGTGAGCTTTGGTTTCGTGCCATTTCTGTTTGTTATTTTTTCATTTTGTTTGGAAGTCGGGGTTTTCGTTTGCTTCGTAGTGGCTGTACAGTGGAACTCCCTCCTCCTAACGAAGGCGATTGGTTCCACGAAGCCGGTCGCTAAGTGATTTGGTCGTTAAGCGAGCGTAGGAAATGTTAAAGGCTTCATTCGTTCCGATGGCATCGAAAGTTATCCCCTTTGGCACCCAAAAAACGTACTTTATAATATTTAAACAGTGGATATTAATACATAAAGATACTAACACCATTATAAACACATAATATTAAAATAAGCACGGTTAATCAATGCATTAATTAATATTTACTGTACCTACAACAGCCAGTCATTAACAGGGGAATGGTCGGGAAGTGAACACATTAGGCTCTATGGAGGTACTACTCTACACTACACTATACACTACACTACACACTACACTACTATACACTACACTATACACTACACTACTATACATTACACTATACAATACACTACAATACACGACACTATACACTACACTATACACTACACTACTATACTATACACTACACTATACACTACACTACTATACACTACTCTACTATACTCTACACTACACTATACACTGCACTGCTATACACGACACTCTACACTACTATCTTAAGCTCATTATCTTTGTGTCTATAAAATATAACTTTGTAGTTGCTGGGTGGGCGGAGACAATGGGGGGAGGTTTGGGGGATTTTGATGGTTACCGCTGACCTGACCGACGACATCTTTGGGTGTGTGTTGTGTGTCTTGGTGCTTTGTCGGTCCTCGTTTGGCTATGCGCATATCTGCACGTCTGCACGTACTCGATGTGGTTGTCCGTGTGTGTCTGTGTGTGCTTGTGTGTATCGGTTTGCACTACATCGGGCGTATATGCCTGCGGCTGTTTGTGTATCGTGTGCGTCTGCCGCTGTGTGGCGTGTGTGTGTGTCTATGCATGGCTACTTGTGTGCACCTGTATTACGTGGGTATGTTTTTGTGGGTGTTTCTTGTGTGTCTGAACGTGTATGCCTGTTTGTACCTGTATGTGTCTGTCTGCATTTCTGTCCACATGACTGTCTGCACGTCTGTCTGCGTGTTTGCATGCACATCTGTTTGCACATTTGTCTGTCTGCACGTCTCCTCTGCATGTCTGTCTGCTTGTCTGTCTGCATTTATGTCTGCATGTTTGACTGCTTGTCTGTCTGCATGCCTGTCTGCACGTCTCCTCTGCGTGTCCGTCTGCGTGTCCGTCTGCTCGTCTGTCCGCGCGGCGTCGTCCCCCTTGGCGCGTGCCTCGGGCCCGCAGACAGCATCAAGGGCACCTGCTGGATGCAGATCCTGGACAACCGCTGCGAGGTGAACATCAACGGCGGCACCATGAAGTCGGAGTGCTGCGCCACGCTGGGGGCCGCGTGGGGCAGCCCCTGCGAGCCCTGCGAGCTCGGTAAGCCGCCCACGGCGCCGCCCCGGGGGGTTTTGCTGCCGTGGCCCCGGCGATTCGGGGGGTCGGGGACACCGAGCCGGCGGTTGTCACCTGGGTCCTCGGTGCGAATCCGGGATCGCGGCCGGATCGTCTCCGCGGGGTGCCACGGTGGCGAGGTGTTAACCCGCTCGCCAGGAGAAGGCGGTACAGCGGATGTAGACTCCGCTTGTGCGGTTTCCATGGGATAGGGTGTTTCCCCCTCACACGCAGGTGCTACGGCTTCCTCCCACGCGTACAAATACTCGGGGCGCCGCGGTGGTGAGATGTTCGGAGGTCGTGGGTTCGATCCCAGCTTTGGAGTTTGCATGTTCTTCTCCCCAAGGTCGCGTGGATTTGTCTCCGGGTTCTCCGGTTTTTCCCTCCACATTTAGAAACACACGTTTAGAGTATTTGACTGCTATACATTTCCACGTGATAAGCTACTTTGTTCGAGCTCTCATTTGTGAAAAAGAGGGCTCGCATAAAAGAAGGCCTCGTGTCAAAGAGGGCCTCGCGTAAGAGAGGGCCTCACAACGGGCCTGGTTGTGTCGCCGGTGAATAAGCGTGGACCCCGCGTGGCCTTCGGTCTCGAGGCCCTCCCGCCCTGCGCCTCCAGGGGCCTCTGGGCGGCGCCGTATCGAAGCGGTGTTTGTCACGTTATCTTCTGGGGGCTGTTTGCGAGCTAGGGAGACATTTTCGGTTTCTTCGCCGTGCGAATTGGAGCCCGTTTTTGGGGGAAAGGCAAAAACTATGAAGTAAAATAAAAAATGAGTACGGTAAATGAGATAATGTCAGAAAAAATGCATGAAAGAGAAAAAAATTTCCTTGTGGATTTTTTAAAATTAACTTTCTTCTAAATGTCATAAAATATTTATATTTCTAGAAAATAGACTGGCTTATGTAAGTCATTTATATTGTTAATACATTATTATTACTATACATCATTGCAGATATAATTATTGATATATGTTTGGGCTTTGGCTTATAAAGGTCATAAAACATGTATATAGATAAAAGACTGACTCATGTAAGTTATAACAATTGCATAAATTACCGTGCGTTCTGATCGTCCGTCTGTTTGGCGCCACACAGACCCCGCCTGCCCGCGTGGCTTCTCCCGCTCCAAGAGCGTCAACTGCGAGGGTGAGTGTCCTCGGGACTTGTCGAGGCTTCTTCAGCGTTCTCCACGGCGACGGGGCCCCTTGGCACGCGGCCCCCGGTGGCCGTTGCTGAACGAGAGTCGAAGTGATTTCCTGCTCAGATGAGTGACCGAGGCAGCGCTCATCCCCTATTGACAATGCCTCGTTACTATGATGGGGGCGAGCCTGTGTATAAGACAGCCGTTGTTGACTTCCCCACAAAGTTGTCCTAATTTTATCGACCCCAAAGGGACGATGATGATGTGCTGAATGAACCACCAAACGCCAATCCCACATGGCGGTGGCTGAACACGTGTGAAGCATTGTTACGTGATCTGGAATCAATAATGCAACCGCATCCGCACAAACCATGGCAGATACCTGACATGCACAAATGGAAAATTAAAACCTCCCCAGTGTGCGACTGCGGCCGTCCAGAACACACCACGCAACGTATGACGATGCAATGCCAGATCCACACATACGAAGGAGACATCACAGCGATACATTCCGCTGCTCCTGACGCGATTAACTCCCTGGCTTGACCACCTGGATGTGACATTGGAGTTGTGGCTTTGCATCCACATCAGCCGGACAAAAGAAAGGAACGAGTAACAAAACCTTGAATTCATTGGCATCTAATTGGCAAAAGCATGCTGCAAAAGTTTTTGGCAGCGTGGTTAGAGCCACCACTGTGCACGTTACACATTGCCTTCACCTACAAGCCTCTCATACTGAGCATCGCTACATCTGAAACGACAATAATAATCGGCACGTGTACACGCTTGCACACTATGACCGCGTCGGGTGGTGGAGGGCCTTTTAATGACACAAATTTGGCCGGACCGTTGTTCGGCGCATGTCGGACGTGTCGCCGTGTGTGCGTGTGTGTGTGTGCGTGTGCGCGTGTGTGCGTGTGTGCGTGTGTGTGCGTGCGTGTGTGCGTGCGTGCGTGTTCGTGTGTGCGTGTGTTCGTGTGTGCATGTATGCGTGCGTGCGTGTGTGCGTGTGTGCGTGTTTTCATGTGTTGCGTGTGTTCGTGCGTGCGTGTGTGCGTGCGTGTGTGCGTGCGTTCGTGTGTGCGTGCGTTCGTGTGTTCGTGTGTGCGTGTGTTCGTGCGTGCGTGTGTGCGTGCGTGCGTGTGTGCGTGCGTGTGTGGGTGCGTGTGTGTGTGCGTGTGTGCGTGCGTGCGTGCGTGTGTGCGTGTGTGTGTGCGTGCGTGTGTGCGTGCGCGAGCGCAGACGTGAACGAGTGCGACGTCTTCCCGGGCGTGTGTCCCAACGGGCGCTGCGTGAACACCCCCGGCTCGTTCCGCTGCGACTGCCCCCAGGGACTGATCCTGGACGGCACGGGACGCACGTGCGTGGGTGAGAGACTCCGCGTTTGCATGCACAAACGACACGCCAGCGACAGACATTCCTTTTTCCACCGGCAGAGGTTTAAATCGCGTGGCTCTCCCTATGCCGCACGCGACTCCTGGCGACGCTTTCTGCAAATGTTGGGCAACATCTCGTGTTCTCGATTTTAAGTTTTTGCTATTTTATTTACCAGGTCAAGCCCACTGAGCTAATAGTTATTTTTCAGAGCCGACCTGGTCACACGTAATAGTTAATCGAAGTGGGTCATATCATCATCGCACGTGGGAATTTATAGTCGCAGCCAAATTATCTAAACGCATGGAGATTGTAAATGTGGAGATCCCAGAGAAAAATGCACGCGACCACCACGGAGATAGAGAGAACACGGGGATAGAGAGAACACGCGGACTCCAAACCTACAACGGCCTTCGTCAGGGTCCCGGGGTGGGTCTGCAATTGTATTTGCAAATAATAATAATTTAATTGTATATAACATCTTACCACGTAGGCTTTCGCGACCAATATCATCCATAATAGAGGTTTTTTTTTGGGGTTAGGTCGCGTAAATATATAAATGTGTCGTTAAAACCCGCCACCACCCGACACAGCCAATTAGTAACTAGCATGCCTATACAAGCCACCATATTTCAATAGGGATTACCGTTGGTACGGCTATTTTAATACACAATAGACAGGAAGGACAAGACTCATTAATACCCCCCCCCCCCCACTTTGCGCAAGAGCGCAGAAGCGTGGTCACCACATCTACGCCTCTACATAAGGAACGCAACGGTTAGACTTCTCCACAAATCTGTCTGTTGCCTGATGAAGCTAGTTGTAATTACTGGCAAAACGTCGTACTCAGATTGTAAATGTTGTGGCTTGGCTCTCCAACACACCGGTTAGTGCTGTACTAGTGACGAATTGGCCACTTTCTGTTTACGTGACAACCCTTACTAGTTGGCTGTGTCGGGTGGTGGCGGGTTTTAACGACACATTTATATATATATGCGATATGACCCCAAAAAAAACTCTATTATGGGTATATAGCATCATTCGTGCTAATTACATCCCACAGCTCTGTACATTCATTGAATATAAACAGAGAAGCATCTCTTTTTCCCCACTCGTCCGATTAGCACGGTTGGCCACGTACTGTGCAGAAGAAGTTCAACACACTTACACACGTACGCACACAGTACATCTGCTGTCGCCTAATAACGATTCTAGCAAGGGGCGGCCGCAGTGCCGAGAAGCGCGGCGCTTGGGGGGCGAGACCCAAAAAGAGCCGACGCTAAACGTAACCGAATGTTGTTGCCGCCGTCGCCGCCGCCGCCACGATGGCACGACGAAGACCTCCGTCTGGAACAGTGCTTCCTGGAGTGGGACGAGGAGGAGTGCGAGCGCCCGCTGGGCCGCATGCGCATGGACGCCTGCTGCTGCTCGGTGGGGGCGGCGTGGGGCGCCGAGTGCGACTCGTGCCCGCCGGCCGGCACCAAGGAGTTCGACGCGCTGTGCCCACGCGGGCCCGGCTACGCCAACCGCGGGGACGTGCTCACGGGACGGCCCGTCTTTAAAGGTGAGGCGGGCGGGCGGGGGGGGCGGGGGGGGTGTTGTAGAAAGCGCCGGCGCGTTCGTCGACCGCACCACCGGGCGTGGCCTTGCGAGAGAAAAATACAAAGTTTCGGCCGACGGTCCTACTCCACACACGGTGTCGTTGACAATTGAGTTTTTCCGTTGTTAGTGCTTCTTAATGAAATGAGTACGGCAACCTGTCCCGGGCCTCTGTTAAGGCAGCCAGGCCTGCGCCGCTCTCTCGATTGCCAGGCCAGCATTACCTGTTGCTCGCTACGGGCACTTCTCGATGGCTCTCAGTGCTCGCTGCGGGCCAAGTCCGGTTCCAGCTACTCGCCGGCAACGCAGCAGCAGCAGCTTCAGCAGCAGCTTCACATCACCACCAGATAATCCCATTGTCGGGCCACAGAGCTTGGTGCAATCGTCGGCGTTGGTTTTGGCTGCCTCGCCTGTGGATTCACGCACCTCTCAATCCCTTTCTCTCGAAGAGCGAATGAAAACTGCGCGGCGCCTTACAGATCCAAAATAAGAATTAATTATAACCATTATAAAATGGTGGCACTCCAGCGTGGAAAACACTGCCGTTTAAATTATTTGCGATCCACCCCCAGCCAGGCCTACAGAATACGGGAAAAAAAATCAAAGCCCCATCGCCAATCACCGATCGCCCGAGTGATCAATCGACGTCGCTCACTTGACATTCGTACTCTTGCGGCAGCGTGCGCCGTGCGCGGCTATTATATTTTATTTTACCAGGTTGAACCGCGCGACGTCTGAAGGCCCCTTTCTGTTAGTGGAAGCTTGACAAGCGATGGGCGACAGCTGCTGCATCAGGCAAACGAAGGAGGCTTGGCGTACGGGAATCTTGGCGTAGGAGTGGGACGTTCGGCCAAAGGTCTCACGTTTAATTTGTGTAATCAGGTGGGAACTCGAGAAACACGGACGAGTCTCGTTTGCAAAAGGGAACCTGGGTCAACAAAAATGAAACAAGCGAGCAAAACAAAGTACAGCGATGAAGGAAAGCAATCGGAACAAAAACAACATATAGACGATAAAACACTATTGAATGACATAATACAGTTGTTGAGCTGTTCAAACACCAAATAGACACCTATGACAAGGCATCAAGTAAACTAAACTATTTTTATTTTACCAGCTAAGGCCCACTGAGCTATCTAGCTCTTTTTCAGAAGCTATCACGAAAGATAGCTCAACGAAGTTGCTTATAACAACGTGGGAATGTAAAGCAGCCAAATGCTCCACGCGACCACGGCCAAAACATGAAAACTCCAAACATACAGCAGGCGTCAGGTTTGGGATCGAACCCACGACCTCTCGCATGCTGGACGAGGTGGTTAACATCTCGCCACCGCGGCTTCCGGCGTCTGGGGAATGCGGCGCGCGTTGTCGCTCCGCCACGGATCGTTAAGCTCGCCCCAGTCGCCGGTAACGCATCATCATCATCCACACCTCGTCAACGGCGAGGGGCTGTCCGGATGGCGGGAGGGCAGCTGCCCCGCAGAGGAATCCCCCCATACCCCCCTCCCACCCCCCCACCACCCCCATCCCCTCCTCACCCCCCCATTCCCCCCCCCCACTGTTCCTTTTCGGCTGAAAATAAAAGGGTTTTGTCAAAAGGAGGGAAAAAAATGGAGACACGTGCACACACACACATCTACACACACATCTACACAAAGATAAAGATCCCCCGTATAGCCTTAACAGGTTCATAGCGCAGCACGCTAACCGCTACACTACCGCTCCCCACTAACATCTACACACACATACATCTACACACACACACATCTACACACACACACATCTACACACACACACATCTACACACACACACATCTACACACACCTACACACATCTACACACATATACACACATCTACACACATATACACACATATACGCACATAGACTCGTAACAAAGACAGAGATCCCCCACATAACCGTATAGTCTTTAATTGACTGGCGGGGCAAGTGTTGTTAGCGAGCACCATGCACAAAAGACAAAGATCTCCCGTGTAGCCTTAACAGACTGTTGGGGAAAGTACTGTTAGCGAGCAGCTATGAAGGCCGGCACGGCACACGAGGGGGTGGGTGGCCAACACCACGCCCGGCCGCCTTTGTCTCACCAGTGATGATGTTTACACACCGCATTAGGTACTTATTTGAGGCTGAGTTGACCTAGGGGAGGCCAAGGACCGGTTCAACATAATCGTCACCGGTGTTGGCCGTGAGTGGGAATCGAACTCGGTTTGCCACGTTTGTAGCGCTAACCGCTGCACCACCGCTCCCCACACACACACAAAGACAGACAAAAATAAGAGATTCCCCGAAAGCCATACACAAACAAAGACAAAGATCCCTCGTATAGCCACACAAAAACCCACGCCATATGCACAACAAGTGACCCTTCTGCCTCCCTGCGGCCAAACCACAGCCGTCCGCGAGGCCTTCCCACTCTCGTCGCCAACCACTACCGCCGCACCGACAGCTCGGAGCTCCCGGCTCCTTGGTTGGCGAAAAGGGCCCCATCTGTTGTGCGGGGCACACGTGGAAGATTAACTCGAGGTCCCCCCCTCGTCCTTCCTATTCCCAGTCTGAAGGACTGCGGCGTGCCGGCCAATGACACGAGGACTCACGAGTGGCATTCCAGTGGGCGGTGGTCATGGCAGTGGGTGCCAGGTGCCCACTCGTTCACACAGAGAGCATCGGCGTGAGCCTTGAACATGAGCACGCTTTCATTTCACCGAATGCGATTTCGGCGGCGTTTTCTCGTTTTATTTATTTACGAAAGCAGCCGATCGGAGCCGGTGCAATTAGCGGCGGTTAAATAATCGACCGTCGTTGTTTGCGCATGTGGCGCGCTGCGCTCGTTCACCCTCGCTCGCTCGCTCCCAGCGAGCCGGAGCTCGCCGCACAAACAACCGTCTGTCAGCCGTCGGTGCGCCGCGCGCACACGTGGGGCCGCAGCCACCGGGTCGGCCTGTGCCGCCGTCTTCGCCCCGCGGGGACTCCGCCGACCGCTGCTGCTTCGTTCACTAAAACGCAAACTGCCTCTGCCGCCCCTCGTTCAGCCGCGAGCCGCCGTCTCCGCGCTCTCACACCCGCTGCATCCCCCCCCCCCCACCGCCCCCACCCCCCACCACCTCCCCGCTTCTGCCCACAGACGTCAACGAGTGCAAGACGTTCCCGGTGCTGTGCGCGCACGGGAAGTGCCGCAACACGGTGGGGAGCTTCCGCTGCAAGTGCGACGGGGGCTTCGCCCTCGATGCGGAGGATCGCAACTGCACAGGTGGGGGGGGGGGCGGCGGCGGTGCTAGAATGGGGCCGCCCGGCGGGCCCTCGAGGCGCGGCCGCTGGAGGCCCAGGGCAGCAGAACGCCTCGTCGGGGGGTGCCCTTATCCGCGAGTGACGACAAACCAGGCCCGTTGTGTGGCCCTCTTTTGTGTGAGTCCCAGGGAAATTTTCCCCCTTATCGCCCCCCCCGTGCTCGTCTATCAGGGGGGGTCCTAAAATCACCGCCCGTAGGCGCTGCAGGTAATCTGTGTGGAGCGCGCGTGTGCGAGGTGAGCGAGCGTGTGTGCGGTGCGTTCTGGGTGTTTTGTAAGCGAGTGTGTGGGAGGCAAGGGCTTTGCGTTGCCTCCACAGAGTGGCGTCTGTTCACGTGCGCCGGGGAAAAAATCAACAATGGACGCTTCTCAGATTCAGGGTCTGAGAGGCCGCGGGTATTCAACCTTCTCCCGACATAAAGCCCCTCACAGAGGCGATGCTTGATGATTGATTACGTTGCATTTGGCTTCAGGAGTAGAAAAAAAAACAGATGACTGGCACCCAGCCTGGCACCGAGCCTGGCACCGAGCCAGGCACCCAGCCTGGCACCCAGCCAGGCACCCAGCCTGGCACCCAGCCAGGCACCCAGCCTGGCACCGAGCCAGGCACCCAGCCTGGCACCCAGCCAGGCACCCAGCCTGGCTGTAGAAGAGCACTGAAGAGTCGGAACTGGAGACATTGTCCGTTCTGTGCTGAGAGCAGTGATGAATTTGCAACAACTAAAAAATCAAAGTCTCTAAGGTTGCTGTCACCTACAGCACATTGGGCATATCAGTTTGAGTGTGGGACAAGGATAATTAAACATAATACCTAAGCACGCCCCCAAAAGAGAATGTATTGAGGATGCCAGCATACAAAGCCCGCTGCAGTATCTCACCCGGGAGACCACGTAATCGTGCCACCCACGTAATTACCGATCGTTATGAATTATTAAATATTTTGGCATCATTTGCGTGTGAAGGTCTGGCTGGCAGAGGCGGCTCGTTTAAAGTATTTGAAAATTGCAGGGGCGTGCTGGCGCCCTTGGCAGGCACTTCCACTTGCCCTGCCGCGCGCGCCCTCGCACGCCCCCTCCCCCTCCGCCCCCACCCACCCGGTCGCGCTGTCCGGGCCGCCGTTACAGAGCTGCCGCCGTGGGCCAACAGAGCTCCATTGTGTGGGTCGTCGTCTGCGCAGTCAAAATTGGCCGACCCGTGTATAAATATTGAGCGATGTAATTAATGACCGCGCCAACAGCGGGCGCGCACAGGCAAGCGGACGAGCCGTTGAGAGGCGGGGCAGCGGTATGTACGTACGTATGTTGAACTTCTTTCGTACCGTACATAGCCAATCGTGCTAATCGGAGGTGCAGGGGGAAGGCCAACAAACTAAACACGTAAAGCAGTTTTGAAGAAATTAGTTTTCAACCTCGATGTTTTAAATGTGCATAGCTCCAGTGGCTTCTTAATATCGGAAGGAAGGGCGTTCCAGACGGCCGCAAAAGCAGCGCATCTGAAAGGGCGTGCGATGCCGGTGACCGTCTTTGTTCGGTGGATGGCCAAAAGGGGCACACTGCACTCATGTGTTCTTAGCACTTACGACAAAATGAATGGCCGAGACAGCTCCCCTACCATTGATAGCAGGGCCACTCCTCGTCGTGTTGGGGTTAGCGCGACGTCAACGACGCAGCCGACTCCAGCCGTTGAGTCGTGCTGCTCGTCTGAGAATGAATGAAAGATGAAATGAAGTTGAAATGAAGTCGAAATGAAGTGAGTAAATGAAGTCATGAATGGTCCATGAATTAAATACAAATACGCCAGCGTACTTGGCTCTTGAAAGGTCAGCAAATCTGCAGTGTGCACTATGCAGCCAGGTTAAGAGGAGGTATTTGCGATAGAATAGCTGCTATGGTAGGAAGTGCAAAAAATGCATTTTAGGTTTATCATTAATTTATGTTTTCATTAGTTTACCCAGGAGCGCCTCACCGAGTCTCAAGACTTTTTTTTCAGGAGGGTGCTGCCAAGTCTCTTTCTCAGCGGCAGGGCGATGTCGCTGTGCGTTTCCCAGTAGAGTAATTTACGAGTAAAACATTTTCAAGTTTGGCAAATGCGGACATGGACACCCAGCGGATCTTAAACGCCGTCCACTGTGAAGCAAACGGCGCGAGGCTATCATTCACACAGCGGCGACGTTAACCACGGTGTCTTGCCGGATTCGAACCTTGGAAACCCCTTGAAGACAATCGCCACACACGACTTCGTTTGGTGCAACAAAATAACAATAATAATAATAATCCCGTGAGCAGAACATTCCTGGGGCGTGGGGCAGCGCCGTCGCCGCCGTCGTCTGCTTGCTGAACGCATTCCACGTCTGTCCACACGCCCATCAGCTGCCAATTTAACGCTCGTAACAACTAAATGAATAAGCCGGCGAATAAATGCAACGGAATACAAGTTATTTGGCCAGTGACACATTTGGCAATTGTCCCTGATCGGTGCGTTATGTGAAAGAAGAAAGTGCGTGGCTGTTAAGTAATTACGCTTGTGCGTGTGTATATAAGTGGAAATTGAAACCTGAGTTTCAACATCGCTTAAACATCCAGCTGAGTGATATTTTCCTCGAAGTTATTATGGCCCCAGTGACATTTGTAGCTTGAGCTGTTGTGTGTCTTTTAGCAGTCGAGACTGACCTTAAACACCCTCTTTGTGGATCTTTCACAGAGCCATTACGCGCGCACACAGCACGCGCACACTGTTTACTTGTGCTCCGTTTTGTGTGGTCTGCCAAGGCCACGAGTGTCATTACCGCACACAGGAAGCCAGTGTTTTCATCTCAGATGGTGTGCCTCGGATTTCAGGTGGTGGGTGTGTGTGTGTGGGGGGGAGCGGTGGTGTAGCGGTTAGCGCTACTCTATGAACCTGGTGGCCCGGGTTCGATTCTCACTCACGGCCAACACTGGTGACGATTATCTGAACCGGTCCCGGGCCTCCCCTAGGTCGACTCGGCCTCAAATGAGTACCTGGTACAGTGTGTAAACATCGCCACTGGGGAGGCAAAGGCGGTCGGGCGTGGTGCTGGCCACCCACCCCCTCGTGTACCGTTCCGGCCTTCATAGGTGCTCGCAAACAGCACTTGCCCCAACAGTCTATTTAGGTTATATCCTCAGGTGATGCATAAACCAGTCATCTCCGTCAATTAACCTATAACACCTGGGTCTGTCCCATGACCTGCCACAAGGCCTCAAAGTTTACCTAGCCTGGCACGGGTGCCGCTGTGACGTCACTATCAATTAGTAATGAATGGACATTGTGATAGTGGTGCTGCTGATGATGATTGCGATGGTGCTGCTGATGATGATTGCGATGGTGCTGCTGATGATTGTGATAGTGATGCTGCTGCTGACGATGATTGTGATGCTGCTGCTGGTGATTGCGATGGTGCTGCCGCTGTTGTGACGGCCACGGCGGGCGGCGTTGATGCTGTGGTCCCTCTTGCGCCCGCTCAGACATCGACGAGTGCCGGATCTCCCCGGACCTGTGCGGGCACGGTGCGTGCGTGAACACGCCCGGCAGCTTCGAGTGCGAGTGCTTCGAGGGCTACGAGAGCGGCTTCATGATGATGAAGAACTGCATGGGTATGCCCCTGTGCGCAGCACGCTATCACCCTCGGGGCGACGTCACACCGTCACGTTTCCCCTTCGATGTGTTATCGCTCCGCAAGCGCCAAAACAAACAAAAAATTATTAGTTTCTTCCTTTCCTGCAGAAACGTAAATTGTCGAGCTTAACGGCCGCTAAAATTTGTCCGTAGCAATTCCTCTTCCGCCGTAACGTTATGAGCGGGCTGCGCGGAGAACACGTGCACGCGCGGGGATCTTTCTTCTTACGGTGGGTACTGGCCGCCTAGAACTGGTACTGGCCGACTCGAACTGGTACTGGCTGCCTAGAACTGGTACTGGCAGCCTCGAACTGGTACTGGCAGCCTCGAACTGGTACTGGCTGCCTAGAACTGGTACTGGCAGCCTCGAACTGGTACTGGCAGCCTCGAACTGGTACTGGCTGCCTAGAACTGGTACTGGCTGCCTAGAACTGGTACTGGCAGCCTCGAACTGGTACTGGCTGCCTAGAACTGGTACTGGCCGACTCTAAGTGGTACTGGCAGCCTCGAACTGGTACTGGCTGCCTGGAACTGGTACTGGCTGCCTCGAACTGGTACTGGCCGACTCGAACTGGTACTGGCTGCCTCGAACTGGTACTGGCTGCCTCGAACTGGTACTGGCTGCCTCGAACTGGTACTGGCAGCCTCGAACTGGTACTGGCCGACTCGAACTGGTACTGGCAGCCTCGAACTGGTACTGGCTGCCTAGAACTGGTACTGGCCGACTCTAAGTGGTACTGGCAGCCTCGAACTGGTACTGGCTGCCTGGAACTGGTACTGGCTGCCTCGAACTGGTACTGGCCGACTCGAACTGGTACTGGCTGCCTCGAACTGGTACTGGCTGCCTCGAACTGGTACTGGCTGCCTCGAACTGGTACTGGCCGACTCGAATTGGTACTGGCTGCCTAGAACTGGTACTGGCTGCCTCGAACTGGTACTGGCTGCCTGGAACTGGTACTGGCTGCCTCGAACTGGTACTGGCCGACTCGAACTGGTACTGGCTGCCTCGAACTGGTACTGGCTGCCTCGAACTGGTACTGGCCGACTCGAACTGGTACTGGCCGCCTCGAACTGGTACTGGCCGCCTCGAACTGGTACTGGCCGCCTCGAACTGGTACTGGCTGCCTAGAACTGGTACTGGCCGACTCGAAGTGGTACTGGCCGCCTCGAACTGGTACTGGCCGCCTCGAACTGGTACTGGCCGCCTTGAACTGGTACTGGCAGCCTCGAACTGGTACTGGCCGACTCGAACTGGTACTGGCCGCCTCGAACTGGTATTGGCCGCCTCGAACTGGTACTGGCAGCCTCGAACTGGTACTGGCCGCCTAGAACTGGTACTGGCCGACTCGAAGTGGTACTGGCCGCCTAGAACTGGTACTGGCAGCCTCGAACTAGTACTGGCAGCCTCGAACTGGTACTGGCCGCCTAGAACTGCTACTGGCCGCCTCGAACTGGTACTGGCAGCCTCGAACTGGTACTGGCCGACTCGAAGTGGTACTGGCCGCCTAGAACTGGTACTGGCCGACTCGAACTGGTACTGGCAGCCTCGAACTGGTACTGGCAGCCTCGAACTGGTACTGGCCGCCTAGAACTGCTACTGGCCGCCTCGAACTGGTACTGGCAGCCTAGAACTGGTACTGGCAGCCTCGAACTGGTACTGGCCGCCTAGAACTGCTACTGGCCGCCTCGAACTGGTACTGGCCGCCTAGAACTGCTACTGGCCGCCTCGAACTGGTACTGGCAGCCTAGAACTGGTACTCGCAGCCTAGAACTGGTACTGGCTGTCTCAAACTGGTACTGGCCGCCTCGAACTGGTACTGGCAGCTTCGGACTGGTACTGGCAGCCTCGGAGTGTTCCCAGGGTCCTCGCGCGTGCGATGATCGTTTTTTTATAGTGTTACCAATCTGTCCCGTTTGGTGCCAATGGATAAGGAGGCAATCTAAACTTAACTTACATTTTTTTACAAATAATTTTACCAAGTAAGGCCCACTGAGCTATGTAGTTCCTTTTCAGAAGCGACCTGGCCATCACAAATGATAGCCCTGAACGAAGTGGCGTATCACGTAGAAATGTATAGCAGCCAAACGTTTTTAAATGTGCAGGGGAAAACCTGTAGAAAAATCCGCGCGGATCACGGGGCATGCAAACTCCAAATGATCGGAAAAATTAGTAAACACTGTCGTAGTGAGACGGTGTTCCATCTCACAAGGGATTCTCTGCGGGGGGGGGGGGGGGGGTTGGGAGGGATGGGAATATTATTTTTAACTTAGAAAAAAATCCGGCCCTGGAATATGATATTACAAAATCACTTGTCAAGGTATTTCAATCGGCCTCTTTATGCACAACTCAATGACACATCTGTTACACGCACGGCAAAGCGTGTTTGTCGCATGTCACTCACGTGAAAATGTTGACATTGGCAAAATCAAGTAGAAAAACTCGAACATAACGTATTAATTTTTTTCGTGCCAGCTCAGTGCTAAGTCACGGAATTCACCAATTCTCGTCGGGGTGCGTGTGTGCGCGCATGTGTGCGTGTATGTGTGTGCGCGTGTGCACTTGTGTGCGTGTGTTCGTGCACTTGTGTGCGTGTGTTTGTGCGCGCGTGTTTCCCTGCGTGGCAGACGTGGACGAGTGCGAGAGAGACCACTCGCTGTGCCGGGGAGGCACGTGCGTGAACACGGACGGCAGCTTCAAGTGCCTGTGCCCGCCGGGGCACGAGCTCACTCCAGACGGATTTGCCTGCGTTGGTAAACCACGCGCACGCATGCCCACGTTCGCGTACCCACGCACTCGTACCCACGCACTCGTACCCACGCACTCGTACCCACGCACTCGTACCCACGCACTCGTACCCACGTTCGCGTACTCACGTTCGCGTACCCACGCACTCGTACCCACGCACTCGTACCCACGTTCGCGTACCCACGCACTCGTACCCACGCACTCGTACCCACGTTCGCGTACCCACGCACTCGTACCCACGCACTCGTACCCACGCACTCGTACCCACGCACTCGTACCCACGCACTCGTACCCACGCACTCGTACCCACGCACTCGTACCCACGCACTCGTACCCACGCACTCGTACCCACGCACTCGTACCCACGCACTCGTACCCACGCACTCGTACCCACGCACTCGTACCCACGCACTCGTACCCACGCACTCGTACCCACGCACTCGTACCCACGCACTCGTACCCACGCACTCGTACCCACGCACTCGTACCCACGCACTCGTACCCACGCACTCGTACCCACGCACTCGTACCCACGCACTCGTACCCACGCACTCGTACCCACGCACTCGTACCCACGCACTCGTACCCACGCACTCGTACCCACGTATGCCCATAACGCCCCCGCCCATAACCCCTTCCCATTTACAATCCCATGCTGTCTCTTCCCAATTACAATCCCACTCTTTCCCAAGCATTCACAATCCCACGCCGATCCCTTCCCCATTCACAATCCCACGCCGATCCCTTCCCCATTCACAATCCCACGCTGTCCCTTCCCCAAGCCCACCCACTTGGAGCCGCTTCCTCTTGTGATCTGTGCCAAGCAGCCGCTGCTCTCCTCATTAACCATGTGCCTCTCGTTTAAACGCATCCAGATGTGGGGAGCGCAAGGTATGATGCGCGTGTGACGGCCGTGTTGACTGCGCACGCGACGATCCGCCCACCGAGGGCGACTGGCGCTCGATTCTTGATGCACGCATCGATTTAATAATTACGTTTTAACTCGTACAACTGTTTCACGATGCCACCGAATAGAGTGAACGGGACGGCGCGATACGAAACACGGCAAAATGATGAACAATATAAATGCGACGGTAAAAACATAAACCGAGGCAACAGATAATGAATTCTTGATTGAAACTGCTATCTCAGATCGTTGCGATTCATCGGATCGTGAGGTAGGGGTGAGTGACTGCGTGCCTGCTGAGCCCTGTACGTGCTGTTGTGAGTGTATACACACTCGTTTCACGGAGTTGGGCAATCACGTTACAAATTAGCGTGTATATTCATTTCATTTTAAACGTAAACGCTCCCACTGTCTTCTCTCTCTCTCTCTCGAGAGAGAGAGGATCCGTGCGCCCGTCCCTCCGGGGTCCGTGCGGGGCTGAGTTTCCTGCTCAGAGCCCAGTGTGGGGTCCTCCACTGATGGATGTGCCCCATCTTAGTGGGGGGAGGGGGCAGCTGTGGAGAGCACCCAGAGGACAAATTGATGCCCCGCTGGCGAGACCGGCGCTTACCCTAATTAACAGCGGAAGCCTGAACCTTGTTTGACCCCCATCCGCCTAATTTTCCTGGAAAGCCCTCCGCTCCTCTCGCAAACTCTCCGGTAGCTAATTACGCCGCGCTTTCCGACGACTCTTCACCCGGAGCGCTTCCCCCTGCCGGCAGCCCCCCTGCCGGCTCGCCGCCGACAATCAGCGGTCGGGTTGCACATGTGGGCGAAAGTCGTTTGCTGGAGGGCCCTGCGATCACGCGAACGCGTGTGCGCCTCGCCCCACCGTCCCGTGGCGACCGCCCCAGTGCCTGGACGCGGCAGGCGAGTGGCGGCCGCGTTTCGATCGCGATTATTCGTTGCCCCTTTATTTTTTCCTTCCTTCCTTCCCCACAGACGTGAACGAGTGTTCGCTGAGCGACAGCCTGTGCCGCAACGGGCGCTGCGTGAACATGGTGGGCACCTTCCAGTGCACGTGCAACCCGGGCTACCAGACCACGCGCGACCGCCAGGCGTGCGTCGGTACGTGCGTCCGCGCACGGAACACCGTCGTCATCCTAGACTCCCTCACCACCCGCTTTGCATGCAGCCCAAAGACTTGCGACCAAGTTGACTGACTGAGCTGACTCAGGGCGCCGGGAGCCGGTATCACGAAGTCGACTGACTGGACAGACGGCCGTTGCGTTCACGCCGAGCTCCTCGCCTCCTCTGCCAGAGGGCTGACCGCGCCGAGCGCGCCGGGAGCCGCGATCGCACCGGGGGGAGGGGCGGCGTCTCGCTCGAGGCATCGGCAGCCCGAAGATTGAGGACGTCAGAGGAGGCTGGGCGGTTTCGACAGTGGAACGCGGTCAAATGAGCGCACGGCTCAAAACAACAAGTGGCCGCCTGCTTTGTGCTCGTGTCCGCCCGCGCTCGCTCTCGTCGCGCCGCGTCGTTGTTCACGTTGCGTGCCCTCCCTCCCGCTGCGCAGACATTGACGAGTGCACCATCCAGAACGGAGGCTGCGACACGCACTGCGCCAACGCCGAGGGCAGCTACGAGTGCAGCTGCAACATGGGCTTCGCTCTGCTTCCCGACACGCGCACCTGTGCAGGTGAGGCCCCACACCGATTGGCCCGCACCGATCGCCCGGCTGCTCCGTCTGTATGGGATAGAGTGTTTCCCCCTCGCGTGAGTGGATTTTCTCCAGGTGCTCTGGTTTCCTCCCACCTGTAAACACTTTTTATTTGGCCTATAACACCTTAATAAACAGAGGACTGCAGAGCTTGCGCGATTGCTGCCCGTGTTTCTTCGCGCCTCCAAGTCGTTCTCTCCCTACGAGAGCGAGCGAACACTGTTGACATTATTATTCATAGTCAATTCATATCAATACGGAAGAAGAAGAATAAGAAAATTTGATCAAACGAGTGCAGACCCAGGTCCTACTTACCGCTGCTGCTGCTGTTGTTTTTATGTTCTGTAACATTAACGAATTTTTTTAAAACTACTTTTTATGTTTCATTTGTTGTCATTCCCCCGTGCCTCCGATCAAGCACGGTTGGCTATGTACGGTGCGTTGTCGACATCTGGTTGAAATCAACGGTTGCGTTGTCGCCCGTGATTGATTCTCGCCGCCTCCTCCTCCAGACATTGACGAGTGCGAGGACAGCCTGGACGTGTGCGAGGGCGGTCAGTGCACCAACGTCCCCGGCGACTACCGCTGCCTCTGCTACGACGGATTCATGGCCTCCATGGACATGAAGATCTGCCTGGGTGAGGCCGTCGTGTCCGTCCGCGCCTCTCTCCCCCTCCGTCGAGGGTCGTCCAGCTCGCGACCCTTGCTGGTCGCCGGGCCCCATAGACGGGGTCTTCGCCGGGGGAACGGACCCGAAGGACCGTAGCGAGGCCGTGACGAACGCGTTCGCGCGTTTCGGTTTTGCGAGTAAAGGAAAGAAATCGGCTGGAAATAAATCCGTCTCCTACGCGTTCCCGTGCCAGATTGTGTTCGGTTTCGTGAGCGGCTCGCTCCCTGTATTTGCAGCGGTTAAGAGGTCGCTGACTAAGCGTTAAAACGTGGCTCCCGCGTGCGCAACACAGCGAGGGGAAATCAGAGAAGTTCTGCGTGAGCTACAGAACAGGTCACGACCTCGGCCTACAGTAGCTCTTCCTCCACCCCGCTTACACCCGTTTCGTTCCACACGACGTGTGTATCCCGCCGCTGTGCGACACAACAGGATGTAGCTTCTTCATGGCGCAATCCGTGTACGATGACCGCGAGACTTGATGAGCCGGTGACCCCGATGCTGACCCTCGGCTCCCCGCCCCCTGTCCCCGCCCGACCTGGTTCGCAGATGTGAACGAGTGCGACCTCAACCCCAACATCTGCCTCTACGGCGACTGCGAGAACACGCGCGGCTCCTTCATCTGCCACTGCCAGAACGGGTTCCACGTGCGCAAAGGAACGTCGGGGTGCACGGGTGAGGCTCCTTCGCACTCCACGCACGTGACGTGCGTGCGTGTCGTGCGCCGTCGTAGGCCCATGGGTAATAAAGCAATCGGTAAAGCAACGAGTCGTCGTGTTTTCATCGCGTGAAAATAAAATGGCGTTTCGATCCGTCACACTGCTGGCACCACAGTGCGTATATGGAGGCCGCTCCCTTCCTTGCTGTAAAGAAACCCCACAGCATTTGTCTACGAAGCCGCGCCTCTGCTAAGACTCGGAAAGTCAAAACAGGCCCAGAAGTTTTGCCTGTTTAAACGATTGCTACTTGCAAAACATGTATTCAACAGGCCAATAGGCCGATGGACCAAAAACGCGATTGTGTTATTACGTGTCGAAGCGGATAACCGCCTCTCTCGCCTCCTCCCTTCCCCGGGCCTAGACGTGGACGAGTGCGAGATCGGAGCCCACAACTGCGACGTGAACGCCGAGTGCAGCAACGTGCTCGGAGGCTTCCGCTGCGTGTGCAACGACGGCTGGGATGGAGACGGGACGCGTTGTCACGGTGAGAACCCCCGAGACCGTGTGACCTCGTGACCCCGGAGACCTGCAGATCAGTCGATGGGGGCCATGCAGAGAATGGGGGGGGGGGGGGTGAATGGGGAACTTATCCCCAGGCCTCCCAACGAAAGGGAGCCCCACAACGGGCCTATCAGGGGGCCCCACGTGGCATTCTGCCCCGAGGCCTCCAGGCCTTGCTTCTCAGACCCAGCTCCTCGTGCAAAAGCACGCGCAGGTGTAAAGCAGGGGGCATTAGAAATGTAGCTGTAAACAAGTTTATATTCTGTATATTTGCAATTTTGTGTGCGTGTCATGGTTTTTTACCAGGGTAGTCCTCTGCGTGTGCGCATGTGTGTCGAAGTTTGATTCTCGCTCACTACCAACATCGGTGACGAATATCTGAACCGGTTCTGAGCCTTCCTTAGGTCGACTCGGCCTTAAATGATTACGTGGTGCGCCGTGTAAACATCCGCACCGACGAGGCAAAGGCCGGCGGCCGAGTGTGGTGCTGTCCACCCACCCCCTTGTGTACCGTGCCTTCATAGGTGCTACTCGCTAACAGCTAAAGGCTATATGGGGGATCTTTGCATCTATGTGATTGTATTCGTGCGTGTGTGTGCGCACGTGTGCACGTGCTCTACCGCAGACGTGGACGAGTGCGGCACCAACGGGACGCACAAGTGCAGCGCGAGCGCCGACTGCGTGAACACGCCGGGCTCGTTCCGCTGCGTGTGCAAGGACGGCTTCTCTGGGGACGGCCACTCCTGCTCAGGTCGGGCCTCCCGGCGCTCCACTCCCGATCGCCAATCCACCTGGGCCGCGAGCACCCTGGCCCGCTGCTTGCCTCTCTCCTTGGCTCTTGTGGCAGTTGATGTCCCCTCACAATGGCCTCTCCGCTTCTCGGTGTCCGCCGCGAGCGTCGTTCAACGGAGATAGCTTCCAGCCCGTCCGGCGCTTTGACGATTGACCTCCAGTCAGATCCTCTTGCACGAGGTCCCTCCAGAGTTCCCTCCGTCGCCATCCTGGTCAAGTCGCCTCCGAAATATTGTAGTTTCCCCGCACTGCACATTTGCCTGAATTAGTAGCCTCGATTTCTTTGTCAGGGCTTCCTTCCTCGTCCGTTGCATTGCTCTTCACACGGAAACGTTCAGAATTCTCTGGAAGGTTTTCCTTTTCCACGGCGGTGATTCTCCGCTCCCTCTTCACTGGGGGGTCGCTGCGCGTCGGAAAGTTCCGACGACGTCACAATGCCGGTACCGCTCTCCCCTCGCCCCCCTCCCCACCCCCCCCCCCCCCCGCGATCTAGACATGGACGAGTGTGCCGACAACGTGGACCTGTGCGAGAACGGGCAGTGTCTGAACGCGCCGGGCGGCTACCGCTGCGAGTGCGAGATGGGCTTCGCTCCCAGCGAAGACAGCAAGGCCTGCCAGGGTACGTCGTGCCGTCGCCCCCCCCCTCGCCCCCCTCTCCCCCTCGCCCCCCTCACCCCCCTCACCCCCTCGCCCCCCTCTCCCCCTCGCCCCCCTCACCCCCTCGCCCCCCTCACCCCCTCGCCCCCCTCACCCCCCTCGCCCCCTCGCCCCCCTCACCCCCTGGCCCCCCTCGCCCCCTCGCCCCCCTCACCCCCTCGCCCCCCTCTCCCCCTCGCCCCCCTCACCCCCTCGCCCCCCTCACCCCCCTCGCCCCCTCGCCCCCCTCACCCCCTGGCCCCCCTCGCCCCCTCACCCCCCTCACCCCCTCGCCCCCCGCGGGCCGAGTGCGGTGCTAGTGAGTGACTCTTCGTGCTAACCCCCCCTCTCCCCCCACCGCCCACCCCCCCCCCCCCCACAACAGACATCGACGAGTGCGCGTTCCACAACATCTGCGTGTTTGGCTCGTGCCAGAACCTGCCGGGGACGTTCCGCTGCGTGTGCGACGATGGCTACGAGCTGGACCACAGTGGAGGGAACTGCACCGGTGCGTCGGCACGGCACCGCCGGGTCCCCCGGCTCCGTCGTGCCACAATCACCCCTCCGCCCATCGTCGTTATTAAACCGGCGTCGTTATTAGACCGTCGTTTTTAAACCGTCGAAACTAGACTGTCGTTATTAAATCGGCGCCGTTATTAGACCGTTGTTATTAAACCGTCGTTACTAGACTGTCATTAAACCGGCGTCACTATTAGACCGTTGTTATTAAACCGTCGTTACTAGACTGTCGTTATTAAACCGGCATCGTTATTAGACCGTCGTTATTAAACCGTCGAAACTAGACTGTCGTTATTAAACCTGCGCCGTTATTAGACTGTTGTTATTAAACCGGGTTCGCAGGCGCAGCGAGCCGATGGGTTCACCGTCGATGGAGTACTCGCGCCTCTGAGTAGTTGCCCTCCCTCATCGAGACCGAGAGAATACCGTGCACATTACGAGTTGAAATACATTTTTTGTTATTGCCATCGATAACATTTATGAGAATACCAAAGAATATATAGCTCTGTGCCGGGGCCACCGAAGGATAGGTGCTCTCCACAAACAAGGCAGAGTAAGTTGGATTTTTCATCGAATTCAGGTTATTTCAGACTGTTCATCGTCGTCATTGTCATCATCGTTTTTAAAATGTCTGCATGCACATCATCATCGGGTGTCAAACAACACCTCGGACACCCCTCGCAGACGGGATGTTCCATCGCGAGGGATTTTTCTCGGTGAGATTTATATGGTGACAAAAGAAGAATCGGCTTCACCCTTGCTGGCAGTAACACAGTAGGTGTTCAGATGTTCAATCGCCACACAGACAACACCTATTGCAAGGGCATACAAAATAAGGCTGTCTCTGGTGTAGGCCAATCAGTTTCAAAGACATTGCATACAATATCAGAGAATGTTTGTTTGCATAAGCACGTGTGGTTAATGCAGACTTGATGCCTTGGAATCGGTGTGTGTTGTCTACTTGGTGTTTGAACATCTGAACACCTCCTGTGTTATTGCCAGAAAGGGTGAAGTCGATTGTTATTTTTTCATCATTTCGAAACTGGCAAAAAGGTCCAATAGATGTAATATATAAATATATATGTAAACTCTCCAGCCATGGCTAATCCGCTGCTGGATGAAGGCCTTCCCCCAGGCCGCCAGCTACCGCTCACGATCCTGCGGCGTAGCAATTCACCTGGTGCCTGCGCACGAGCTGATTCCATCGCTCTGCCTCCGATCGAAAACATGTTTAGTTTTTTGGAAGCGACACGCTGGATGAGCGATGTTTTCGGAGCACAGGGAACAACGGTGGCGCGCCCCCGATGTTCGTAGACGTAGCGCCGTGCTGGAGGCCGCTGTGCTCGGGTGCGGCTATGTGGGGAGCGGCGGCGCAGCAGCGGTTAGCGCGCCGAGTTCGATTCCCCGCTCACGGCCACCGCCGGTGGCGATTATCTGAATCGGTCCTGGGCCCCCTAGGTTGATTCGGCTTCGAAATGAGCACCTGGTACGACGTGTAAACATCGTTACTACGGAGACAAAGGCGGTCGAGTGTGGCGCTGGCCACCCGCCCCCTCGTGTGCCACAGTTGCCGGCCTTCATTGGTGCTCACTAATCAGCACTTGTCCCAACGGTCTGTTAAGGCTACACGGGGGATCTTCGTCTTATACGCCTCTGCGAGATCAGTCCAATGTTGTGCTTATTGTATGCAAACCACGGAGGCTCGTTAATTTGGAAAATCAAGTGAGCGCCAGGCTGTCCTGCGCGCGTGTGCGTGCGCCCGCTGTGACACCACGAGCAATGCAGCTGCGAGGGAATAGAGATCCAATTTTAACAAAATAGAAATGTTGAACTACGTTCACTGCGGCGCAATTAAACTTGCTGGGACTTCCTTTGATTAAATCGGTTGAATGGCGCGAGGAATTGTGCAGCAGTGCGCACGCTAAGGATGGGAGAAAAAAAAGCAATGAAATCGCAATTACGTTCAACTACAACTTGATTTATACGCAGTGCGCCGCGTGAATATTTCGCGAATGTTCCAGGCGGTGCTGTAGCGTCTTCGCGGTGGCCTCGCTGCGTGCGCGTGGCACGAATGCTAAACGTGCCAAACGTTTGAAGATTTGATTTGGCTCGCAGTAAGACGCGACGAAGGCTGCCTATTTTCCACTTAACACGAACACCGTGGACAAAATAACCGCCGGCAAAGAAATCACCCACCCACCGGTACCTGCAAATGAACCGGCTCCTACCGATCGTTTCTATATTCGAATTAACGACGTGCATTTCGCCTTGATGACGGCACGAGTTATGTTTGAGGTGACTCGAGGCTCTACCTTCTCCCACCCAACAGGGACATTTAAAGGCGCGAGCCACAGCAGTGCGAACGTGGCCGTGCAAACCAAAACTGTGAACCGTAAAGTTCAAGCCGCCGTGTTCTGCGTTCCTTCGACAGAGGATGACGGGCCGTAGAAAAACAATGACACCTACTTTCTATCCTAAAGCCCTCTCACCGTGGCTCGCCGACCTTGACATCGGCATTTTAGCTCCTAGATGTGTTGCTGCCATCATGCACAAGGATAGAGAGCAAGCCGGCTGAGGCGTTGCCTCGTAGAGTATCACGCAGCGAGTCCTCTACCCCCCCCCACCCCCCCCCGCTCTCCCCCGCCATCCGCTGACGGAGGACATTCTCCCGCTCGCAGATGTGAACGAGTGCGGGGACCCGGTGAACTGCATCAACGGCATCTGCGCAAACACGCCGGGCAGCTACATCTGCAACTGCCCGCCCGACTTTGAGCTCAACCCCACGGGCGTGGGCTGCGTCGGTGCGTACCGACGGGGCGGGTCGCTCCTCGCCGCGTGCTGGCCTCGCGTTTGTTTTTGCTCTGCACTTTTGACTTCTGTTCTTGTTTCCGGCCAGTTCCCGACGTGAGCAGTGGCGTTTTCGACGAGGCATAGGCCAGTGTTCTACGCTGACATTTTCAGAGGTGGGGGGGCCACTTTCGCCGATAAGACATCATCACAGCGTGAGGGCCGCCACACATTTGAAACCATTGGGGTTTAACAGCAGCACGACGATGACGGGGGCTGTCGTCACGTGCATTGTCGGGAGCCGCACGTCAGGGGCCGCACTAGAGGCCACCAGGGGGCCACCAGCGGCTCGCGGGCCTTGCAATGAAGAACGCTGCGGTAGACGAAGGCCGGACGGTGCAGCGATGACGACGGGCCTCCTCGTCGCGGACCGCGTGGCCCCCGGCGCTCGTCGCGCCGAAACGAGGCCAGGCTCGGCCACGCTCCCTCGGCCTCGCCGTGGACATCTGTGCTTTGTCATCCTTGGCCTCTGCCAAGTGTTTGTGATTTCGTTAATCGTTTTCACATACTTCTTCCCCCCAGATTCAGAATGCGTATGTTTTTTTTCATTTCACCACGTGACCGGGCTTGCGTGGCCTGTGATCAGTCAAGGAGATGCGTCCTAGGCGAGCGTGCAGGCATTCGTGTGCACATGTACGTCCTGACCTACTTTATAGTCGAGTCCGCCTGTCCACACTCGCACCTGGATATGAATTTGGCCCAGACCGTACAGCTGTGACACGCCAAACTTAAGCCTGCCTCTGTGTGCGTGCACGCACCTGCTTGTGATTGTGTAAGTGCAAAATATATAGGCGCTTGTGTACATGTGCAAGTGTACGTGCATTGTGTTGGTGCGAGGAGCGGTAGTGTAGCGAAAGTGTGGTTGTTCGTGCGCCAAGCTAGGAACACTGCTACCCGGGTTCGATTCCCGCTCACGACCGAAAAAAGTAATAGCGAATATCTTAACCGCTCCTGGGCCTCCCCTAGGTTAACGCAGCCTAAATTAAGTACCCGATGTGGTGTGTAAAACATCAGATCTGGGGAAACAAAGTGGCCGGACTTGGCTTTGGCCACACCACCGCTTCCTACGCCATTGCGGCCTTCATAGGCGCTCCTTGACAGCACCTGCCCCAGCAGTCTGTTCAAGGCTAAATACGGGGATCTTCGTCCTTGTGCCACAGACACGCGTGTGGGAAGCTGCTTCTTTGAGCCGGAGCCGCGAGGCGACGGGGGGTTCAGCTGCAGCGCGGAGATTGGCGTCGGGGTGACGCGCGCCTCCTGCTGCTGCTCGCTCGGACGCGCCTGGGGAAACCCCTGCGAGATCTGCCCAGTCTCCAGCACAGGTCAGAGGGCACGAGCTCATGGGTCCGGCCTCCCACGTGTAAAGGGGCCTTACAGACAGGCTTTGTTCCTGCTCACAGTGCTTCCTGTGACCCTCCTCAATGCTGCTGCTGCTGCATTCCACAGATGAGTACAAGACCCTGTGTCCCGGAGGAGAGGGCTTCAGGCCAAATCCAATCACAGTGATCCTGGAAGGTAACACTTATTCTACGTTTACATTTAACATGCCTTGGACAGAAGTTGGCCGGGTGGCCCAATGAGGCTACTACTTTGTCAGAGACTGAGCCGGTGCCACATGAGATCCTTGCTTTGAATTTGGATCTCAGCCATCACTGTGAATAAGAGGTGGAAGGTTGACCAGGTTGGGTCAGAGGTCACAAACGCTGGGATGCTGACCTAGTTGGCACCGCTGAGATCCGAGGTTCGCTGGGATCCTAGCTGAGTTGGAACCACTGGGATCCTGGCTGAGAAGGCACCGCTGAGATTCTGGGTTCCCTGAGATCCTGGCTGAGTCATCACCGCTGAGATTCTGGGTTCCCTGAGATCCTGGCTGAGTTGGCACCGCTGAGATCCTGGCTGAGAAGGCACCGCTGAGATTCTGGGATTCGAATTGCAGGCAGCTGCTGCCTGTGATTAAACCAGTCCTCAAGTGTAGTGAGTTGATGGCCTCAGCCCCGTCACCAACGACTACACAAAAAATACCCCATTACGTTCAGTTCAAGTTGGTTGACTTCCATCTCTGGCAATGCTAAATTTGGTGTTTTTTGACGTATGCGGTGGGTTTGTTGAAGAGATTATATAAAAGTTTGGTGTCCCTGGTCGTGATGATGAAGGCCAAGGGCCCACAGAGACGTTCAGCTGCGCAAATTCCAAATTTGGAATTTTCTTCTCCTCCTGCCACGGCGCCAAGGGAACCAACGGAGTTAAATTGGGAGACGGAAAATTAGTTTTTGTTGCAGCTGCAATTAAATTCTTCGTAAATATAATTTATACGGGACTATATTTGTATGATGGCCGCACTGCAGCAAAGACAGATACGTTACGGACTACAGGGCTGCTATCACAGATTGCGATTCGAACTCCGCTTTGCTTCACTTTCATAGTACGTGATGTTACTTAGCGAGGCCAATTTCGAGATGCCTGACGCTTCACACAGCTGTTGCTATGATTCGTTGTTGCCCGTGTGAAGGTGCCACTTGTGTGTGTTGTATTTATGTTGAACTTCTTTCGCACCGCACGTAGCCACCGCACGTAGCCAACTAAGATCATGCGGGGAAGGACAACAAGTGGTCGCGCAGCAGTTAGCGCACTCCGCTACGAACCCAGTCACCCGAATTCCCTTCCCGCTCACGGCCAAAGAATAGTGGCGAATATCTGAACGTGTCCTGTGCCTCCCCTAGGTCGACTCTGCCTTAATTGAGTACCTGGCACGTTGCGTAAACATCAGCACTGGGGAGACAAAGGTGGCCGGACGTGGCGCTGGCCACCCACCCCCTCATGCGCCGTGCCGGCCTTCATAGGTGCTCGCTAACAGCACTTGCCCCAACAAGTTGTTCCAAGGCTATACGGGGGATCTCTGCCTTTGTGTGTGTGTGTGTGCGCCATCCGTGCAGACATCGACGAGTGCCAGGAGCTGCCAGGGCTGTGCCAGGGTGGGAACTGCGTGAACACGTTTGGAACGTATATGTGCGTGTGCCCGCCTGGGTACTTCCGGAACGAGCGCATCTGCGAGGGTGCGTACCGCGCGTTGCCGCCCTGCTTGTGCGCCCATCCCGCGCCCGTCCCGCGCAATCTCTCGGCTCGTGCGTTTCGACCGAACTCCCGGGCGTGAAGGGAGATCATAAAACGAGCGAGCGCCAACGTAATCGGTCCTCGCTTGTGCGGCACGCTGACCCTAGACTCCGGTGGTAAGGATCCGGTGTATCGTGCACCGATTTGTTAACACTCACGGAACTCGCTAGGCCACTGAACAGCCGAGAAAGCCATGCTATAAGCTGAAATTAAGCTATTTTATTTACCAACTAAAGCCCACTGAGCTATTAGTTATTTTTCAGAGGCGACCTGGCCACACATAAGTGGCTTATATCTTCATCACGTAATCTAAACGCGTGTTGATTCTAAATGTGTTGGGTGGCAATACCGCAGGGACCCGGAGAAAATCCACATTACCACCACGGGGAAAGAAAACACGCGGACTCCAAATATACAACAGGCATCGCCAGGGTCCAGGATTGAACCCACGACTTGCTGCGTACCAGGAGGGATATGATACCTCACCATATCGGTGCTCCAATAAGTGGGCAGTATAGCAAGTGGGTTCTTGAATCCATTTGTGTTGAACCTTTGGAGAGGCCATGTTGCATTCTCTCCGGGTTCTCCAGTTTCCTCCCAAATAAACTAAAAACGAGACGAAACTATTTCTATCTTACCAGTTAAGGCCCACTGAGCTATACAGCCATTTTTCAGAAGTGCCATGGCCGCAAATGATAGCTCAACGAAGTGGCTTATTATCACGTGGAAATTTATAGCAGCCAAAATACGCTAAATGCACGTTCATTCTAAATGTGGAGGGAAAAACAAAAGAAAGGTGTCAGGGTCGGGATCGAACCCACGACCTCCTGCCTACCGGGAGGTAACACCCCGCCAACGCGGTGCCGCAAATCGCAAATAAAAATGGAGATGGAATTGACTAAGCTCCCTCCACCCGCCCTGCCGTTCCCATTGAGTTGAGGGCCCCCCGGAAAATAAAAAATGTTGAGACTTAAGTGACGCTTTCTAAGCTCAATACAGGATATTATCATTTTTGTTACACAACCGCTCGCGTATTTCAACGCACCCCCCTCTAAGCGTCCGCCCGAGGCTGCACGCCGTAATCTCCGTCCTTCTCGCTTGTCGGAGGCAGACATCGACGAGTGCTCGCGGAGCCCCGGCGTGTGCGGCCCGGGCACGTGCTACAACACGCTGGGCAACTACACCTGCGTGTGCCCCTCCGACTACGTGCAGGTGCACGGAGGCAACAGCTGCATGGGTAAGAGTCGGCCACTGCGAGCGCCGGAGGGTCGGTTCGTCCGCTTCTTGTGTCTACGTGCGAGGGTGGGGGAGCTGTCCGCAGCTGAGTTCCAGAAAATAGGCCACCCCCCCCCCCCCCCGGAGAAGGGTTGGGGTTTGATGCCCCGAGATAAAATATTCAATGGGATACTAAACCACCTTGTGCATGGCTATATGACTAGAGTGGGTGTCTGTTATTTGCTTCGCGTGCGTGTGTGTGTGTGGGTCTCTGTTGTTGTGCGTGTGGGGAGCGGTAGTGCAGCGGTTAGCGCACTGCACTATGAACCCAGCAACCCGAGTTGGAATCCTGCTCACGACTAACAGTGCCAGGGAATATCTGAACCGGAACAAGGACCTGGTGTGATGTGTTAACATCGTCACTGGGGACACAAAGGGGGCCAGGCATGGGGCTGACCACCCACATTTCATGCCGGCCTTCATAGGTGCTGCTCGAGAACAAGCACTTGCCTCAATAATCTGTTAAAGACTATACGGGGGATCTTTGTCTTTGCGTGCACGCGTAACGGGGAGTGGAGGGGGTTAATTGGTTCACGCACTGCCATGGATAATGCCGATGTCTTGGGGGGCCACCTTACCCAGGTGAACCTCCGCCTTCAACGAGGAGCCGGCGTGGTGTGTAACCTTCAGCACAAGCGGTGGCCATCCGTGCCGCCCGCTCCCGTGGACTGATGGCTTTAATTGTCGCTCACGAACACTTTCGCCAGCAGCCTTTGCGGTTAAAGAGTGGGCGGCCAGATGATTGTCTTGCCATGGGTGGGAAAGTGGTGATACAGTTGTGTGCACACACTGTGCTACTGTAGTCCTATCGGTTGGAAAACCGATATCTCAGCCTGTTTGGGGCCTCCAGAACAGGCTGCTCTAAGTTTTGTTTGCTCGGCAATAACTCGAGTTGCGTACTTTGATGCACGCCCCGCCGTTGCGTGCAGACATGCGCAAGAGCTTCTGCTACAAGAGCTACAATGAGACGTGCGAGGGGGAGCTGCCCTATAACCTCACCAAGAAGATGTGCTGCTGCTCCTACAACGTGGGCAAGGCCTGGAATAAGCCGTGCGAGGCCTGCCCCGCCCCGGCCACCGGTAACGCGACGCACCCATCCAGGCTCTCCTCTCTTGAGGTCTCACCCGGTTAAGCAAAATACGCTTGAAACTTTGTCACGGACGCGCACCTGCGCACACCCGTGTGGGACCCGAGCCTCCGCCGGCTTTGCTGCGGTTGGACCACCCTGACTACCCTCGGCAATCGCTGCCAAACTTGGCTCGCCGTCAGATTAAATTTTTTCCCGCTGAAGTCAGGTTCGGGTAAAATTCGACGAACTGAAATGGAATTGTTTTGTTTTAATAGAAGGAATTCTGAGAAGCCGATATTACACAGGCCAAGGATTAGACTTGGGGTCCGTTGGGAGACGTATATCGGGGTAGGAGCTCCGGGAGAGACGCGCTCGGAATCTCTGGGTCCGACCCTGCCCATGATGCAGGGTCCCGGTTGGTTTGTTTCGTGAAATCGGTCTCTGGCATTGCTTAACGGGTGAGAACGAACGAGGTGGGATGGAGCCACTTGCTGCTGCTGCTGCTGTTGTTGTTGGTGTCCCCCCACCCCGCCCCACGCTGGGTGTTATCGTGGCGGCGATTGTGGCGCGGTGCCCGTTTGTTTTGGCGCCCGCATGCGCGCCGTCGAGGCCGCCGGCGCGTCGGCAAGGGGGGAGCCGCTCGCTCCTGCCAAGAAAACGTCCCGCGGACGTCCCGCGGACGTTTCAATGGCGGCGTAATGGGAGCTGACGCGAAAAAAAATCCAAACTTTCACCGCGCGTCGTTGCTCTCCCCAGCCTGCGTTTGTCCTCGGCGCGTACTTCTCCATGAAATGTGGAAGAAAATCGAAAACTACTTTTGTCGTCGTTGTTGTTGTTGTCGGGGGTCTGCGCCAAGAGGGACGAATGGAGAGAGAAGGAAAACAAAACCGACCCCTAAACAACGTGCAAGCAACATTTATTCACGAGTCTTGCCAATGTGGTCGTGCGTCGTCGCTTCTGTCTTGCAGCGGGGTACACGCAGCTGTGCGGAAACCAGCTGCCCGGCTTCATCATTGACATCCACACGGGCAAGGCGGTCGGTAAGTCCCGCACGTGGATAGAGCCCCGTGTTGCCCCTGGCCGTGTGTGTGCGTGGGGCGGATGGTCAGCGGCGTGGGGAGCGGCAGTGTGGTTCGCTACAAACCCAGTGACCCGAGATCGATTCCCTGCTCGTGACCCACAGCAGAGGTGAAATATTTGAACCCATCCTGAGCCATCCCCCCCACCTCTAGGCTGACTCAGCCTTAAATGAGTAGCCGGTGTGAAGTGTAAATATCAGCATTGGGGAGACAAAGGCGGTCGGTGCCGGCCACCCACCCCCTCGTGTGCCATGCCAGCCTTCGTAGGGGATCCGCTAACAACCCTGCTCCCAACAGTCCATTCCCACAGTCTGCGCAGGCTATACGGGGGATCTTTGTCTTTGTTCATGGGTGATCCTGGTGATGTACATTGAATTCGTGGCCATCAACTCCCAATTAGCGTCCGCACAATCTTGTGTATACCCCTCAGGTGGATTCAGCCTTAAATGAGTACCCGGTGCGATGTGTGAACCTCGGTGCCGGGGGAACAACAAATGTGTCGTGTGCCGACCGCACGACTCCACTCGTGCCGTGCCAGGTGCTCCTGGCGGGCGCGCCGTATTGCGGCGAGGGTTGGCGGATCACGCTCGCCAAAGTCCCCCCGCCTCCCGCCCTGCCCGCGGGCGCTGTGGCCAGGGTGCGAAGGCGGAGCGAGCGAGTGGGTTCAGTTCCGTCCGTGACGGGGGCATCGTTGCGTTGCTCACCCCGCGCACCCGTGGGGTTTTCTTCCGCGCTTCCTCCGACGCGTGTAAAGAACTGTGCCATGAACGGAGTTGGCCAAAAGTCTCAATGTAGGACACCAGAGCTCAGGCAATTATTAGCGCCGGTTTTGGCTGCCTCTGGGTCGTTCTGTACTCTGGCTGAATGGAAACTGTGATCGTTATGAATTCTAAACGATTATTATTATTTTGTTAGACTGAAGCGGAATGTTTGTGGGTGCGTCATTGAGTATGGGGCGATGAATCTCTTCTTCACCCAAATCTGTTAACAGACAACAAATTACGCCGCATCAAAGGGCATCTCGTCTGGCTTAGCTGCCATTGTGACCCCACCACCACCACCACTTGTGGGTGATCGGCAGCTGTGCTTCTTCTCGTGTGCCTGCGTGCTTCTATCCATTGTCGTTCTTGGCCTGCTTGCTTGGAGGTGTTGTTTGCTTTCATGGTTATAATGATGATCACGATGATGATCACTATGATGATGATGATCACGATGATGATCACTATGATGATGATGATCACGATGATGACAATGATAACGATAAAGATGACGATGATAAAAATGATAATGACGACAATAATGACGACGATGACGACGATGATGACGTCGATGATGACGATGATAAAGATGACAATGATGATACAAATAATGACGATGATAACAACGATAATGACGACGATGATGACGATGATCACGAGTGCGTGCCGGTGACCTGCAGACATCGACGAATGCCGGGAGATCCCCGGGGTGTGTGCCAACGGCGTGTGCATCAATCAGCTGGGCAGCTTCCGTTGCGAGTGTCCCATGGGCTTCAGCTACAGCGATCAGCTGCTCATCTGCGAAGGTCGGTCGCCTGCCCCGACCCACGCTCGCCACACGTCATCACCGCCATCGTCGCACTACCCATTCACCCGCTCGGCACCCGACACCGCACGTCGTGTAAATACCCAGCAGACCGCATGGATGTTGACTTCCTGGCGCCCCTAAATAAATTCCGGCCAGGTAAGGCTCTGCGGCAGAGGGAGCGCGCTTCGCAATTTGCGACTTCAAAGCCCGATTGGCGGTAGACCAGGCTCGCCGTCCCTCCGGGGTCGCTAAGAGAAGTACCACTTTGTGGGGCAGTGAGCACACACACACACACCCCAAGTGCAGTCGAAACGTCTGTGGCGTTGGTGCATTGCCGGTGGCGTCGTCAGCGTGGCAAGGGCCGGGGGGGGTTGGGCGGGGGGCTGCCCCGGGCGCCCGGCCCGACGGAGGAGCCCCCCGAACGAGGAGTCAGATTGCTGGAGACAAATAAAGCAGTGACAGCAGCAAGACTTTACAGTGCTGCTTTAATGCTTTAATGCACGTTTCCCAGACGCGTGAAAACGTCGCTTAATTTTAATCCTCGCCGATGCCGCCGTTTTACATCGCGCCCGCCCCCCCCCGCCCCCCCTGCCTTCCCACCCGCTCCCCCCCCCGCCCCCCCCCCTGCCCCCCCCGCCCCCCCCCGCCCTCCCCGCTCTCCCCATCGCAGACATCGACGAGTGCGTGAACGGCGACACGCTGTGCCAGCGCAACGCGGACTGCATCAACATCCCGGGCGGCTACCGCTGCGAGTGCGGCGCCGGCTACAAGCTCTCCCCTGCGGGCGCCTGCATCGGTGAGGAAGGGAGAGCCGGCGCTCCGCTCACGGGCACCGCGCTCCGCTCACGGGCACCGCGCTCCGCTCGCGACTCGCGTCAAGGACTTCCCGCCCCCCGTGCCCTCGGTGGCCCGTGGCCGTGGCACGAGCGGGCGACGAGGTGGGGAGAGCCGGGCGGCTCGGGGAGGTGCAGTGCCACGTCGCAGCGTTGCGAGCCCGGGCGCGGTTCACGCTCCGGGTTTGCGCGCCCCGACGCACTTTCCCACGGGGGCCCTTGGCGGCCGACGAGGTGGGCTCGGAGCTCGGCGTCAAGGTGCTGAAACGATGCCTTGGCGTATGATGGATGGGCTTCTTGCCGTGTGAACGTGTAAAGAGTCGGAGCCGCACACTTTTATCCGGGCCGACGCTGGAACCAGCCGTGATGTAAACTTGAAACTATTTATTTTATATTTTTAACAGGTAAGGCCCGCTGAGCTCTCTGGCTCTTCTTCCAAAGCGCCCTGGCTATCACAAATGATAGCTGAACGAAGTAGCTTATCGCGTGGAAATTTATATCAGCCAAATGCTCTAAATGCGTGATGTTGATTATAAATGTGGGGGGAAGAACCGGAGGACTCGGAGAAAAATCCACGAGACCACTGGGAGAGAGAGAGAGAGACGCAAACTCCAAATATACAACAGCAGGCGTCAGGGTCGGGATCGAACCCACGACCTCCTGTATACCAGGTGAAGTAGTTAACGTGGCTCCATGGGGTCAATACAGAAACAGGAATGGGCAGTGAATGTCGTCGTCCCCAGCTTGGATCGCCTTCAGGGCCCCCTCCTCGTTAAAGATTCACTGCGGAAAACCACTTCCATACGCCCACGGGGGCAAGGGAAACGTTCCAATACGAAATAAAAAAATTTTTAACGCAATAAAGCTGACCAGTCACCACGACTTTCCCAAATGGGCTATCGTAGCATTGAGGATTTGTTTCCTTACACTGACGATGTTGAGCCTGTGCCGTTGTCTGTGTGTGTGTGGCGTGGAAGGGTGGCACAGCGGTTAGCACACCGCACTACAAACCCAGCGACCCAGGTTTCCAAGTTTCCACTCGCGGCCGATATCTGAACCAGTACTGGGCCTCCGCTAGGTCAACTCAGCCTCAAATGAGTAACCGGCGCGGTGTTTCAACATCAGCACCGGGGGGACAAAGGCGGCCGGGCGTGGTGCTGATCGCCCACTCGTGCGTCGTGCCGGCCTCCGTCGGCGCTACTCGCTAACGGCACTTGCTCCAACGGCCTGTTGAAGGCCACGTGGTGGGGGGTGCTGGATCTTTGTCCTTTGTCTGTGTGGGGCAGATCGCAACGAGTGCAGCGAGATCCCCAACGTGTGCAGCCACGGCGAGTGCGTGGACACCCGCGGGAGCTACCGCTGCCACTGCCACAACGGCTTCAAGGGGACGGACGACAGCACCATGTGCATGGGTAACCACCGCCACCACCATCGCCGCCATCGCCACCTTCACCACCATCGCCGCCGCCACCACCTCCGCTACCGCCACCACCGCTGCCACCACCGCCGCTACCGCCACCATCACCAACGCCATCACCACCACCGCCGCGGCCGCAACCACCGCCACCGCCAGAACTCCATTCTGCGTCTCCTCGTATAAATCACGCGATATGTACTTCGTCAGCCAGCTGGCCTTCCAGACCAACATTACCAGGCACCATTTGTTTAAGCAATCGAACTTGGCCGTCGCGATCGCCAGCAACGAAGTTGCTCTACGTCTGCTACTCGTCATGTGCTCGCAGGCGGTTGTGCGCTGGCTTTCCTGCGCTACGCTGCCGTTGTTGGCGCCGACTTCCACTCGACTGCTTCCTCGCTTGCGCTCTGTGGTTATTTATTTATTTATTATTTGCTCTTTTTTGTGGTTGTTGCTCTGGCTGATTGCGGCGAGCCGGGTCAGGAGTCAAGAGATTGACCCTCCCTGCCACCCGTCTCTCTCTGTCTGTCTCTCTATGTCTGTCTGTCTCTCTATGTCTGTCTCTCTGTATGTCTGTCTGTCTGTCTCTCTGTCTGTCTCTCTCTGTCTGTCTCTCTGTCTCTCTGTCTGTCTCTCTCTCTCTGTCTCTCTGTCTGTCTCTCTGTCTCTCTGTCTCTCTCTCTCTCTCTGTCTCTCTCTCTGTCTGTCTCTCTGTCTGTCTCTCTCTCTCTGTCTGTCTCTCTATGTCTGTCTCTCTGTATGTCTGTCTGTCTCTCTCTCTGTCTGTCTCTCTGTCTGTCTCTGTCTCTCTGTCTGTTTCTTTCTCTGTCTCTCTCTCTCTCTGTCTGTCTCTCTGTCTCTCTGTCTGTCTCTCTCTCTCTGTCTCTCTCTCTGTCTCTCTGTCTCTCTCTCGCCCCCGTTAGACATCGACGAGTGTGAGCGCCAGCCGTGCGGTAACGGCACCTGCCGCAACACGGTGGGATCCTACAACTGCCTCTGCTTCCCCGGCTTCGAGCTCACGCACAACAACGACTGCATCGGTAAACAACCCCCCACCCCACGGCACGTTAGCGTGGCGATGTTTCTTACTATAGAGGTCGACTTGGACTCAAATGAGTACCTTGGGTTGTGGTGTGCAGTAAACATCGACACTCGGGAGACAAAGGCGGCTGGGCACGGCGCTGGCCACCTCACCCCTTCTGTGCTGTCATGAGGTGCTCGCTAACAGCACTTGGCCCGACAGTCTGTCCAGGCTAAACGGGGGATCTTTATTCTAGTTTTGTATAGATATCCTCTAGGCTGACTCGGCCTTAAATGAGTAGCTGGTGCAGTGTGTAAGTATCAGCACAGGAGGCGAAGGCGGCGTGGCGTGGTGTTGGCCACCCACCCCCCTCGTGAGCAGTGCTGCTCTGCACAGGTGCCACTCGCTAACAGCACGTGGCCCAACAGTGGTGTGGGGCGGTGCGACGCGGTGTGACGTGGCGTGACGTGGCGTGGTGTGACGTGGTGTGACGTGGCGTGGTGTGGTGTGACGCGGTGTGACGTGGCGTGGTGTGACGTGGCATGACGTGACATGGTGTGACGTGACATGACGTGGCGTGGTGTGACGTGGTGTGACGTGGCGTGGTGTGACGTGGCGTGGTGTGGTGTGACGCGGTGTGACGTGGCGTGGTGTGACGTGGCTGTGGTGTGACGTGGTGTGGTGTGACGTGGTGTGACGTGGCGTGGTGTGACGTGTTGTGATGTGGTGCGGTGTGGCGTGCAGACATCGACGAGTGCTCTGCGCCGAGCTCCCAGGTGTGCCGCAGCGGCCGCTGCTTCAACTCCATCGGCTCCTTCCGCTGCCTGTGCCAGGACGGCTACGAGCTCAGCGCCGACAACAAGCACTGCGTCGGTACGCGGCGACGCGGCGCGGGCCTGGCGGGAAGGTCGTGCACGCGCGATCGTCGTCAGCTACCATCATCGTTAGTGGGGAGGGAGGTCTAATTAAAACTCGCAGAGCGTCCGTTTCTTGCCTTCTCTCCGCAAGGAGATGTCGTGTCGGTAACGTCGAGCGGTCCGAAAGGGCCATGGCTCACGCGTGTCCGCACCCCCCCCACCGCGTCCGCTCTCACGCTCCCTGCAGACATTAACGAGTGCGTGGCCGATCCCACCACCTGCTACCCGGGGGTCTGCCAGAACATGGACGGCTCCTTCCGCTGCATGTGCCCCCCGGGCTACGAGGTCAAGAACGACCACTGCGTCGGTAAGTCCTCGACCGTCGCCGGAACCACGCCATCGGCGTCGTTGTAAATTATTGTGATTAAAAATAAATCGCGATGGCTTTTCCCGACGATCGTCGCTCCGCCTTATTCCCCTCCTTCCCTCGCCACCTCCCCCTCCTGCTCCGCCCTCTCCACCACGCGCGCCGCCGCAGACCTCAACGAGTGCCTGGTGGTGCCCAACACGTGCCTGTTCGGCGCGTGCACCAACACGCCGGGGAGCTTCCGCTGCGACTGTCCGCCCGGCTTCATGCTGTCGCAGAACGGGCGCCGCTGTTTCGGTGAGAAGACTCCCGCGGCGCCGCCGGCACGCGGCTCGAATGGCGCGACGCCGACGGGTTACAGCGCGATTGCGGCGCCAGCCATACCAGCAGCGTTGCCATTGATTACCGTGCGGGCGGTACACCAAGCTCGCTCCACCATTGGCACAGCACGAAGACCTGCCATCGCCATCACCACCGCCATCGCCACCACCGCCACCGCCATCGCCACCACCGCCATCACCACCACCGCCATCACCGCCATCACCACCGCTACCACCGCCACCACCGCCACCGCCACCACCGCCACCACCGCCATCACCTCTACCGCCATCACCGCTATCACCACCGCTACCACCGCCATCGCCACCACCGCCACCGCCACCACCGCCATCGCCACCACCGCCACCACCGCCACCGCCACCACCGCCACCGCCACCACCGCCACCACCGCCACCGCCACCACCGCCACCACCGCCACCGCCACCACCGCCACCACCGCCACTGCCACCACCGCCGCCGCCATCGCCACCACCGCCACCACCACCACCACCACCACCGCCACCACCGCCACCACCGCCACCACCGCCACCGCCATCGCCACCACCGCCACCACCACCACCGCCACCACCGCCACCACCACCGCCACCACCACCGCCACCGCCACCGCCACCACCGCCACCGCCACCACCGCCACCGCCACCACCGCCACCACCGCCACCACCGCCACCACCGCCACCGCCACCACCGCCACCACCGCCACCGCCACCACCGCCGCCACCGCCACCACCGCCACCACCGCCACCGCCACCACCGCCACCACCGCCACCACCGCCACCGCCACCACCGCCACCACCGCCACCGCCACCACCGCCACCACCGCCACCACCGCCACCGCCACCACCGCCACCACCGCCACCACCGCCACCGCCATCGCCACCGCCACCACCGCCACCACCGCCACCACCGCCACCACCGCCACCACCGCCACCAGTCGTAATTAGTTTATTTGTGTCAAATCGTCGTGTAGGTATGTCAGTCTTTTTTACGATAACCCTCCACCACCCGATAGAGGCCAAACAAAACCAAGTTGTCACGGCGTGGGCAGACGTGGAATCCGATTTAGGGTTTTTCAGCCAAACTGGAGGAGGAGGAGGAATGTTGAAGAGCCCAAGTGAGATTTTGACAATTTCACCCAACGTTTCTCTGGAAATTACATCCAGCATCATCTGGAGTTGGCAAGCTCAGCTCTTGATATTTTACACCTCGACATTGATCTTCCCCAAAATTATAATGAATCGGAAAAATTGGTTGTGGAAGCCTACGCATAGAATCATGTCGGCAGACTGATAAGCGGCAGGCCATTATCTTTTCCTGTCAAAGTCAAGAAATCAAAGTGGTTTCCCGCTCACATGAGCCACTGGTGTGATCCTCACCTGGCCGTGAGCCAATGGTGGCAATTCCACATTCTTTTGGGCAGAGGCGATTCTATCTGTAGGACAACCACGGTTGACTTTTCACAAACTGGTACTGATTTTATCTCCCCCGGTGAGATGACATGATGATGGGCCGAGTCAACACCGCACCCCCAACTAAGGATCTGAATTCGCAACCTTCTGATCGGAAGCCGCTCACTCTGCAGCTAAGCCCACCTTGGCCGGTCATCGCTACGTGTAAGACAGTAATCAGAAGCAGTCACAAGTGACGATGATGAGGATGATGATGACACTGATGATGATGGTGGTAACATTTACAACAGTGAGACGGTGACCTCATGACATTGCCCATATGTTCGCAAATGCAAATAAGTTGACAGTGAATTAATTTTAAACCTTGGGATCACAATGCTGCTGATGATGACGACGATGTACCCGTGACGATTACCGGTGACTGCATTTCATGTTGATGATGGTGATGCGAGCGACGCCGGTTCATGTTGATGATGGTGATGCGAGCGACGCCGGTTCTGCGGGTGACGATGGCGCCGGACGCCGACGCCGATGGCGACGGCGGCGATGCTGACGCTTTGGTGGTGCCCGCCGATGCCCACAGACACTCGCAGCAGCTTCTGCTTCTTGAACTTCGAGAGCGGAAAGTGCTCCGTGCCCCGGGCCCTGAACACCACCAAGGCGCGCTGCTGCTGCAGCGCGATGCCCGGCGAGGGCTGGGGGGACCCCTGCGAGCTGTGCCCACGGGAAGGCGAAGGTACGGGCCTGGCGCGCACACACACACACACACGCACACACACGCACACACGCACGCACACGCGCACACACGCACACACGCACGCACACACGCACACACACACGCACACACACACACACACACGCACACACACTCACACACGCACACACACACTCACCACACACGCACACACACACGCACACGCACGCACACACGCACACACGCACGCACACACACACACGCACACACACACGCACACACACTCACCACACACGCAACACGCACGCACACACACGCACACATGCACATACGCACACACGCGCACACACACACACTCACCACACACTCACCACACACGCACACACACGCACACACGCACACACTCACCACACACGCACACACACGCACACACACGCACACACGCACGCACACACACGCACACACGCACACTCGCACAAATACAACGACAGGACATGGCCGTGTGCCACTCAAAAGAAAAAAAGTACTCCCTTTACTGTCAACAGGTTGGCTGCTGGATTGAGCGGTTGCCCCCCTGCCCTCCCTGCCCCACCCGCCCTGCCCCACACACCCCGCCCTGCCCCACACACCCTGCCCCACACCCCGCCCTGCCCCCCCTGCCCTGCCCCACCCACCCTGCCCCACACACCCTACCCTGCCCCACCCGCCCTGCCCCACACACCCTGCCCCACACACCCCACCCTGCCCCACCTGCCCTGCCCCACCCGCCCTGCCCCACACACCCTGCCCTGCCCCACCTGGCACGCCCACCCTGTGGTAATGCTGTACATTGATTGCACAGACGTTGTGGGTGTACTCCGTACGTGTGTGCGTTGAAGCCTTGTGTTGCGTGGTAGTAATAATAATGGCGCTGCTGTTGTTTCTTTCAAATGACCATTGAGGCATTTTGTGCGCATCGCCCATTTACAGCCATCCTGAGCTAGTTGAAGAAATTCCACATTCCTATCGTGGAGTTTGAGTCTGCCGATAGGATGGCCACCGTTGACTTCCCCCACAAAGTGGTACTGATTTTTATCTACCACGGAGGGATGATGGGCCGATTGAAAACCCACCGTCCAGGATTTGAACTCGTAACCTCGGGGATTGCGAGCCGCGTAGGATGACTGCAAGTAGGACAGGACTGGTGATGGCATGGCGGCCGCAAGTGGAACATGCCCGAGAGGGCGACCGCCACGGAGATGGAGCGAGGAGGATTGGTCCGTGCGCATGGATTAGGAGGGTGTCACCGCGGGACCACGGGGGATGACGCGTCGTTTATGCCTTCAACCGGCAGTGGATAGACATGCAGCCGCCAAGGGCGATGGTGCAGCCCACACGAGGCGTCGGTGCAAGCACTTTTATTTAATTCTGAGGTGCCCCTTGTCAGAGGTGGAGAGCTCGGTGAGGGAATGAGGCGATGTAAGAAGAAGATGCTCCTTGACGACTTTAACGGAAGGAATCCGTACGGTGAGAGGAAGCAGAGAGGTCAGGATTGGACAGCGGTCTTGGGCCAAAGACCTGCGCCGTACGGCAGACGACTGTGAGAGAGAGAGAGAGACGGACTGGCCATCTAATTCCCTCACCCTCCTCTGCTTCTCTCTCCGCTCTCCCCTCTCCACAGCCGGCTTCGAGGACCTGTGTCCCCTGGGAGTGGGGATCATCCCGGGCCCTGGGGACACGCGCGAAGGTGACCCCCTAGTAGCGACACGACCGCCACAACCACACGCACCGCACCGTAGCGACACGACTGAGAGGGTGGGGCGGTTGGAAACACGTGACCACAAATACTCGGCGCCGCCCGCTACGCAGTGGACGCTGACGAATCCGTTGTGACGTAGTTCTAAGAGAAGGAGCAGGAGGCCGCGTGCGCCGGTGTCATGGTAACACAAATTTACCGCATTTATGAGAAATAAATGTGCCGCGTGCAAATTGCGCAAGTGGCAGAATGCGCAGCAACATCGCCCCCTGCTGTGAAACTGCCCCAGGGGAGCGGCGGCGCAGCGGTTAGCGCACCGTGCTCCTGATCCGGCGACCCGAGTTCGATACCCGCTCACGGCCAACACCAGTGACGATTATTTTAACCGGTCCTGGGCCTCCCTCCCATTGGTCGACTCAGCCTCACACGAGTACCTGGTGCGGTGTGTAAACGTCGCCACTCGGGAGACAAAGACGGCCGGACGTGGTGCTGGGCACCCACCCTCTCGTGCGCCGTGCCGGCCTTCGTAGGCGTCCGCAAACAACACTTGCCCCGACAGTCCGTACGAGGCTATACGGGGGGGATCTTTGTCTTTGTGGCGTAATTGTTGGCATCGCGCGTCCGCGTGTGCGACCGTGCTCCCAGACATGAACGAGTGCGTAGAGAACCCGGGCATCTGCACCAACGGGCAGTGCATCAACACGGACGGCTCCTTCCGCTGCGAGTGTCCCCTGGGTTACAGCCTCGACTACACGGCCATCAACTGCATCGGTGAGCTGGCTGCATGGTGCGGCGCTTTCAGATGCGCCCCTGCGGCCGTCTGGAACGCTCTTCCTTTCCGATATTAGGCAGCCACCGGAGCGGTGCACTTTCACATCTAGATTGCAAACGCATTTCTTTCGGAACGATTTGTTGCGTCTAGTTTGTTGTCCTTCCTTTGCACCTCCGATTATCACGGTTGGCTAAGTACGGTGCGAAAGAAGTTCAACTTACACGCGCAACTTGTGCACGGCGGCCGTGGCTGGGAACGGGAACTTAAACATCGCACGTCGGCCGTTTATTCACCCGGCTCACTCGTCACCGGGACGATGTCTCCCCCCCCCCCCCCCCGCGGCTCCCCCACCCCTCCCTCGTCACAGACACGGACGAGTGTTCCATCGGCAACCCGTGCGGCAACGGCACGTGCGCCAACGTGCTGGGCGGCTTCGAGTGCGCCTGCGACGACGGCTTTGAGCCTGGGCCCATGATGACCTGCGAAGGTAAATGCCCTCTCTCCCCCGCCCCCCCCAATGAAACGACGTGAGTGACGGCTTCAACGAGGCGTTTGATTGCCACGTCCATAACGACCCACAATGCCGTCCAGCGATGACTGCTAGAGTAAGTCAAGTATTGTATATCAGTGAGTAATTGATGCGTAAATTGTGACTTTGCGTGTGTGACTGCGTGTATGTGATTGCGCGTGTGTGACTGTGTGTGACTGCGTGCGTGACCCCGTGTGTGTGATTGTGCGTGCGTGACCACGTGTGTGTGATTGTGCATGCGTGACCGCGTGTGTGTGATTGTGCGTGAGTGACCGCGTGTGTGTGATTGTGCGTGCGTGACCGCGTGTGTGTGATTGTGCGTGAGTGACCGCGTGTGTGTGATTGTGCGTGAGTGACCGCGTGTGTGTGATTGTGCGTGAGTGACCGCGTGTGTGTGATTGTGCGTGCGTGACCGCGTGTGTGTGATTGTGCGTGAGTGACCGCGTGTGTGTGATTGTGCGTGAGTGACCGCGTGTGTGTGATTGTGCGTGCGTGACCGCGTGTGTGTGATTGTGCGTGCGTGACCGCGGGTGTGTGATTGTGCGTGCGTGACCGCGTGTGTGTGATTGTGCGTGCGTGACCGCGTGTGTGTGATTGTGCGTGAGTGACCGCGTGTGTGTGATTGTGCGTGAGTGACCGCGTGTGTGTGATTGTGCGTGAGTGACCGCGTGTGTGTGATTGTGCTTGAGTGACCGCGTGTGTGTGATTGTGCGTGAGTGACCGCGTGTGTGTGATTGTGCGTGAGTGACCGCGTGTGTGTGATTGTGCATAAGTGACCGCGTGTGTGTGATTGTGCGTGCGTGACCGCGTGTGTGTGATTGTGCGTGCGTGCGCTGCTGCCCAACAGATGTGAATGAGTGCTCCCAGAACCCGCTGCTGTGCGCCTTCCGCTGCATCAACACGTTTGGCGCCTACGAGTGCACGTGCCCCACGGGCTACACGCTGCGTGAAGACCGTCGCATGTGCAAGGGTACGGCGCGCGCACGCAAAGACAAAGGTCCCCCGTGCAGCCTTTGACAGACTCTTGGGGCAAGTGCTGCGAGCGAGCACCTACGAAGGCCAACACGGCACACGAAGGAGATGGGCGGCCAGCGCCACGCCCGCCTTCGTCTACCCAACGCTGACTCGTGTCGCCGGGTTCAGAGCGCGGTGCCCTAGCCACTGCACGACCGCTCCTGGCACGTCCGTGCGTACTGCACGCAAGGACCGAAACACGTAAACGTCTGGGCGGCAGGGCGGGGCAGTGGTTACACACTTGTGCATCACTGCAAAAAGGACTTGGGTTCAATTCTCGACTCGGGTGCCATTCCGTGCGTGGAGTTTGTGTTATCTCCCCGCTTCTGCGTGGGCTTACTCCGGTTTCTCCAAATTCCTAAATTAGCCGGCATTGAGTTAAATATCCCATTGTAGCAGGGCGCTACTGAAAAAGTCTTCGCACTCAGTGGGGCTTTCCTGGTTAAAGAAACAACAGTCATTATTGTTACGATGTTCAAATACCAAATAGATACCTTTTGCAAGGAATCAAGTCTACATTATTACCCACACTCTATTTGGTGTTTGAACATCTTCACACCTCGTGTTTTATTGGCAGAAAGACCTATTCTTATTTTTCAACACTTTGATACTGGCAAAAAAGGCCCCGTGAAAATCATGATTTTTATTACAATATCATCAACCTGTGCACCTGTAAATGTGTGCGTTAACAAGAGCGCGTGATGTTTTTTTGCCACCGTCAGTTGCACAGTTGTGTAGCACTTTGATCTGCAGAGTAAACGGGAGTCAGCGACTTGGATAACAAAGTAACGACGTGACGCATTCATCCAGGAAACGAGCCTCATGAGCCTCTCGGACGCTTCTTGCAGAGGGTCCCGCGTTGATTTATTATGTTCGACAAAACTCCCGTGAGCGGGATGCTCAACTCGCAGGAGTGAGCCAGAGTTACCCGGATAAAACCCACACACCCTAACGGTCCGCTGTACAGACGGACCCCCGCGTCAGCGGGGTGTTCCCACCGTATCCTGTCCAGCGCTTCAAGGAAACGAGGCAGATTTTAAAAAGAATATGGGACGCGTTCCTGAATAAACAATTTTAAAGCCACCTCACGCCCGAGACCCTTGGGCCCAGTATCACCAGAAGGCACTCCCCCCTCCAGCCCACCCTTACCCCCCCCCCCCCGACCACCCTACCCCCCAGCTCTCAACGTGCGCAGCTCCTAGGCCTCCCACATGTTAACTACTCCGATCTTCCCCAACAAGCTCTGTGAATGAGGACGCGCACGACCCGGAACGCCGGGCTGCACGTTTACTGCCGGAGTGAAGCGTACGTCGGAAATGCGAGCGGAGAAATATCTGAAGAAGAACAATAGATCAGCTGCGACCCGCGGTGCGGGCTCGCCGCAGGTGCTTGCGCTGCCGTCGCGGGCCCTCGACGGGAACCCGTTGTGCTAGCGGCGCTCCAAGCTGCTCGCGGCGCTCCGTGTCGTCGAGGTTCCCGCTGTGAATCGGCCGTCTCGTTGACTTTGCGTCGTTGCCTGCGCGCACAGACCTGGACGAGTGCGCGGAGGGACTGCACAACTGCGACTCGCGGCAGATGGTCTGCAAGAACCTCATCGGCACGTTCATGTGCATCTGCCCGCCGGGCATGGTCCGCAGGCCGGATGGCGAGGGCTGCACCGGTGAGTTTCGGGGGTGCGCGTGAACGCCACGGGAAATCCGCTGGCACCGAGCGACGAGACCTCTCTCCAGCCAACGAAAGCACAGCATGCTACGAACATGCGTGTTGCACTTCATGTATGTTATGTACGAATAACTTATTTTGCACCGTACATAGCCAACCGCGCTAATCGGAGGTGCGAACGATGGTCTACGCCCTTGGCTAGTCACATGACCTCTGTCCGTGATCTGGTTAGAGGTTGCCATCCCATTTGCCCACAATGCCATGCGGTGACCAGATTTTTCAGGGTTTTTGAAAACTACGGCATTTTCTTTGTCGTTCTCTGAGAAAACCGTGGAACAAACGTTCCTGGCGACGATTGCCCTAAAATTTGTCGTAGTGTGTCATGGCCTAACGGGTAGCATGAACAACAATGGTCTCCACCAGGGCTTAATTTCAGTCGGAGCAGCCTTGGTCTGAGCTCCAGAAATGATTTCCCCTCACGGGGGGTGGGGGGGATGAGGATGGGAGTTTGGAAAATATTCCATGAGAAATCCAGCCTTTGTCCTCGTCCACAACACCGCGCCGTCCCCTACCCGGCTCTCCCCTACCCGGCTCTCCCCTACCCGGCTCTCCCCTACCCCGTTACCCCGCCGTGCCGACCGCCGACCTATGGACGACCCCTGCTGTCCGGAAACCCCCCCCCCTCCCCCCAGACGAGAACGAGTGCCGTGCCAAGCCGGGCGTCTGCGAGAACGGACGCTGCATCAACACGTTCGGCAGCTACCGCTGCGACTGCAACGAGGGCTTCGCGGAGAGCGACAGCGGCGTCGATTGCCTGGGTACGCGGGAGGGTGGCACGGGGGAGGGGGGGGCAGGGGGGGCGGCCCCCAGGCTCCGACAAGCCCAGTGCTAGCGTCGCTCAAACGCTGCGGGGTGACTTGTTTCTCCGCATTACTAGACGCGGGTGCCGCGGTGTCCGTGCAAAGCTGGACACGTTGCAAGTTTTGAATGTTGCTCTGTGATTACGACTGCAGCTTCGATTGCCAAAAAACACGATGAAATAGGGAGAATTTTGGTAAATGTGCCCGTTGTTCAGCGTTGTTGTTCAGCGTTGTTGTTCAGCGTTGTTGTTCAGCGTCGTTGTTCAGCGTCGTTGTTCAGCGTCGTTGTTCAGCGTTGTTGTTCTGCGTGCTCGGTGGACCACGCGGAGCGCCCCTTGGGCAGAGGCCACCGGTCCGCCCTGCTGCGTGACGTTTTTGAAAATAAAATGCCGTATTCTGTGCATTAGGAGTCGCTCTGGGCCTAATATATAATGATTAAAGTTAAAAAGATGATTGGTCACGCTTCAACACACACACCCAAAGCTTAATGCCTTTCAATCTAGAGAGCGGAGCTTGAAACAACAACGCCTCTAAAGCAGCGACAAGACTGCAGTCGTGCTCACGAAAAGGTTTCAATTTTTTTACATTGTACTTCTGTGAACACAACCCACCTCTGCCACGACACACACCGTCTGTACACACACTCACGCACCCTCACACCCACTCCCGTGCTCACGCTCACACCTACCTATTTACAAACACGCGCACTCCTGTTAAACACGCACGCACGCAGACAACCGCCAGGGCCTGTGCTTTGCCGAGGCGGTACAGGGCCTGTGCCAGATGTCTTCCAGCAGCCGGCAGGCCGTCACCAAGTCGGAGTGCTGCTGCGACGGCGGGCGCGGCTGGGGCGGCCACTGCGAGATGTGCCCCTTCCCCGGCACGCGGGAATACCGCAAGCTGTGCCCGCACGGGCCGGGCTACACCACGGACGGACGCGGTCAGCACGCAGCGCACGCACACATACACGCGCGCGCGCACGCACACAACAAATACAAAGATCCCCCGCTGCTGCGAGCACCTATGAAGGCCGGCATGGCCTTTGTCTCCCCAGTGGCGATGTTTACTACACACCGCACCAGGTACTCATTTGAGGCTGAGCCGACCTAGGGGAGGCCCAGGACTGGTTTAGATGATTGTCACTGGTGGTGGCCGTGAGCGCGAGTCGAACTCGGGTCGGCGGATTTGTAGCGCAGTGCGTTAACTGCTACACACTAAACAATATTCAAATCTCTTGACACGATATTAAGCTCTGTGCTGCGTAGGGTTCTTTCATTGTTACGAGTGGAGCTGGCAAGATCTCTTGGCCATGATTGGTCGGGACGGTACGCTGCAGTGTGTATCGGCGGGGTCAGTGCACTGATATTGGGGCGCCACGGTGGTGAGATGCTAACTACCTCGCCTGGTATACAGGAGGTCGTGGGTTACACCATCGTCATCACGGTGGCTAGGAAATGTTAACTACCTCGCCTGGTATACAGGAGGTCGTGGGTTCGTGCCGACGCCTGTGTATTTGGAGTTTGCGTGTTCTCCCTGTGGTCGCGTGGATGTTTCTCCGGCTCCTCTAGTTTTTGCCTCGACATTTAGAATCAGCTTCTGTTTTAGAGTATTTGGCTGCTGTAAATGTCCACGTGAAAATCCACTTTTGTTCAACTGTAATTTGTGGTCAGGTTGCTCCTGAAAAAGGGCTACATAGCTCAGTGGGACCTAAGCTGGTGAAATAAAAATTAACCCGTAAAAACAAAGTTTTTCACTATAAATCCTTTATATGCGTGGCGGCTAGAGTCCTCTCGTCCTCTGGCTTGAGATGGCTGCCACCTATGGGTCAGATGATTGCCTGCCACCATTAAGCAATTGGTAATTAAATATTATTTATTTTTTCCTAAAAAGTGTAACATTTTGGAAAAAAATTTCACGAAAATAAATTGTCACGCACAACGAGTCTGTGTGCAAAATGTCAGCTCGATTGGATCACGGGAAGTGGGTTAAAAAACGACCGAAAGATTTGCACGGTCGTAAGCACGCAAGCAAGCAAGCAAGTGAACTTAATATAAAGAATTTAAAAATAGAGAGAATGGAGAAAATTACATCGCAGGACGCCCATGAGCCTAACAGCTCATTGGGCCCTTCCAGTTGACGTAAATGAAATCGATCGATAAAAAACAAATCTCTCTTGTCAGCTCCTTGAGTCACCCCGGTCCCTTCAGCCGCTTCTCAACGCCTCACTTTGGGTGACCGGCTGGGATAGTTTCGGAGTCGGATACCTAACGGAGGCGAGCGTCGTAGAGGCGGCGTCCGTCATGCCACGCGAGCCGAACGTCTGCTTCGTAGCTCATCGGATTCCTCCGGTATGAGCAAATAAATATTCTGATTCTGATGTTTCCCCGCAGACATCGACGAGTGCAAGGTGTTGGCCAATCCGTGCCACAACGGGGAGTGCATCAACAGCGCCGGCTCCTACCGCTGCATGTGCAACCGCGGCTACACCACGGACATCACCTCCACCGCCTGTGTCGGTAGGTCCGCGGCGGCGTCTCCTCGCTCGAGGCGTCGGCAGGCCGAGGATTGCGTCGTCCGAGGAGACTGAGTAGTTTTGACAGTGGACGGTGCTCAACGTAAGACACAACTCAAAACAACAAGCGGCTGTCGTTTCGCATTGAAACATTTAAGATTTAACATTTTTTTAGGATAATTTCCGATTGAAAAAAAAAATCCCTTCCAAGATTTTAAGATAACCCACAGGCGCGTAACCATTTGCGTGTCTTCCCGCGTGGCTCCTTGAGCCCATGTGGGAAAGTCGCAGGAGCGACGCAACAACAACAAGAATAACGCACACGCGGCGTCAATCGAGGTGGAGCCACCGAGGCCGCCGCCACACCGGCAGATCGACCCAAAGCACGCCGCCGCCGTACACAGCGGTGCGACGTGGGCACCCTGGGAACGAGGAAACGCTTTTTGTTCGCGGGCAGCAGGAAAGGAGGAAGTGCTGAGCCTGGACTCGAACGAGGGCAGGGTAGTCGATAGCACCAACGGCTGAGGGGAGGGAGTTCCACACCGTGTGGGGCAGGCAGAGGAGAACGAGCGACTTCACACCAAGTGAAATTTGACTGGGGCAGGATTTGGCAGAATGCTTTGGGTGCTGGATAAGATAAAAAAAAGCTTTAATTATAATAATAAATTCAACTTGGAACGCGCAAAAGTGTTTACTCGACGCAAGAGCCACAGGGAAGTGTAACGGCAGCCACATGATGAGCTGAAGCCAACAATTTCCCAAGCTCTGCAGTCCTCTTATATATGAATAGCTTGTCGGCCAATTTGATGAGTGGAAATAAACCGGAGCGTCTGGAGACCACCTAGATGTGCGATGGGGAAACACTCTATCCCATACACACAGAACATTATTGTTTTGTTCTCCTGGCGAGCAAGGGAAGGGAGTTTCGTGACGTTTGTGTGATCAGCCAACCCTCGCCTCCGCAGCGCTGAATTGCAGACACGTTTTACTCGTCGCTACATTCCTTTGGTACCCTTATGTGTTGCCTCTGCAGACTTGGACGAATGCGCACAGTCGCCCAAGCCGTGCAATTTCATCTGCAAGAACACGGAGGGCAGCTTCCAGTGCTCGTGCCCACGTGGCTACATCATGCAGGAGGACGGCAAGACCTGCAAGGGTGAGCTCTCTCTCTCGCTCTCTCTCTCTCGCTCTCTCTCGCTCTCTTTCTCGCTCTCTCTCTCTCGCTCTCTCACTCTCTTGCCACCCTCCCAAAGAAGGCCGCTCCTTTCTCCACCGGAGCCACCCCACCAAAATGACCAACGACGTGTGCGTACGTGTGAGCGTGCGTACGTGCGTGTGTGTGTGCGAGCGTGCACACTTGCGAGCGTGCACGCGAGTGAGCGCCTAACACCGGGCGTGCTTCGTGTCTGCCCGCGTGGCGCCGCAGACCTGGACGAGTGCGCCAGCAAGCAGCACAACTGCCAGTTCCTGTGCGTCAACACGATCGGGAGCTTCAACTGCAAGTGCCCACCCGGCTTCGCGCAGCACCACTCGGCCTGCATCGGTGAGCACCCCCCCCCCACCCCCCCGCACCCCCCCGCACTCCTCTACCCCCCCACCCCTCAAAGCCCCCTACCCCCCCACAGCGCCCCGGTCCCCAGACGAGAGTTGGTGTGACGCGAGAGGCGACGGCGGCGTTTCTGTTTGGAGCTCGCGCGGAAGCGGCGTGGGCCACGCCAAACGGGCTGTTGGCGAGCGCCCGTTAACGCCGGCGAGGAAAATATAACAATGCCGACATTTAGTTTAGCGCGTTGCGTCGCCGACGTTCCTGCAAACCGCATCTCTCGCTGTTGCCCAGGGGGATTGCGGAGAAGCGGGAGAGGCAGCAGCTAGACGGTGAGCCGGTGCCAAAGGTTTCCCAAGCTCTGCGGTCCTCATTTCATTAAGATATTTTGAGTGTAAATACACAAGCGTGTATTGTGACCAGACTCATGCCTTGATGTCTTTGTCCATAGTGCTGATGTTAACACACTTTTTCAGGCTAAGTTAACCGAAGCAATTGGATACCAGCTGGCTACCGATGGCCGTGCAAGACCCGGAATTGAACGCAGGTCACTGGGGTAGCAAGGGCACAGACACTCAGACACACACAGAGGTACATCAAGTCAAAGCTCTCCCATCTAGCCTCTTCTAACACTGTTGGGGCAAGTGCTGTTAGCGAGCAGCACCTATGAAGGCCGGGCACGGCACACGAGGGGGATGGGTTGCCAGCACCACGCCCGGCCGCCTTTGTTTCCCCAATGCTGATGACACCGCACCAGCTACTCAATTAAGACATGAGTTGACCTAGGGGAGGCCCAGGACCGGTTAAGATACACACCACCGATATTTGCCGTTAGCGAGAATCAAACTCGAGTGGCAGGGTTTGTAGCGCAGCGCGCTAACCATTGCACCACTGCTCCCCACATAGGTACGCAAGACAAAACACAATGACACCCCATATAGCCTTACCAGACTGTTCGGGCAAGCTCTGTTAGTCAGTAGCATCTCTGAAGGTCGGCACGGCACACAAAGCGGTGGGTGGCCAGCACCACGTCCGGTCGACATAGGTACACGGACACACGCGGACACACACACACCTATGTAACCCCGCGTGTCCGTTCCACTCAGACAACAACGAGTGCGTCTCCCAGCCGAGTCTGTGCGGCGCACGAGGAATGTGCCAGAACTCTCCGGGTAGCTTCTCCTGCGAGTGTCAGCACGGCTTCTCCATCGATGGCACTGGGGTCAACTGTGAAGGTCAGTCAGCGGCACTCCACAGCTCGGCTCTTCTCCATTGCCCATTCACTTCCCTCCCCTCCCCTACTCACCCCTCTACCGTGACCTCTCCCCTACCCTTCCCAACCCCTACTCACCCCTCTGTCGTGATCACCCAATCCTCATCCCTTGCACGCACCCTGCCATCTAAATCGTGGCTTTTTTTTCGTACCATTTTTTTTTATTACGTGAGGCTCATCGATCGAAGGCGCTGTATAAATACAAAATGAGAATAGAGATAAGGTCTGCGCTGGCGTGCGAGACCTGCGGTGTCATTCCCTGCCTCGCTGCACCCCTGTAGTGCAGCGTCAGAGTTGTTAATGCGCCCGGTGTGTACTCGGCAACTGGGAAAACAGCAGCTGGATAAGTTTCGGTGAAAGCCACGCGTGTCATTTGCGTGCTCGCGATGCATGTGTGCGTGGGTGTATTTCGATGCGTCGGGAGCGGGGTGCAATGGTTAGTGCGCTTCGCTGCGAACATGGCCACCCGAGTTTGATTCTCGCTCAAGACCAATAATAGTCGGTGAATATTTGAACCGGTCCTAGGCCTCCCCTAGGTCGACTCAGCCTCAAATGAGTGGGCTCAATCCATAAATCAATGGCTGGACAAGAACAAACAAAAACCCCATCACGTTAAATTTGGTCCTGCGCTTTATTTGGCTGAATTCCAGCTTTGAGATTTAAAATATCTGTTTGGCTGTCAAGCGACGAACCTCACTCTCTTATGGCAGAGCAACTAGAGTAAGTGCTGCCCTCTACTGCGTATGGACCCCATGTGGTCACCTGCAGGTAGCTCTATATCCACTCTCGTGGGCCGTTCTCACATCGCGAAGGGTGTTGCAGCGCTCCCGCGAGAGATCCGTGCGGGACATATCATCTCTGTGACGCCGACGACGGCTGTGAAACACACACACACAAAGACGAAAAAAAAAACCCCGCGCTCGCAATGCGATCCGTTTCTTTCTACAGACGTCAACGAATGCGACGGCAGCCACCGGTGCCAGCACGGCTGCCAGAACATGCTGGGCGGCTACCGCTGCTCCTGCCCGCAGGGATACCTGCAGCACTACCAGTGGAACCAGTGCATCGGTGGGTGCTGCAGTCACGCCAAGCACCACCCCCCCCGCTTCCCGCGCCACGTCCGCGTACCGCCGTCGCCTCGTCTAGCCCCGCCGTTCTTGGGGCTTTCAAAGTAAATGCTTCCTGGCGGCGACGACGACTTGGCACGTGGCCTGTAACCCCGCACTGCGGATCGCGCGGAGCACGTGTCGTCGGCAAGGGCTCAACACGAGGGTCGGTGGACTGCCGCGCGAACGTTGTGCAAAACTTCCCTTGCCGTGGGCGTCGAGGAGGTGCCCTGCCCTGGCACGCCAGGAGAAGGCGGTGGTGGTGCGGCACAAATGTGGACTCCCGCCCGTTCCGTCTGTTTGGGATCGAGTGTTTCCCCCTCGCACGCCTGGGTTTTCTCCGGGTGCTCCAGGTTTCCTCGCACATGTAAACACTCATTCATTGGCCGATTACAGGTTCATATATAGAAGACCGCAGAGCTTGGGAGATTGTTGGCACCGGCTCATCGCGTGGCTGTCTTCACGCTTGTATGTGGTTCCGTCTCGCGCCTCCCTCTCTACAAGAGTGAGTGAATACTGCGTGGCGTGTTACAAGTTGACGTCATTCTCATGATGTTCATGTTATATGTTTGGTTATGGCCACTACTTAATGATTGGCAAAATCTCCACCACCCGATACAGCCACGCACATTAACTTGCCACGTGGTGCACAAGCGTTTAACGATCCTTTCATTATTATTTCGGCTCACCTCTAAATTGAAGAACAATAATAATATAGCTATAACAATTCTCATAACCAAATGTAGTGAAACTACATCAAGCATCATCGGTGAAAATCTAGGATGTCAGCATAAAATCCCCCCAACCCAAACAAATCCACTTACATCGTGCTGTTCGTCATCGTCATGATTACCATCATCAGCCATGAGCTATCCACTGCTGGATGAAGGCCTTTCCAAGCCTTTGCCAACTCTCACACATTATCACGAAGCTATTGAAGCCACTAAACTAAAACTAATTTTTATTTTACCAGGTAAGGCCCACTGAGCTACGTAGCTCTTTTTCAGTTGTGACCGGGCCACAAATGAAAGCTCAACGAAGTGGCTGATCACGTGGAAATTTAGAGCAGCCCAAATACTCTCAAATGCGTGACGTTGATTCTAAATGTGGAGGGAAAAAACAGTGGAACCCGGAGAAAAATCCACGCGACCGCAGGGAAAAAATGCAGACTCCAAATATAGAGCAGGCGTCAGGATCGGGTTCGAACCCACGATCTCTTGTGCACCAGGCGAGGTAGTTAACATCTCGCCACTGCGGCGCTGCAACCATCGGTATAAACCCAACTAAATACGATCCAAGACTGGAGCCTGGGGGCCAGCGCCGCCACCATGACGCCGCCACTCTGCGTGTTCGCCCCTCCCCTGCTCACCTCCCCTGCTCACCTCCCCGCGCTGTGAACCATGCAGATGAGAACGAGTGCGCCAACCGGCAGCTGTGCGGCTCCGCGTCGTGCCACAACACGCTGGGTAGCTACAAGTGCCTGTGCCCCTCCGGGTTCGCCTTCGACCAGCACGGCGTCGGCAGCGGCTGCCAGGACGTCAACGAGTGCTCCGGCTCGCACGCGCCCTGCAACTACGGCTGCTCCAACACCGAGGGCGGTTACCTGTGCGGTTGTCCCAACGGATACTACCGCGCCGGCCAGGGGTGAGTGGTTCTCGTCGGGGTACGGGCCTAGCGCGGACGAGGCGTTCGCGTTCGCGTGTAAATGCACGTGGCGGAGTAAATCGAGGCGGGCTCGGAGTAAACCCACGCGGATTCGCGCGAGTCGCCGCCGGTGCGAGAGCTCGCCAGGACACGAGCGCGACGACTCAACCCGCTCGCTCTCGAGCCTCTACGCTTCCACCATTTCTCACCCCGCCCCCGCCCCCCCCCCCCGCCCGCCGCGCCCGTGCGCAGGCACTGCCTCACAGGCCTAGGCTTCGCCCAGGTCAACGGCGGCGGCGACGAGGGCCTGGAGGAGTTTGACGGGGCGGAGCTGGTGGAGGCGCCGGAGGGCTCCGAGGACGCGCTGTCGCACGAGGCATGCTACGAGTGCAAGGTCAATGGCTACGGCAAGGCGGGGAGGCTGCGGCGCAGCGCCAACGGCACCGGCGGGGAGGTCAGCCTCGCGCACCGCGCACGTTGCGCGCGCCGACACGCGGCACTCGGAGATGTTCGTCCTCGGAGCTGGAAATACGCCGAATGTAGCAGAAAAATAATTTTATACTACGGCCGTTTTAATGTGCACTATTGACCTAGCTGAGACCAGCACCTTGCTGTGCCTCAGAACGTGATTTTGACAAGGGTGGCTGAAACTCAGACACCCTGTACCTTAATACTCCGACAGTGTTAGCTCCCCTGAGCCACCATCTCATCCCACCTCCGTCCCCACCCCACTCCCCCCTTCCTTATCCCGTGCTCGCAGCTGGAGCCCATGAGCCTGGCGAGCGTGGATCTGGACGCACCCGTGACGCTGCGCCTCAACGCTTCGGCCCTCCGTCCGGGCGAGCCCTTGCTGCGGTTCACCCCGGCGCTCGCCACCCTCAACCGCCACGTGCGCTACGCCGTGGTGTCGCGGGGGCCCGGCTCGCGCGCCTTCCGTCTGCAGCCCAAGGAGAACGGCGCCTGGCTGCAGGTCGCCGGTGCCGGCAAGGACCAGCACGCGAGGCGGAGGGGTGCCGGCGAGCTGCGGCGCGGGCCGTACGCGCTCGAGATCGTGGGCCTGCCGACGTTCAAGCGCGCCGAGATGCGGCGCATGGAGCGGCAGCACGACGCGGATTACCTGCTGGGCGAGCACGGCGCCGCGCTGCGCATCAAACTGAACATAGACGTCTACTAGGCTCACGCGTGTACTAGGCCCGCGCGTGTATTAGGCCCGCGCGTGTATTAGGCCCGCGCGTGTACTAGGCCCGCGCGTGTACTAGGCCTGCGCGTGCGTGTAAGCGGAGCGGGCGGGCCGGCGTTCGTTGGTGCGCGCCCACGGAGGTCGACGTGGTGAGGGTCGGGGAGGGTAGATCGTCGTCGCGGCCATTGTTGGTGATTTGTGTGGAATTGTTTCAAATGAAATATGAAGATAGTTTTGACGTTTTGTAAATGAAACACACTCCCGGTTCTGTCGTCGTATTCCTTTTGTTTAGGAAGGTTCCAATGGACTTTTCGCACTGTAATTATGTCGAAGTTATCATGAATAATGCCAAAGTAAAAAAAAAAAGTGAAATTATGGAGATTTTTGAAAATTTTCCCCCAAGTGCAGCGCTAAATTCACCCCACGCCGCTGTGAGTGTGAAATTCTCAGGGCCACGAGCGGCTGTCATGGGTCATAGGTCATCCGTTGCGTTTGTTGTTACCGACAAATTACCACGAGAACAGAAAAAAATCTCCAGGCACTCTCACAGTTTGTAGTCCTCGAATTAAGCCTCAACTCCTGTTGCTTGAAATGTCGAAATTAAGGACAGAAATGTCCCTTGGAGTGTTTTATGCAACCGATCACTGAGCATTTAAATAAATTGGGCTCTCTGGTATTTTAATGCCATGGACGGTTACGCTGAAGTGTTAATAACACTGGTGTTATTACTGTAGTCATTAAAAACGTATATTTATTGAATGCTACCAAATGACTTCAACACAAAGTTTCTCACAGCAGCTTTCTCACCCCTTTCACCACGAAATGTTATTTGATATCTCGGGGGGCCCTTTTGGCAAGACGCAAACAATGAAATGCAATTGGCTCAATGCTTCCAAGTGGTCGTGAACGTTTTTAATTGCAGCGCTGACGACAGCTTCCACGGCGCCAATTAATTTACCAAGATAATATTAATATACCTAATTATAATTTTAATGGAATCATTTATCCGTGTGACTTTAGCGCACGTTAACACTTCACCTCGTTCGCCAAAAAAAATTTACCTCGGCGTACTGGCGACCGTCGCCATTCGCATATAAACACACCAACCCGAGTCGTCAGATTGGCGCGAGTCCTGAATTATAATCCGAGGCTTAATTATATAACCCATAAAAAAAAATTTTTTACAGAAAGCGGCATAAATATGAAAGGGAAAGCTTTCAAAATGCAATTGCACCGAGCGTTGAGCTATCGTTGCGTTTGCCGTCGCACAGCGGCGAGCGCTGTCACGGAGAAACACGTCATTCAGATCACCGAGTACCAACGACAGCAGGGAGATAGTCCGCCCAACAGCGACGCTCGCCAACTTACCGCTTGACATTGCCCGCACGTGGTAGTTGCGTGGTAGTTACGTGGTAGTTGCGTGGTAGTTGCGTGGTAGTTACGGCACGTTGAGGGCAGTCGGGTTTCACTGGCCAACTCCGTTCACGATTCCCGGAGTTGGTGAACAGCCCAATGTGACTCGATCTCCGACTTGTTCAGCCGGAATCTCCGACTTGCTTCCCAACCGCGCGAGTTTTAATGTGGCAACCAATCGGCGTATCGCCTGAAATTTAAATGCCCGCCCCCACCCCCCTTGTCTTGTCGAAATGACGCTACGATTCGCAACACGCACCATATTTACATGGCCACTTTTGGTTTATTTTATCCACAAGAATACATGCAACACGTGCCGTTTCCAAATCTGCTGACGCTCCACATCTGCTAATGTTCAGACAAAAACTTTCGTGTCCTCCCAATAGGACATGAGCTTGGTAATACATCCGAAAGTGATTGGATGATAGGAAACTATGAAGAAGGAAGATATACCTTTTAAAATGGCTTTAATTGGCAAGCATTGCTTCTCATACGGGTGCCCGCGGTGGCGATGAGGCTGCTATGGGGTTTCTTGCTACCTTTTTAGAATCACTGCCTGCAACGTGTGGAGCTGCAGCAGCAGCGCTTCTGAAAAAACCACACAAAAGAACACGCGCCCTCTCGTGCCGCAAGCGATTAAATAGTTGGCGCGCAGCTCGAGGAATGTGGCTGGTGATAGAGCCCCTACCTCGTGAACTCAGCGCGCTCGCGCGATCCATCGTCGGGGCTTCAACTCGGCACGTAACGGTCGTGGACGTGACGGATTTTATTTTCCTTCTCTTGCAATCGGTGCTCAGTGTGTTGTCGTCACACGCGTCGCAATTTATGGTGCTAGCGGTGGCTTTTGCTGGGGCGGACCCAAGCACGCGTTGGCTGTTTGAGAGAAGACCTGTTGCGGGGAAACAAAACGAAATTAATACATCGCGGCGTGTCGGATAAAAATTGTCTCGCCAGGACATCCTTCGCCGCTAAGTCTTAAAGACTCCCTTTTAAGGAAAGGCCCAGGTTTTCAAAATCAGATTTTTTTTTTCCCATCGGATTTTCCTGCACCGGCGGTGACGTCAGGCGTTCCCGCGAAACCTTCGTGAGGCGTTCCTCCCCTCGTCGCGGTGGCCGCGTGTCTTCTCCTGGTCGAGCTGAAGAATCCGCGAGTCTTGCCTCCTCAGCCAAACCCGTCCACGGCTCGTCTCGGCAAAGATGTCACTGTGGGGGGTTGTCGGCCGGTTTGCGCCGACTGCCAGCGCACTGCTGATGAGGCTGGGAATGAATTATCCTTTGTTGGGAAAGCCTTGAATTTGACACCACGATTATTAGTGATGGGGGGGGGGGGGGTTATTGTTTTTAAAGCATTCACTGTGGTAATTCATAATGCTTTATATTAGGTGTTGTGACTTTTCAGATTTATTATTATTTAATGTTTTTGTATTTTTATAATTGTAGCATTGTGTCTCATAGAAAAAAACACAGACTTCTGTTAGTAGGATCTTCTTTATAGCTTGGTCAGGTATAGATCACAGACCTCTATATGTTTATTTTTTATTTTTAAACGATGAAATTTGTTGAGGGTGAAGCTTACAAGGTTGCAATCTTGAGCTGAATGCCGAAACCCACAACAGCAATTTTGTCGGCAGTATATTTCACTCGCCCCCCACTCCCCATCACGGTGATTAACAGCGGTTGAAATATGCATCGTTATTTTGTGTTTGTTTTACAATTCATAGACGGTTTTTGTTACTACAATTTGATATAATGTACAAAGTGAAATGTCGAATACGTCTCATTGTATCTTCTCTTGAGCTTTAACGGGGAGGTGGGTGGGAGGGCTGGGTGATGTTGGCTGTAAGTCGGTCAGTGGTCGCCCAGGATCGATAGATGTTAACCCTTCACGGGTCTAACGTGACTGAGCGTGCCAGCAGCAGCATCATCATCATCGTCGTCATATTTAAATGTTGAGTTTGTTCCTTTAAAGTGGCACAGTCTTACGTGACGTACAGCAACATTGGAGACGTGACCTCTGTGACCTCCGTGACCTCCTTGACCTCGCCACCAGTCCATTATTTGTGTTTGACAAATTCTCGATATGTGAAAAAATAATCTGTTTAAACTTGAGCTACTTTTATGAAGTCATCGCGTTATGAAGGATTACCAGCATTGAGGGAGGGCCTGAGGATTTATAAAAATGTGGGATTTTTACATTTACATTATTGACATTTTTTTGTATCCGGTTTAAAATGAAAACTGATTTTTTTTTGTACAATAAAAATTGTGTGGAGCAACCTGTTGTCCAACCAATGGCTTTATTATGATTTCAAAATTATAATTCAAACAAACTGATCTCTCTCTATATCTGAATCATCTCAAGCCTCCCCGTAAATCACGTGACGTTTGTGGCCACGCCCACTCTGACCCTCTCCCCTCTCCTCCCCGCCCACTGTGAAAACAGATGCCGGCCTCTCCGTGCAGCAGCGCCAAGGCCTTCGTGCCGCCTCTTCCTCCCCATCTTCGTCGCTCCTGGCTCCCCGCGCTGCCGTTTCTCCATTCCCGCATCTCCGATTAGCATTGTTGGCTACGTACGGAGCGAAAGAAGTTCAACATCAGGCGTGGTTCGTCCACTAGGGGCGTTGGGGCGCTGCCCCACCAAGCAGCTGGAGATGAGAAATGATTGTCCTATTAAAAATACTTTTCTATAAATTGTTTTGTTGTGTTACATTTTTTAAAATCATGATTCTTTCAACGTGAATTGCCTCCTAAAGATAACATTTTAAGTTGTTCATATTAGAAACCGCTGCCACACCACAGTCTGATTTGTGCCTCTGGGAGGTCTCGGGGCGGCTGTGAAGGCGTCCCGAGTGAGAGATGTCCCCCTTCATTCACTGCATTGCAGCCACGCCGCTTGAGACCTCTTCAGGGCGATGGTAAAAGAGGCGCTCGCGGCCTGCACGCACCTGAAGGCTGTGTCAAAGGTGCTGTGTAGTGTGGACTTGTGGGTCACGGGGACAAGCATTGGAGTGCTTTGTTGTTTAGTTTCGTATTGATTATTGGTAGACAAGACAGTTGCATCACGGGAAGGCCAATAAGATGACGAGGAGGTTCTTCATGAGAACGTCTTTTCAGAGGTCACTCACGACAGCCCCATCTCGTAGTAATGTCACCAGCCGCCACTGACTAACAACACGGGAATTTGCCATCCTTTTACTTCCGATTTCCCCATTCTCTCTCCTCTCCCTTCTCTTCCCGCTCCACGCTCGTCTCTCCATGCATCACATCCCTGACTCCACCTCCTTTCGTTCGTTTATGATTTCATTTGTATACTAACGCTACTATTTAAGTTACATTAAAGGGTAAAAAACTATCAGATTTGGTACAGAATTCTACGATACATGGCGGTCCAGATATATTGTGACCCCCCATTTAATTCTGTAAAACCTTTTTCTTTCAAAGTGAGGTTTATTTCAATGTTAGGGGTCAATTAATTTTGGGGGGGGTCACAAGACATCTGCACATGTATTGAATTAAATCTCCAGCCACCCTCCTCGAGCGAAAGAAAACTGCGTTGTATTTAAATTGTAAGACAAGACAGACACACATTGGCTTCATCAAGAAGGAAGCCCGAGGCATCGTGAACATGACCCAATGAGCGGAGCTGCTTGCAGTCAGCAGCCTCATTGCAGCTGGTTACCATTATCTCAACAGCTATTGTTGTTTTCCTAGTCACATACAATAGCTCTTATTATTTTATTATTTCCCTTATACGTGACTTTACCGAAAGAACCAAGAATATGAATCCCTGCAGTCACGAAAGCTTTAAATCGAAAAATAGCTCTTCGTTCATTAGATCATGAAACATGCGTTTGCAAGACTGGACAGAGTGAGCACGTGTCTGGGAGGAAACAATGCCTTGTTCGTTACAGTCGATAATCGACCAAATGGGGTCTGTTGTTTGTGATCTAATGACGCATATGACCAGGCGAGTGTGTGTCTCTCTGTGTGTGGGGAGCGGTGGCACAGTGGTTAGCGCGCCGCGTACGCAAACGAACCCGACAAACCCGAGTTCTATTCCCGCTCACGGCCAACACCAGTGACGATGATCTGAACCGGTCCTGGGGCCTCCCCGAGGTCTACTCAGCCTTAAGCGAGTACCCGGTGCGGTGCGTAATCATCAGCACTGGGGGAGACAAAGGCGGCCGAGGTGGGGGCGTTGGCTACTAACGCCCTCGTGTGTGCTGTTCCGGCCTTGTTCGCTGCTCGGGGAACGGTCCTCGGACCGGTCCCCTTAAAACAGAGACCCCAGTGACCCCGTGCCGGACTAAGCTAGTGCGGGGCCTGTAGCACATGTTATAAAGGGGCCCTAAATAAAATAAAACCATAAATATTAAAACACTAATTTTTAACTTGAACAGTAAAGTGATTGTATTTTTTCATTTGATATACAGCCAGCTAATACGACAAATCGCTAACCTTAAACACCCAGTCGTTCATAAAAGTTGAGGGCGGTATAGTACTATAGTAATAGAGCAAGTGCAGAATCACTGAACCGAAATTGATAGCTTGAAAGCATTTAGCGCAGGGCCGTTGAAAGTGCGGGGCCCGTAGCTACATTTGTAGCGACTTTTGCTACGATGATCATCCGGCACTGCAGTCACCTGCCCCCCACAAAGTCCACGGGTCCGTCGCACGTGCTGACGGCATGGGCCTGGCTCGCCTGGCTCAATAAACTCCGGGTCACTGGGAGAAGATGAAGAAGACAAAAGCCACTCACTGCACACCCTACGTTCTCTGTAAGGGATAAGGTCGGGAAATGGGGAGGCTCCCACCAAACGCTGCGAAGATTGTCGCCGCTTCGGCCGTCCACCGGTAACGAGTCGAAGGTCAGACCTCACCTTCCTGTCCGGTCCTGTGGCCAAGCCACTTATTATTATTATTTACCCACGGTCTAAACACCAAAAACACCCTGCCATCGCTCTTGACCGTACGCTCACCGACCGGCCAGCACCTACCAGTAACACGGGGTCAAAGGTCAAGGCGAGGTTGTGAACCTCGTGGGGAAATTGCCGGGCCCCACCTGGGGCAGCTGAGCCAGGGACAGCCACGCAATGCGTCACTCGCCCAAGGTACCCGCTTCATGGCACCTCCTGTACCGTGCTGCTCAACCCGGCTCAGCAGTCGTCTGACAAACCTGGTGAGACGCCCACCTCCGGGCAGCCGTGAGCACCACCTCCCGGAGCACTGAGACCCAACTACAGCTCGAGTGGGCTTCCTGCCCTAGCCCACGCTTGTACCTACAGACGCCCGCAGAGGGGAGACATTCCCCGAAACGAACACCAACTGGCTCTGAGCCCAGCGAAGCCTTTGCACTGACACGGGACCTCAACATCCCACGCCAACACAGCTCTGAAGTCCCGCAGCCCCGACTGGAATCCACTCCAAACCCCGACTCGGACGGTATGGGGAGTGGGGCGGTTGGATCGGCCACTGAACGGCACGGCGGAGAGTTTTGTGGGGGCTACGAGTTTCTTTTCCGATACGGGGTGTACTCTATTTACGAAAGGGATGCGTTCTTTAAAAAAAACGCGTAAAACGACGTCGTGAATCGGAATAAATTTTATCATTAATAGATTTTTATTATTTTGGTCATTAAAACTCTACTCTTAACCTAAAACAATATACACCTACATCACTTTTCACAACACTCAAATAATGAACAGAAATATTAAAACGGTTGAATAGTTTAAAAGAAAAAATAACCTTTCCAGGGAACTCTCTGAAAGATATTGCTGCATCTTGGACTGGCGATGCGATGTCGGAGGCATTGTGTGATGGGGACACCATGACGCGGTAGCGGATGGATGACGCCAGCCCCCCTCGTGGCTTCTCGTTTGATGTCACTGCGCGTGTCGTAGAGAAATTTCGCTAACGCGGAAATTCGATTGCGTTAATCGGGGGAAAAAAATTGTGTCCGTAACTTGTCAATTTACGTTAACGCGAAATGTCGTTAACCGAACGTTCGTAAAACGAGGGATACCTGTAATTGGGGGGGGGGGGGAACTCAGATGCGAAGCTCTGCATTGTCCACCCCTATGGTGTGTGCGTGATTTTAAATTTACAACCTGGATGGTCCATTTCTTATACAAGGGACTCCTTTACTTATGAACTTACTTATGAACTTACGAACTTTCGGAGATACGAAAAAACCTGTCCGTATGACCATTTGCCGCTTCGAACCGACAGTCGTAAGTTCAACCACCGAGCAATAGATGGCGGTGGTGGCATCCACAGGAGACTATACAACTGTAGTGACATGGGAGGGGAGGGGCTGCTGGGGGGCTCTGGGACCCTGGGCGGCCCAGGCGCTTGGGCCCCTTGGCGCCGGGCGCTGGGTTCCCAGGCGGCCCAGACGCTTAAGCCTCTTGGCGCCGGGCTCCCAGGCGCTTAAGCCCCTTGGCGCCACCAACGGGGGGGGGGCTGTGTGTGCTCTGTGGGATATCTGGGGGCGCACACGGCCCCACCCCTCGTTGGGGACGAGGCATAAAAGGGGAGCTCCCTGGACAATCAGGGCCAGTTGTAGCTCAAGACCCAAGACCAGCCATGTGAGGACCCTGGGACGTTGTGAGGGCCAGTGGTGGGACTCTGGAACTCCTGACTCTACGACCTTGTGAGGGCGAGTTCCAGAGCGTAGCCAGAGTAGTGTATCTAGGTACCTAGGCTGTGTACCTAGGCTGTAACAGAGTAGTTGGACTGTTGGAGTGTTGGAGTGTTGGATTGTAATAAAGAAGTTACCTCTACAAGTGTCTCCGGAACCCATTACATTTGGAGTCAGAAGTGGCCATGGAGACAAGAAGTAAGCCACGTACCTTCAGTCCTGATGGCGATGTCGAGGAGCAAGCAGCGATGGGGCGGCCAACGCCGGCCGACAACAACACCGCACCGCCGGCCGACAACGATGCCGCACCGCCGGCTGAGCAGCTGTCTGCTCCGCCGACCGTCCCCTCTCCAGCGTCGGGAGCAGGGATGGAGGAGGCGCTGCTTCGCCTCACACAGCTTCTCTGCGCCACCGCCTCCCTCCTGGGCGAGATGCGGCGCTCACAGGCAATGGCGGGAGGGAGAGAAGAGGCGCGGCGCTCGCCCGAGCCCGCCGCCACCGCCGTTCTCGCGACCGGCATTTCCGCCACAAATGTGGGGGATACTTCCGGGTGTGTCGTCATTTCTGCCGAGGGAGCAATGACCGCTGGGAGTAACGTCACTTCCAGGCCAGCGCGGTCAAACCAAACAACGCCGCGTCATCAGCGCTGCGACCTTCACTGCCGGACGACAGCTGGCTTCAACCTAGCATACCGCGTCATCAGCGCTGCGACCGGACAGTGAGAGCGCCATTCTTACTGTAACCGGCGCCGGGGCCGGCACATCGACCGACACGCTGGTCGTCGCCTCTGCTCTGGCCAAAGGTTGGAGGTCGGGAGACCAGGCCCCTGACACTTCGTCCATTTACGCGCTCCGGATTAATGATTTTTGTTGACATTTTCTTCGTTGTCGTCGGGGAGTCGTGATTGTTGTTGGGTAAACTGTGTGGAGCTTCGCTCGTGTTGTCAATGTGTGTGCGAAACTTTGCTTGTGATTGTTAACAATGTATGGTTTGTATTGAGCTTTGTTCGTGATTGTTAATGTATAACTTGTGATGTCATTGTTAACGATGTATAGACTGTATGGGGCATTTATCTTGAGATGGTGACATGCTGCCAAGGATTTGGAATTGTCGTGCTGGCTCTCAAATATCTTGGGGTGCAGATCCTGACCAGGATGGCCCAGCGGGTGTTGCGTGTCTAACACGAGAGTTGTGGTCCCGTCATGCTATGGTTGACGGCTTGACCTGACAGCCCGGAGATTGAAACACTCCGTGGCATGTCTAGCCTAGTGGGCTGTGCGCTCACATGGCTCGGAGAGTGTGGTCCCGTCATGGAATGGCTGACGGCTTGACCTGACGGCCCGGAGGTTGAGACCCTCCGTGGTGCGTCTGGAGCTGTAGGCTCGCCCTGACGGCCCGGAGATTGAAACACTCCGAGGCGCGTTGAAACAGTGGCTGGAGATTCGTGGTGTTCAGGTGTAGTTGTCCCGTTACGTTGGGACTGTATCCCTCAGTTGTTAGGGTGCATGTTGTGCAGGGAGTGAACGATGGGTCGTCTCAGCTCGGTCGGTACAGCTATATGCTGCGATGCGAGTCTTGGAGAGAGACTGGGTCGTCTCAGCTCGGTCGGTACAGCTATATGCTGCGATGCGAGTCTTGGAGAGAGACTGGGTTGAAGTTCCCCCGATATGGCCGACGCGTGCTACTGGTTGTGACACCGCGTCGGAAAGGCGGTGGGGCGGTAACACGGAAATTCCCCCCCCCGATATGGCCGACGTGCGCGGTTTTAGGATGGAGACGCCACGTTGGAAAGGCGGGGGGTGCTAACAGTTGACATGTAATGTCGGTGGTGGTCCTCATTGAGGGCTGCTGGGACGCAAGCACGGGATGCCTTGGAGATGCGGTTCGCGCGTGCGGCCAGCATTTATGGACAGCAGGCAGATTTATTTTGTTTGTGTCATGTCAATTTTATATATATATTTAAAAATGTAGATACTGGAGCAGCCCTGAAGTGCGACTTCTTTGCCCAGTACATGGGTCGGCCCTGAAGTACGACTTCTCGACCCAGGACGTAGACAGATGTCCGGATTAGTGTGTGTAGAGGGATGCTCGACATGTTGGTCTTCGCCTTCTCTCCACCTGACGGATGGGAGGCTGGCAGGGTGGTGTGGAACCCTGCCATCCATGTGGTGGTTGTGCATCCGCGTCGGAATCTGTATATTTGTTGTTGTTAATTCCCCGTTTTCTATGCGGATCCCGAGGAGGGCTAGGTGTGCCGCGGATCGTTTGTTCACGTGTCATTGCTTCACCGTTTTGTTGATTGATGCTTGTATATAGTGTAAAGTTGTACAGGTTAGTTATGGTATTTATGGTTGCTTTCTTGTTCTCTTTTCTTTTCCTGTTGAGGCTCGCATATTTTTTTCTCTCTCTCCCTTTCGTTAATTTAAACTTTCTAATTATTGACAGCCGGGACGGCTAGAGGCTACATAGAGGAGGATAATGTAGTGACATGGGAGGGGAGGGGCTGCTGGGGGGCTCTGGGACCCTGGGCGGCCCAGGCGCTTGGGCCCCTTGGCGCCGGGCGCTGGGTTCCCAGGCGGCCCAGATGCTTAAGCCTCTTGGCGCCGGGCGCTGGGTTCCCAGGCGCTTAAGCCCCTTGGCGCCACCAACGGGGGGGGGCTGTGTGTGCTCTGTGGGATATCTGGGGGCGCACACGGCCCCACCCCTCGTTGGGGACTAGGCATAAAAGGGGAGCTCCCTGGACGATCAGGGCCAGTTGTAGCTCAAGACCCAAGACCAGCCATGTGAGGACCCTGGTACGTTGTGAGGGCCAGTGGTGGGACTCTGGAACTCCTGACTCTACGACCTTGTGAGGGCGAGTTCCAGAGCGTAGCCAGAGTAGTGTATCTAGGCTGTGTACCTAGGCTGTGTACCTAGGCTGTAACAGAGTAGTTGGACTGTTGGAGTGTTGGATTGTAATAAAGAAGTTACCTCTACAAGTGTCTCCGGAACCCATTACACAACTTTTAAAGCCATTCCCCGTGTTTAGTGTACATGTCGTGCAACGTGTTTGGTATCGACAGACAGACCTCTGGAACCTAACTAGTACGTAAGTAGAGGAGTCCCTGTACACGTGGATTACTCCTGTGCCTTAACAGCTTGGTGTTGGTGAATTTAATTGAAATGACCTTTTAAACAAAAAGTGACGTGAGCCTTTAATGTTAGGGGTCGTCAAAGCACAAGACGCTACAAAGGTAGACGCACCAAAATGAGCCACACACAGTCATCGATTGCTCTGAACCGATGGCAACGTTTTCATTTGTTTAATTCCTCCCAAACACAGGTCAACACATTAACCGACTGTATTTCTCATAATTTTGCGGGCGAACGATTCGGTGAAGTGGATTACTTCTACGTGGAAATCACAAACAACGCCGCGCGTTAACGCAGTGTCGGCGTAACCACTTGGGTATGAATTGTTATAGGCGACAGATCGAATTGGCGTCTTCTCTGAATCGCGTAACAACGCGTGTGGAGTGTGTGGAGGTGCATGTTTACCAACAGAGTGCTTGGTACCCCCCTACATCCGAAACCTCCCCACCACCCGCGTCCCCACCCCCCTTACCCGCGCGTTGAATGGCACGTGGCTTGAAGCCAATCAGAATGGTGGAACGTGGTGGTGTGTAATATGACGTTCTAGATTTGAAGCTTTCGTGACTGCAAGAATTCATACTCTTAGGTTTTTTTTTTCCTTACGTGACTTTACCAAAAAAACCTAAGAGTATGTAATATGACGAACACTGGGTACAAGTTGGGGGGGGGGGCAATGTGGTTTGGGGGGGGGGGAATACCAACCCGCATTGACCAGTGCGGTGAAGTATGGTCAAAGGACAAGTGTGGTTCACACGGTTCGGGTGTCCTCCCACAGCGAACACATCGTGGCTGGTGATCGATGTCTCCAGATAATTATAAGACGCACTTATTCCCCACCCCCTCCCCACTAACCCCTTTATCGCATACCGTGTCAACCCATACGGTGTGCCCCGTATTCTTGCACAGAGGAATTGAGTTGTCAGGTCCATAAGGCGTACAGCCGTTTCAATATGGGCAACAACAAACACGTCTTTGTTTGTATTTCTGCCTTGTGATAGCACTTTGTAGGATGAACGTTGAGATTTACAAGGGGCACCGGGTGACCAACAAGGTGTGAATTGGTCTGTAATAAGGCAGGCACTGATAAGGGGTTGACGGGTATGTAGTCGTATTTTAAAGCAAATGTTGGGGGTGCATCTTAGAGGGGTCCCGGTAGGCGTGTCACCAGACTTGTCGACTCACTGACGCCGCCGTGCCTAGCAACGGCGGCGTGACGTCACAACGCACCCGGCTCGGCCAATGAGCGCTCGCGCGCGTGTCCGCCGAACCGAGAGCCGGCAGGAAAGAATCGGCGCCTACCGATTTGGCCGGACTTCTGACGCGACCCCACCTACAACCGCTGACCGTTAGCTCCATGCCACAAATGCTCTCTTGTGGCTGCTTTACAAGGACTTGTTCGCTAGACGGACGAGCCCTCCGGAGAGCGCTTCTGCCCCGTCGAACGCACCGCAGGTTTTGGGTGCGTCTCACTTTCCAGAACGTCTTCACGATCCGGGGGAATGCGGTAAATAAACACACGAGTATTGGGCGATGCCTTATTCGCGAACACTCACACACACACGCGCAGATTTTCGACGGCACGGAATCCTCGTCTATGTGCTGTTGTAGCTTTATACGCTACGCATGTCACACGCACGATATAACTTAACAACGATCAGTAACGCGAGCGAGGAGGCTATTGTGTGCCGCATTGCATACTCGTTTGCAGGGGGGGTCACGGACACTCTGGAAGCTGGGAGTGTCTGAGAGGTGGGCGGTGGGGGATGGTTGGTGGGGGGTGGCCCTAAAATTCGAAGGTTTTCCAATATGGCCCTACGTTCATAATAAAGACAATTTATTTTCTAAATCGTCCCCCTCCCCCGTCCTTCCACTTGGATCTGCCACTGGGCTTGTCCCACTAGCTGGATGTGGATTACTCTCCTTTACAAAGGTGACGGAGAGTAATCCGCGACGTTCACTACACCTCACTGCGCTCGAATCGGAGGAAACTCGACGCATCCTCCGGCCGCTGCCGAGCGAGTTGCTGAACCCTCCCACAAGTTTCTCTGCGCAGCCCAAGTGAAGTAGGCATGAGTTTTGCATTTCTGATATTTCAGATGGTGGATTTGTCAAATTTTGGATATGTTTATTTTTATTTAAACTGATGAACGTTTATTGGGTTTAATTGTTTACGCACCAAATGTAATACCTTCACGTTTCTAATGTATTTTGTTCAACAAGGCAAGAAATCGGGAGTCCAAGATGAGTCCATTGCAAGAGTGACCTCGGGGGAATTCGTCTGCCAGGAGGTGGCGGTGATTTCCGTTTACCATCCCAATTCAGTAAATTTGCGGTGTAATTCTTCAAGTGTGGACCCTGACGCCGGCACACACAACGGCCGTTGCGGCGCATTATTAACGGGGGCGGCCGTCGCTCGATTCGAACCTTGAACCTCTGTGACGAGCGGCAAACGCTCCACCGCTCGAGCAACCTCGCCGCCAATTTTAATAACGTGAAAGCATTCGTCGCTGAATCGTGCAATTTGTAACGCGAAGTTGCGAGCGTAAACCAAGTAATTGTACCGTGAACACGAGTGTGCGGCATTTTATCGTCGCGCTAATCGGCTTCTAGAGGGGAATATCTTCGATTTGGTGACAACGGGTTTCTAATTCTAGCGCTGCCTTCCGCCGCCGCCTGCCACCGTGATGGCCTCTCCCCGCTGCTACATGCCACGTCGTTGATGGATGATGCCGAGCTGAGCGCCTTGACGTGTGATCCGCCGCAAGCATCCGGAAGTCTAATTCGACCCCCTGATGAGCAAAAAGATCACCACCCCTGGCTTCGTGGGAGGTCTCTCGTTCTACTCTGCCGTCCCCGTAGTCTGGAACGCCCTCCCAGCCATCTGTGCTGTTGACTCCCTGCCTGCTGCTCTCTAGTCCAGCCTCAAGACCTTCCTCACCATCACTCACCTACGAGCGCCACGTCCACCCCACGACCTGAACCTGCCCCACCGTCTCAAGATGCCGTTTTTTCCATCCATGATGCCACACCAACATAAAGTCGCAACCGTGAAGAAGGTTATCGTAGCGGGAGGCTCGGTGGCGCGCGGTCGACAGCGGCGCACGAGGTCCGGCCTGCCTGGCGACCTTGCCGGGCCACACGCGTGCTCGAGGGCCCGCGAGTAACCACGCTGTCCGTCGTGCTCCTCCCCTCACCGCTCAAGCGCCTGCTTCCCGCACGGCATTGGCTTCAGGTCGCACGGCGAGACCCGGTGCTCCTCCCGTCGCGACGCTCGTTGGCGTCCCACGCCGCCGTCACTTTAGCGATCGCAATCATCTCCCCGTACGATGCAGAGGGGTGGAGGGAAGGGGCGGGAGGGGGTGGGGGACAAGGGGGTGTTCGTTGAGCGACGCGAGAGAGCACGCGACCAATCGCGTGCTCTCGCGCAAACTCGTCTCGTCTGACAGCCTTCGCTGGCGATGCCCAGGAGGAGGGAGACAGCCGGACGAAGTTGGGTTGCGTTTTGCGTCGGTCCTATGCGCCCGCCCGCCACCCCCCCCCCCCCACACCGTGCAGCGTCGTCGAACTTTTGGTTTCGTCGGACGGCCAACCACGGTGCGACGTCGCCGGCGAAGTCGCGGCTGCACCCGCGAGGTGACGCGCCCCCCCCACCACCCCCGCTCACCACCCCGGGCCGACGCCGTCACTGCGAGGTGGACGCCTCCGACTCCCTGCTGGAAGACGGCAACGCGAGGGTGAGCACCCGCGCTGCAGCGCGCCTAGAGCAGGGCGGTCTAAGCAGGGGTGACCGCGATGGGCAGAGTGGACGGTGGACGGCAAGAGGCTCCTCTTACACTCGCACATCTGAGCCGTGCCACCGCGGTAAACGGGTGTTTGTTTCTTTTCTTTCCACTGGCTGCTAAACGAGCTGAGCTGCAATACGAGATTGCTTAGGGGAGGCCCAATCCGGTCGCGTGCGGGGAGCGCGCTCGAAGCGAGCGAAGCCTACGGCGAGACCAGATTGGCCCGGTCCACCTCGGCATTCGCGGCGCGATGCTAGGACCGTGTCGGTGCCTGCGGTCGTGCCGCGGCAGCTCTCCGATGTGCGTTCGGGGTATGGATGTCCACGACGCTTCGCTCCACGTGCCGGGAGGGGTCCTGACGTCACGGCCGTTGGACGTCACGCGCTAACAACCACCCAAAACACTCGCCGGAGGGGCTCTGCTGATTGGTTTTGCGAAGGAAAGCTTGGGGTGAGCGGTGGGGTGGGGGGGTGTGGGGGGTTATGGGTCAGGAAGGTTATGGGTCAGGGGGGTTATGGGTCAGGGGGGGTTATGGGTCAGGGGTTAGGAGGAGGAGCTGGGGCTTACATTGCGGCAGCCACGGCTTTAAACAAGGCGTCATCCATTCTGTGTTAAGGCGACAAAACAAAAACCAAATCTGAAACCAACGCAAAAACAAAACGAGGGTAGCAAAACGAGCGACGAGGTGACGGGAGAGGTTCAATAGAAGAGGAATTAATCGGGAAACGGAGGACGGGCGATTAGGACAGGGCGATGTTTTACGGTTGCTGCGATATGGCGACGCCGACGTTTCAATCATGGCTCGTTCCCATCTTATTCAATCTTTCCATTTTCCCGACCAAAATGTTTGTGAAAAAGCAATAATTAAAAGTTCGTAATAACAAGAATGATTAAAGTTCGAATTATGTGGGTATTACCTGCTAAACGAGTGCCTTGCAAAGCGTGTTCTGGTCCAATTGGCGGCACGTGGTTAATCTATACATTAAAAAAATAAATTCTCGCGTAACTGACGGCACGTGTGTTCGTAGGCACTGTGAAAAAGTTACGGTGACTGGCACGTCCGTCCTATGGCAGGCTTGCGCTGCCGCGAACCGCAGTCGAATGACATTCAAAGCGACCTTCATTCCCTGGCGGCAGGCACGGCGAAGCAACTAAAGCGACACGATTGTGAAACGAAAATTGCCCTAGTTGAGGGAAACCTGCCGTCATGAAAAATCATTCCACCGCGGACCTTCAAATTGTATATTTCAAGATTGTAAAACGATATCGCGGCAACCCTGGCGAGCGTGCATACGTAGGGGGAAGAGGAGGCGTGCTGCATGCGGATCCTGGGAGTGAGGGAGAGGGGAGGACCGTGGAGAGGTCAGAGGGCAGGGGGGCGAGAGAGCCCTTAACCTTTGACCCGCCCCGCTTATAAGACCCCTCGCATGGTGTGGTGGGGCCGGCCTGGGAGAGGTCGTGGCTGGGCGTGTGGGCAAGGCGAGGTGAGGCCTACCTCTCCTCCTCGGCGACGGCCTCCAGCTCCTGCCGAAGTCTGCACCGTGACACGCGGGGACCCCATTAAGCACAGACCGTCCAAAAGCCAGGCTCTTCGTCGTCATCATCATCCACTGCTGGATGAAGGCCTCTCTAAGCCTTCACCATCTCTCACACATTCTCACGAAGCTATTAAAACTACTAAACCAATTTTATTTTTTTCACCAGGTTAAGGCCCACTGAGCTATGCAGCTCTTTTTCAGATGCGACCTGGCCACAAATGATAGCTCAACGAAGTGGCTTATCACGTGGTAATTTATAGCAGCCAAATGAGCGTTGATTTTAAATGTGGAGGGAAAAACCGGAGGACCCTGCGAAAAATCCAAGCGACCACAGGGAGAACATTCAAATTAGAAATGTACAGGCATCAGGGTCGGGATTGAACCCAACGACCTCCTGTATACCGGGCAAGGGCGTTAACTTATCGCCATCGTGGCGACTTCAGTTAGATTCTCTCCGTTCCGTCTCCGGCTCGACGCGGGTACGGTGGAGTCCAGCTCAGAGGTCGGCAACCAAAATAACCAGAAGAGACATTTTTTGTCGAATTCGGTTCACAACTCAACATTTCAAGGGCCGCAATGCACTGCGATGAATACGAGACGGCGGTCCTTCATAAATAACGTCACGGAGCAGTCCTCAAAGAGCTTCACGCGGCTCCGAAGCTGCACGTTTGCCGGACCCCTGATCCAGCTCGATCAACAATCCATCCTGCTCCCGACGGGCGCTTTCCCTCCTTTGGCCGCCACTCTATCATTCGTGTCGACCATCGTTTATCCTTTGAGCAACGCGGCCTGTCCAAGCCCCACTGGACTTTTTTTGACGGCCGATGTGACGTCTGGAATGTGTGTACGTCCCCTAATCTACGCGTTCCTCTTCTCGTCTCTCAGTTTGGGAGTTCAAGGGCTCACTTCCCCCCCTACCCCCCACTGCCCCCCACCCCCACAGCTAGGGGAGGGAGAGCCGCGCTGGAAGTTGAGGAGTGCCCTGAAGCGAATGCTTCCAGCTGGTCACCGCGGTCCACCACAGAGATACGTCCCTTGAGGTTCATCCCTCCCCTGGCTTCATCACAGATAAGAGTGCTTCGATGGCACTATAATCACATTCCGTCTACTGCTGCTGCTCGTGCGCCGCCGTGCAAGTGCAAGGTCCCCTCGTCATTGTGATCCGCAGCTTCTTTCGTTTTGTTGAAGAGAGAGAAACCGCGGACCCAAAAAAGACGATGCGTTTTGTAAAAAAAGTTGCACGTGCGCGTATCCATGCCGGATCAAAACTCGCTGGTGGTGATCGATGAACGAATGGTAGCACCTCCAGTGGCTGCAAGGGGTGACGCAACTCCATCGCACAGAGCAGCAGTGGTCAACACGTGGGTCGCTAAATATGAATTTGTGGATCTCAGGGATTAATATCCGTGACAAACGCTCACATAAGCACAGACGGCTGTTTTCGTTATGGCTGATGGCAAATAAAAATCCGCCACTTCAAAATTCGTACACTAAAAAAATACATGTATATAAAACAACTTCCTCTAAATAGATGGCGCTTGTACTTTGTCTCTCGCATATTCCAGGGTTAAATGCATTCGGGTAGCTGTCAGTCAGAGCTTTCTGGTGGAGGCAAGTAAAAATCCTTGACTAAGAATTAATAATGGTATTCCTTCGTTATTCACAAACTTGCTGTCCGCGAATTTGGCTGTCCGCAAATCGCATCTGGAATTCTACACGACGACTGCTGCATCGAGAGATAAATTGATGATAGAGAAAGCGATGAGAGATAAAGTGACGATAGAGAGTGATGAGAGATAAAGTGATTAAGAGATAAAGTGATGATAAAGTGATGAAAGATAAATTAATTAAGAGATAAAGTGATGATAGAGAAAGAAATGAGAGATAAAGTGAAGAGAGATAAAGTGATGAGAGATACAGTGAAGAGAGATAAAGCAATGAAATAAAGTGAAGAGAGATAAAGCAATGAGAGATAAAGTGAAGAGAGATAAAGCAATGAAATAAAGTGAAGAGAGATAAAGCAATGAGAGATAAAGTGATGATAGAGAAAGTGATGACTGAGAGAGTAATTAGAGATACAGTGACGAGAGAGAATACGATGAGAAAAAGTGATGAGAGAGAAAGCTAATGCATTGATTTGAGGTAATTCATGATATAGATTTGTTTTCGTAGGCCAATATTGTTATCCGCGCAATTTTCCATTCATGAGCCTCTCCGGAACGCATCCCTTGCGAATAACAAATATTTAAACCACAATATATGCCGCGAGTACTTCACGTCCCGAGTATATTACGAGGTTAAATCCATCCGGCTAAACCGGTGGTCAGACCCCTTGTGGTGGACGACGACGGCGGAGCGCGTTGAGAGGCACCGACGTGGATCAGAGCACTCCTCGGACCGGCCACCGGTGGCACGGAGCGTTTTGGCGAATCTCACGACGCCGCCGGTTCCTCGCAGGCGATTCGGCACGTGCGTCTGCGAGCTTAGGCTATTGGCCAAAGTTGCCCGCAAATTACTCGGTCGGCCGCACGTCACACAGACGTCGCTCTACCGACTGTGAGGACTGGGCAGGTCCCTCCGGAAAGAGACTTGCACGGCGTAAACAGTCGTAATTGTAATCATAGTAACTGACCGATGTTAAAGAATGATATCGATGCATCTTTTTTTTGTTTGTTTGGGCTGGCCATCGAACAAAGACGGTCACCGCATCGCGCACTTTCAGATGCGCTTCTGCAGAAAGTCTGGAACGCTCTTCCAATATTAGGAAGCCACTGGAGCTAGACACTTTTAAATAATCTAGATTGAAATCTCATTTATTTAGAACTGATTTTTGTGTTTAGTTTGTTGTCCTTCCCCTGCACTTCCAATTATCCACGGTTGCCTATTCATGGTGCAAAAAAAGTTCAACGTACAGTATTTACATTATATCTGTGGGTCTCACCTCATTGTTTCGCTGGCTTCCCTCAACTCCTCCTCGAGCCTGCACACATCGTCAGCATCAACATAATCGTTACCATCATCATTAAACACCATCATCACCATCAACATTAACAATGTCTTTTTTTCATTTAAATATTTCACCGGGATAATAACCCTGAGATTGGACGCCTCGTTTGCAAGGGTGTCAAGTGACACATTCATAACAAGCTCGTGATGACAACAAACAAGGAAAAGATCCCCCATATAGCCTCAACAGACTGTTGAGGCAAGTGCTGTTAGCAAGTATGAAAGCCGGAACGGCATGTGAAGGGGTGGGTGGCCAGCACCACGCCCGACCGCCTTTGTCTTGCTAGTAGCGATATTTACATACCGCACCAGGTACTCAGTCGACATAGGGGAGGCCCAGGACCGGTTAAGATATTCGTCACCGGTGTTTACTCTGAGCGGGAATCTAACTCGGGTCGCGGGGTTGGTATCACGGCACAAAACCACTACACTCCCGCTCCCCACACACATAACCACTACACTCCCGCTCCCCACACACATAACCACTACACTCCCGCTCCCCACACACACAACCACTACACTCCCGCTCCCCACACACATAACCACTACACTCCCGCTCCCCACACACATAACCACTACACTCCCGCTCCCCACACACATAACCACTACACTCCCGCTCCCCACACACATAACCACTACACTCCCGCTCCCCACACACACAACCACTACACTCCCGCTCCCCACACACATAACCACTACACTCCCGCTCCCCACACACACAACCACTACACTCCCGCTCCCCACACACATAACCACTACACTCCCGCTCCCCACACACATAACCACTACACTCCCGCTCCCCACACACAAAACCACTACACTCCCGCTCCCCACACACATAACCACTACACTCCCGCTCCCCACACACACAACCACTACACTCCCGCTCCCCACACACATAACCACTACACTCCCGCTCCCCACACACATAACCACTACACTCCCGCTCCCCACACACATAACCACTACACTCCCGCTCCCCACACACACAACCACTACACTCCCGCTCCCCACACACATAACCACTACACTCCCGCTCCCCACACACACAACCACTACACTCCCGCTCCCCACACACATAACCACTACACTCCCGCTCCCCACACACATAACCACTACACTCCCGCTCCCCACACACACAACCACTACACTCCCGCTCCCCACACACATAACCACTACACTCCCGCTCCCCACACACACAACCACTACACTCCCGCTCCCCACACACATAACCACTACACTCCCGCTCCCCACACACATAACCACTACACTCCCGCTCCCCACACACATAACCACTACACTCCCGCTCCCCACACACACAACCACTACACTCCCGCTCCCCACACACATAACCACTACACTCCCGCTCCCCACACACACAACCACTACACTCCCGCTCCCCACACACATAACCACTACACTCCCGCTCCCCACACACATAACCACTACACTCCCGCTCCCCACACACACAACCACTACACTCCCGCTCCCCACACACATAACCACTACACTCCCGCTCCCCACACACACAACCACTACACTCCCGCTCCCCACACACATAACCACTACACTCCCGCTCCCCACACACATAACCACTACACTCCCGCTCCCCACACACATAACCACTACACTCCCGCTCCCCACACACACAACCACTACACTCCCGCTCCCCACACACATAACCACTACACTCCCGCTCCCCACACACATAACCACTACACTCCCGCTCCCCACACACATAACCACTACACTCCCGCTCCCCACACACACAACCACTACACTCCCGCTCCCCACACACATAACCACTACACTCCCGCTCCCCACACACACAACCACTACACTCCCGCTCCCCACACACATAACCACTACACTCCCGCTCCCCACACACATAACCACTACACTCCCGCTCCCCACACACATAACCACTACACTCCCGCTCCCCACACACACAACCACTACACTCCCGCTCCCCACACACATAACCACTACACTCCCGCTCCCCACACACATAACCACTACACTCCCGCTCCCCACACACATAACCACTACACTCCCGCTCCCCACACACATAACACATAACCACTACACTACTGCTCCCCACACACATAACACATAACCACTACACTACTGCTCCCCACACACATAACACATAACCACTACACTCCCGCTCCCCACACACATAACACATAACCACTACACTACTGCTCCCCACACACATAACACATAACCACTACACTACCGCTCCCCACACACATAACACACAGATAACCACTACGCACACAAAACCGCTACATTACCACTCCCCACACACAACACACACATAACCACTATGCACACATAACCCCTACACTACCGCTCCCCACATACATAACACACAGATAACCACTACACACAAAAACGGACATACACAAACACGGCAAACCGTATACAGTGCAAACGTTTTCAATATTAAACTTCTAAAGTATATATTTATATTCATATTCTTTGGGTCTTTCGGTAAAGCCACATAAAAAAATAATCACAAGATCACGACGTTTCGATCGCAACACAAGCAATCGTCATCAGGTGAGAGCCGCTGAAGCAGGAAAGAATATCTGGCGTGAGCGCTGCTGAGGCAGGGGAGTTATAAAGGTTGGAGATGGGTGTGGCCCAGGGGTCAGTGGGCGGGGCTAGAGATGAAATTTGCATGTAAAGATAGGAGAAATCTTGATAAACGAAGCTGTGGGGGTGGCCATTGCATTGTGATGTATGCATGCAGGGTTAAATACGCGGTGTCACGGCCAACGCGGCTCGCGCGAACGTGAGACCGCGAGCACGTGAATAGATAAAACATCGCGCGGCCAGTGTGGCGGGACCCATTGTGCCTCCCAGCAAGAGGGGTCCCAGGCTCGGTTCCCTACTCGGGGGCCTGCGTAGAGATATTTGTTTGTTGATCTCCCCCCGTTCTGCATTGGGGTTCCTTCGGGCTTTTCCGCGTTTCCTGGCACAGCAGAGAAAACTCGCAAGTGCCACCGGACTTGGCCAACCATCCCAATGCTGAAAATTTGACACTGCAAATTACTCAATTGTGAAGCCACGCACACCACAGCGACAGTGACCCCCCCCCCGCCCCCACTGCCAAACATCGGCAGAGCCCTTCTGAAAAAGAGATGAGACTCGCTGACGCTTTCCTGGGTAAACAAGTGTGATACTAATAAATCCAATTCTAATAAATGACAGAATAATAAACTGGCAAATGAAGAATGGCCGGTGGCTTTTGAAGTGCAGATATAAGAGTCATTACTGGCTGGACCAGAAACATCATAGAGTGCAAATTAAAAGCCGGTGGAAAAATAATGACGACGACGACATAGATGATGAACTCAACGGTATACACAGCGTCTCGCCGTGTACCCCAAGTCGCATTCGAACGGGCGCAGAAGACAAAACTAAACAAACACTCTGGGCCAAATTGTGGTCTGGTGATATTGTGTGACGTCATCGGTGACTTGTCCGAGACCATCATCAGCTCACTGCACTCAAGAGAGCCTGGTTTCATCACTGGTGGCCGAACCCCTAATCTGGCACTCAGGTTCCCGGTGGTGCTGGCTCAGTTGTTAGGCAACCACTGTCACCGCCTCCAACTCTGGGATCTCTGTTTGAGTCCCACGCCGCACCACGAGCCTCCACCCGTAACGTTACACCCGAAACATTACGACTTTGCTGTTGGTGCTTGCGAGTGCGTACAGTGGAACTTCTTTCGCACCGTACGTAGCCAACCGTGCTCATCGGAGTGTGGCGATGGTTGGACAGCGAGGGGTTGGGGAGACGATGGGAGAGACACCAAAGGGGGAGAGAGAGGAATGCCTCGTTTCCACAGGCTGTGGGAACAGCCCTGGCTCTGGGTCGGCACCAAGCCAGACCAAATGCCCCTTTTCCACTGGCACATCTAAGCCGAGCTTGCGCGGGGCCCCTCGCAGCAGGGGGCCGTTCTCCACCGGATAATTGCCGAGCCGGAAACTAGACCATGACAGGGAGGCCTCACATACGTCTGCATGTGGATCGGGCCCAAGCAGGGCCTAGAGGCGGATGGGGCTCTCTCGCTCGGCCCTCGCTCCAGGCCCACCTGAAGCAGGGGAGGGGCAGGGATGCGGAGCGAGAGAGGCCGATCCCAGGTGGCCTCGTGGTACAAGGCAGCCGGGCCCTGCCGCTGTGACCGGGCCACTGGGCCACTCGGCTCCCCGGCATTTGTGGAAACGAGGCAAGCAGAGTGCGGGGGGCCCCGAGGCAGAGAGGGGAGGTAAGCACGTGGGGGGGGGGGGGGGCGTGCATGGGGGGGGAGGGGGGGAAGGGTATGGTGGGGAGGGATCGGGGGATGGGGGGAGCTGTTACCTTCGCTTTCTCCTGCGGAACCGCGCCTCCTCTAGCCTTCATTGGGGATGGGGGTCAGGAGGTCAGGGGGGGTCACACGAGGTCACATGCGATGGGGCACAACACACGGCGAGGACGCTGGACCGCGGGCAAATAAAAACGGCAACGGCAGCGGCGGGATCGATGGCGGAGACGATGGGGCACAAACATGCAGTGTGGCGCGGAGTGTTGCGAGTGCACGCGGGAGTGTGTGTGGGCGAGTGTGGGCGAGTGTGGGCGAGTGCGGGCGAGTGTGGGCGAGTGTGGACGTGCGCTCACCGCATGACCCCGTCGGGGATGTGGATGTGCTCCATGGGCAGCATCTGAGCCAGCTCCACCAGGCTGTGCACGTAGCGGACTTTACTCGAGAACTTGGTGCTGTAGAGACAAAGATCCCCATATAGCCTCAATAGATTGTTGGGGCAAGTGCTGTTAGCGAGCACCTATGAAGACGCGCCTCCGATTAGCACGGTTCAACATACGTACATACGAGACCGCATGTCACACGAGGGGGTGGGTGGTCAGCACGACATCCGGCTGCCTTTGTCTCCCGAGCGGCAATGCATACGCATCGTGTCCGGTAATTATTTGATGCTGAATCGACCTAGGGGAGGCCCAGAACCGGTTCATATAATCGTCACTGGTGTTGGTGGCCAGGAACGGGAATCAAATTCGGGTTTCCAGGTTTGTAGCGCAGCATGCTTACCGCTACACTACTCAGTGCTGCTCACGCGCACACACAGCATCGTCGTCGTCGTCATGATCATCCACGATCGATCCACTGCTGGATGGAGGGCTCCCCAAGCCGTCGCCAGCTCTCGCGGCGCCGCGACGATCAGTCTCATGGCCCGCACGCGAGCCCACGGCACCGCTCCACCTGTGGCCCGGTGGAGCGTAACGCTCCACGTGGAGGGGCTATGCAAGATACGACTGACAGCCCCCCTCTTTCTCCCGACTCACTTTTACTCAAATTGCTACGATGTTTTTAACCCCGTACACAATAATACATAGGCGATAACTATATATGTGTTATGTTAGTTGCACTGTCTTTTGGGTCGAGAGGAAGTCAGTCTCAGTGACAGTGTTAATAAATAGATTTAAAGGTACAATTACTCGCGATTAAGTTATCGTGCGTCTTGCTTTCATGCCGGCCCATCGGTCGAGGATTTCCTCAAAGGGGGTGGAACTTGATGGTGCTCTATTGACACGTTAGCCAGATGCGTTTAATCGGGTTTGGTTCATGGCAGGCAGCAGGTAATTTTTTATGAATATTTTTAATTCAGAATTTTTCTTAACGTGTTCTTACTTACTCTTTGACTCTTTCGGTAAAGTCATGTAGGTGTAAAATAAAATAAATCACGACGTTTCGGGCGCAACACTTTCCCACCTGATGATGGACGCTTGTGTTGCGCCCGAAACGTCGTGATTTTTTTTATTTTACACCTACGGGACTTTACCGAAAGAGCCAAAGAGTATAGATTCCTGCAGTCACAAAAGCTTCAAATCAAGAGTGAACTTACTTATTTATCTGTTGATTCGGGCCCCCCCCCCCCTTGTGGCCGACTAGCCCCCTACGCATCGCATAACGCTGCCACATACCCCCCCACCCCCGCCCCATTGTCGCCCCCTGCCACGAGCCCATCGTCTCTTGAGGCGGCGTCTCGCCCAGGCCCACTTCCCGCTCTTAACGGTCATGAACCTGCGTACTTGACGCGTTCCTCTGTCTGCCCATGTCTCGGTGTAATTCCAAGCGTGCACTTCCCTGTGCTCGCAGACTCACAGCGCACATGCGGACAAACGTTTGCCGTGCGGCTGTACAGACTGTTGGTGTGGGACGTGCGAGCGAGCACCCATTGAGGCCGGAACATTTAAAAAAAGCCTGGTGTTGGTCGTCTCCGGCAGGGCCTTACCGTCCCGTAAGTACCGCTGAGTACCTGTGAGTACCCGTGAGTCCCCACGAGCATCCCCGAGTACCCCTGAGTAACCGAGAGTACCTGATGAAAGGCCGGGAGAAAGCCAGCACCGTCCGGATGAACCAGGATGGGTGAACGATAACCAGCGACTTGAGGTTCTTCCGTAACCTGCCGGCACAAGGGCGGTTAGAACGGCAGCGGATTCAAGGTGGCCGGGCGGCTCGGAGGGCAGAGACGCCGAATCCAGGTTTCAGTCGCTGCCTGTGATTACACCGGGCTCTCGGTTGTCGCGCCTTTAGCCGGATCACCAACGGCTGCACGAAAAAAATCCCCATCACATTCAATTTGTTTGTGCACTTAATTATGGGTGAATTTCATCTGAGCGGCCACTTTGGTTGCGAGCGCGGTGTCCCTCCATTCACGAGCGTTCGGTTTTCTTATCGAAATCTCGCGACGACGCGATTGACACATTTATTATTACTACTACAGGAACTTTTTCGACGGACGAAATCAAATTTCCGTGCGAAACGAAATTTGACGATGGCCATGCGCCGTGAGATCATCAAACAGTTTGTTCGTATCTCTGAAAGTTCGTAAGTCGAGTGTTCATAAGTAGAGGAGTCACTGTATAAGAAATGGACCATCCAAGTTATAAATAAAAAATCACGCACACACCATAGGGGTGGATAATGCAGAGCTTCGCATCTGGGGTGCCCCGTGTTTTTCTTTCTAATTACAGGTATCCCTCGCTTTACGAACGTTCGGTTCACGACATTTTGCGCTAACGTAAATTGACAAATTACGGACTCAGTTTTTCTTTTTCCCCGATTAATGAAATCAAATTTACGCATTAACGAAATTTCTCAACGGCACGTGCCGAGACATCACCAAACGAGGAGCCGCCCGGGAGGCTGCCGTCATCCATCCGCGACAGCGTCACGGTGTCCCTAAACTACAAATTATATTTTACCAGGTAAGGCCCACTGAGCAACGTAGCTCTTTTTCAGAAGCGACCTGGCCAACGTTGTACATATATTCCTGCAGTGTAACAGCAGCAACGCCTCCACATCACCGCGCCAGTCATTCCAACATGCAGCAACTTCTTTTGTTCAGTTGCCTGAAAAGGTCATTTAAAAAAAAATGTATTATTCACTCCTTTTAATATGATGTTCTTTGTTATAATTTTTTGTGCATTGTGTAAAGTGATATAGGTGGATATTTTTAGGTTAGTAGTACAGTTGGAAGGACTGTTTGAAGTGGGTGGGTGGCCAGCACTTTAGTGGTGATGTTTACACATCGCACCGGGTACTCAATTGAGGCTGAGTCGAACTAAGGGAGGCCCAGGACCAGTTCAGATAATCGTCACTGGTGTTGGCCGCGAGCGGGAATCGAACCCGGGTCACCAAGTTCATAGCGCGAACTGCTACACTACCGCTCCCCACGCACTGAAACACGAACACTTATACACATGCGCAGACACACGCACTGAAACACTAACACTTATACGCATGCGCACAGATACACGCACAGAAACGCAACATGGTCCCACAGAGAGACACACTCACACACAGTTATGCACACGTACAGGCACACAGCAAAGACACACATACATAATTATGCACACGTGTAAAGACATTTGCGAGCAGTTATAGACACGCATAGATACCTAAATAAGCACACAACACTCCTGCTTCACAAATCTGTCCCTCCATACAGATATTCCAGTATTTTTTACCCATCCCATCAGCCAGACGGCCTTCTGGGAGTGCACCATTTCAGCAGCATTGGTTCAACGCAGGCAAATTCAGGACTGGTTTCGACACACAGCGTCCCATCGGTAGAGTCAGGTTTGTTTAAGCCAACGCCGGTGAACTGCCAGGCGTTCTTACAGGCAAGGAGCCCTCTCTGTTAGACACGGGCCTGAGCTAGGCTAAGGTGAGCGAGCGTGTGAGCACGCGTGTTCCCTACCGCCGGTCGATCATGGTGTAGCAGCGCTTGAGCCAGCCCAGGCCGGGCATGCGCCGGTGCGGCGTGGCACCGTTGAGGTACACGATCATGTAGTCCTCGGCCACGAGCAGCTCCAGCGTGTTGATCACGTAGCTACGCATGGCAACGCAACGGCAGCAGCAGCAGGTCAACTCTCACCCCCCGACTACGGCGCAGGAGACTCTCTCCCCTCTGGGTGTCTCAGTGGAGACTCTCTCCCCTCTGGGTGTCCCAGTATAGACTCTCCCCTATGGGTGTCCCAGTGGACACTCTCCCCTCTGGGTGTCTCAGTGGAGACTCTCTCCCCTCTGGGTGTCCCAGTATAGACTCTCCCCTCTGGGTGTCTCAGTAGAGACTCTCTCCCCTCTGGGTGTCTCAGTGGAGACTCCTCTGGGTGTCTCAGTGGAGACTGTCCCCTATTGATTTCTCAGTAGGGACCAGTGTGTGCCTTCTCTATTTGTTTATTACAAGGGTAACATTCATCGTCCGAATTTGCAAACATCACGTGCAAATTTCTCAATTGTAATTTACATATCAATCCGTGCCTCCAATTAGCACGGCTGGCTATGTACGGTGCGAAAGAAGTTCAACGTGCATACAAACATAGCCCCCCTGCTGTGGAAACTTGGCAGGACCCTCCAGAAAAAGAGTCGTGAGACTCTGAGGATCTCCTGAGTACAGAGCGAAATCCACAAATATATTTCAACTTCATTTGGGTGTAATTTGCGTGTATTCTACTGTTGCTGTGGGTCTATACTGCTTTGTGTGTTTGTACTGTGCCACTTCGTGTCTCTGTGCTGCCGTGTGTCTGTGCTTTGCCACTCTATTCGTCTCTGTGTTGTGCCATTCTGTGTGTATCTGTGCTGTTCTGTGTGTCTCTGCCGTGGCGCTTTGTGTGTCTCTGTCCGTTAGCTTCGCTCTATGGGTTTGTGTGCTGTGCCGCTCACAGGAAGAGGTTCTCCATGATGTAGCTGTAGTTGGGCTGCCGACTGTCCGGCATGTAGCAAGCGGCGAACACGATGATGGCGTTGAGGCCCTCTCCGTAGTAGCCTGCGGTACACACACACAGACAGACACACGCACACAGATAGACACATGCACACAGACACACACACAGACACACAGATACACACAGACAGATACAAAGACACACACAAAGATCCCCGTATTGCCTTAACAGACTATTTGGGTAAATGCTGTTAGCGAGCACCTATTAAGGCCGGCAACGGTACACGAGGGATGGGTGGCCACCACCACACCAGGCCGCCTTTGTCTCCCCAGTGGCGATGTTTACACACTGCACCAGGTACTTATTTGAGGCTGAGATAAGCCCAGGACCAATTCAGATAATCGTCACTGGTGCTGGCCGTGAGCGGGAATTGAACTCAGGTCGCCGGGTTCGTTGCGAATCGCACTAACTGCTCTGTCACCGCTTCCCCGCATTAGTTTGTGACTGGCCGATCCGATAGATGAACATCCTACGTTTATTCAAGCCGTACAGTCAACACCAGGTGGGAATTGAGAGCCAAAGGCCACGATGCAGCAGGGCGATATTTGGTGAAAAATGAGCTAAGTTTTCCCCAATCCTGGCCCGCTGGCTGCAAAACGTAATAATCTGTCGCACCGTTATATCTTTAACCCTAAAATAGTTTACGACAGCCCAAATGTCGCGCCAATCCGTGAGCAACTTCACCACAGCCATCGTGCGAGTTGAACACCGTGGAACAAGCGCCTGATTTGACGGGGGTATTTCCACCGCTGACTTCACGAGCGAGGCCCAGCAGCGACGCGCCGGCGGTGGCTCACCGCCGTGCGACAGCACGCGGCGGTACGGCTCGATGGCGGACATGTCGATCCGGTACTCCTGCTCGCCGATCACCACCGAGCGCCACAGGCTCGCGCCGCCGCCCCCCGGCGCCGCGTCGTCGTCCCCGCCGCCGCCGCGATCCGAGAGGCCCGGCGGGGCGCGCTCCCCTCCGCCGCGGCCCTTTATCGGCGTGTCGTCTGCGCGCGTCACACACGCACGCAGGCGTGAACATGCACACGTGCGTACATATGTTGAACTTCTTTCGCACCCATACGTAGCCAACCGTGCTCATCAGAGGTGCGGGGGAAGGACATCGCAACATGCACACGTGTGTAGACACGCACGCATGTGTTCAAGGTATTTGTCATGGAAACAAAGATGCCCCTGCCCTCCCCACCCCATAGCCTTAACAGACTTTTGGGGAAAATGCGGTTAGCGAGCACCTATTAAGGCCAACACAGCACGCGCAGAGGTGGGTGGCGAGCACCCCACTAGGTACTCATATAAAGCTCAATCGACCCAGGTCCGGTTCAAATAGTCGCCACTGTTATTTGTCATAAACAGGAATCTAATTCAGGTCCCTGCTTACCGTGACACTACCGCTCCACTACACAGGAACAGACACACACACGCAAATAAAGATTCCCCGTATGGCCATGCAGACGGCTGGGGCGAGTGCTGTTAGCGAGCACCGATCTATGCCAGCTTGGAGTATGGGGGGTGGTGTGGTCAGCGCCACGCCTGGCCGACTTGGTCACTGCACCAAGTATAAGCGGAGGCCCAGGACCGGTTCAAATATCGCTCGCTGCCGATGCTAGGTGTGACCGGGAATTGAACCCAGGTTGGTGGGTTCATTGCGCAGTTCGGCAACTGTGAGTGTAAAGGAGGCTTGTGAAGGAAGCTACTGGCCAGTTGAAGGCAGCTGCCCTCCTGCAACAGCGGAGGGCATAGGGAGCGATGCTCGGAACAACAAGCGGAGCACTGGGCGGCTAAGACGCATTGAGGTGGCACAGGTGGTTGATCTACCAGTCATTTCAGTCACACCATAATGCCCGGGTCTGTCAGGTGGCCTCCTGCACCTAGGGGGCTGGCACATTAGTCAGCTCATAACACCCGGCCGGGTCTATCCCAGCGAGCCTTCCACACTGCACGTGACAGCCTCGAAGTGTACCTAGCCTGACACAAGCACTGTGCAGTGTCGTCACCGCCACGTAGTGACGAACGGCGGTCGTCGTCGTTGTTGTCGCGTGCGTGTGTCCGTGCGTGTGTCCGTGCGTGTGTCCGTGCGTGTGTCCGTGCGCGCGCGTCCGCTCACCCTCCCACTCGAGCTCGTTGCCCGGCGTGTACTCGATGGAGTCCGCCTCGTCAGGGGTGTCCATGCCGTCCACGTCGAAGTCGAGGTCGTCGGGCGTGTCGACGCCACCGTCGTCCGACAGCAGTGAGCCCTCGCTGCGGTCCAGCGACAGGCTGATGTCCGGCGCCTGCAGCTTGCGTCGCCGGGACGACGCGCCGGCGGCCCCGCGGCCTTCAACGCCGCCGTCTGAGACGCGCCGGGGCACGCGGAGGAACGGGCAGGTGGGTATGCACGCGGTTACGCACAGACACGGGACGACGGGTGCAGATGCAGACGGATGCAAGATGTTCGCACACGTGCATACAACCGGACACACACACACACAGATAAATACAGATACAAAGACAAAGATCCCCTGTGTGGCCTTAACAGACTGTTGGGGCAAGTGCTGTTAGCGAGCACCTATTAAAGCCGGCATGGCACACGAGGGGGTGGGTGATCAGCACCCGCCCGGCCGCCTTTGTCTCCCTTGTGGCGAAGATTACACATCGCACCAGGTTCTCACTTAAGGCTGAGTCGGGCTAGGGCAGGCCCAGGATTGCTTCAGATAATCGTCACTGGTGTTGGTCATGAGCGGGAATCGAACTCGGGTCGCCGGATTCGCAGCTCGCTAACCGCGACGCTACCACTTCCGACCCAGAGACATATGTACAGATACACGCACATAGACACATGCAGACACGTAGAGAGACATACAGACACGTAGAGAGACACACAGCACACAGGTGTTGCACCGACATAAACATATACAAATGTACGGACACAGACGCAAATGAACGCCACAAGCACGCGCACAGATACGCACACCGATGCACGCGAGGTCATGAGTATGTGCGCACGACTGCGTGAATGTAATAGGTGCTCGCTAACAGACGTTACTTCAGCAGTGATAAGTATTTAATTGGGTGATATTTGTCTGTGTGTGTAGGGAGATATTGGTGATCCTGACTTAACGTGTTCTTCACGTGTTCTTAACGTGTTCTCACGAAGGGCATCCCAACAGTCTCTGCAGCTCAACGGGAGATCTGTCCGAGGTCTGCGTGAGGAATCCGTTCGTTATGGTTCAAATAAAGAGCTTCATTGCGAGTTTTGTGAAGAACGATGCAGTCATGGTTATGATGCCCTTTATACAGGAAAGCCTTGGCTTAGCCTCAAGACCCCTCTTGAGGAGGGTCCTGCCACATTGGGACGGTTGTCCGAGTCCACGTGCTCGGCTTCGCGTGCGCGGAAGCCGCGGAGTTGCCCAAAAAATTTTTTTTCACAGAGATGGCTTCAATACTCCACTGGTGTACTGTACTGCCATCTCCTGGCCACCGCTTGGCATTAATGATTGCCAATGGCACTTTGAAATCTGGCTCTCTGCTGATTAAAACTAATTATCCGGTGATGCTGCTGCTGCGATGGCAGTGGTACACAAGCACAAATAACAAAACCCTCAACCTTCTAAAAGGAAAACATATATCATAGACGTTTCGGGCAATAACCCTTCTTCATATAAAATGAAGAATGGCCTCTCCAAGGTCAACTTGGTCTCTCCTAGGTCAATCTTAGCACCTGACAATGAGCACCTGGTGAAAGGGGTTCAAGAGAGACAAAGGTGGCTGGGGCAGGTAAGGGGAAGGATGCGATGGTGGTGCTGGGGAGCTGGCTCCATCCCAGCCGGGCTTTGCGTGCCAGGGCCCGGCCTTAGCCGGCCGTGGGGGTGCGCGTTAACGAGCCGCTCTGCGCGGCTGCCGTTGGCGGCGCGTGCCGGGCGAACAAAGCCAGGCCTTGTTATCCGCGTGCGTGCCTCACCAGAGCCTCTGAAATCCCCCTCGGGGGAGGACCCCTGCGGGTCTAGGGGGTACGAATGCTCCATGTCCCCGTCTTCTGGAAGGGGCCTTTAACACACGCACACACACAACAACACAGAGACCACCCGTGCATAGCGTTAGCAGGCTGTTGGGGCAGGTGCTGTTCAGGAAGGGCTGTGTAAAAACCGGAACGGCACGCAACAGGGTGGGTGGTCAGCACCACGCCTGGCTGCCTTTGTCTCCCCAGTGACGATGTTTACACACCGCAGCAGCTTACTTATTTGAGGCTGAGTCGACAAAGCGGAGACCCAGAACCGGTTCAGATCATTGGTGTTGGTGGCCGTGAGTGGGAATCGAACTCGGGTCGCTGGGTTTGCAGCTCACCGCGCGAACCAATGCGCCACAGTTTGTTGTTCTTCCCCCGCACCTCCGATTAGCATGGTTGGCTAACTAGGGGCCATCCATTTAGTACGTACGCATGGAGGGGGGAGGGGGGGTTAACTCAAATGCGTTCGCTTGCGTATGGGGGGTCCACTGACAATGTACGAACGCATAGGAAATGGGGGGGGGGGGGGTGAAGCCTCAATCATAATTTGTCTACATTGGCCTTCAAACTATCTGTTTGCTTAAACACGTTAATATTATTCATCCTTGATCGTTTCTGCGTGGATTAAATATCGGCGTCAAGCGTACGTACGCAGGGGTGGGGGTGGCGGTGTAAAAAGTCCGCGTGCATACAGGGAGGGGGGGAGGGGTCAAGTTGACAGATTGTTGCGTACCTACTAAATGGATGGCCCCACTACGGTGGCGAAAGAAGATCAACATACAAACACACACACACAGACATACACAGAGACAAAGATCACCTGGACACCCTTAACGGACCGCCATAATTATTATACACATTAAGGCGCATGGATACACATATTACAATATACCACCTGGAACATCCCTCGTGATGGTGGTGCGTCTCATTCACAAGGGTGTCCATCGCTGTCGCACGACTCGCGATGACCCCTGGGTATTGTAGTGCCCCTACACCGCGCCTCACAATCTCCGCCGCTCCAGAGGAATCGAACTCTCTCCCTGCCCTCTCGTGTGTCCGTGACCCCCACTTACTCTGCATCATCGTCACCATCGTCACCGTCATCATCATTAACACCCACAATGAGAATCAGGGCTTCGTCTCAGCCCGACCTCTCCAGGTCCATGTCCACACACCGCACCCTGCATCACCATCTCGCTGTGACCACCTGGGCCACTCTACCAGCGACTCGCAAAACTATTACCGCACCCGGCACACCACATCCAGACTGACCATCTCGCTGTGGCTTCTACAGTCACGTGCCGCCTAGTCCCGTCCATAAGAGCGACTCGGGTAAGGTCTGTGAGAAATTGAGCCCTGATAAGAGCGTCAGTTACTAAAACAACAGTGGTCCTGCTGGGTCCCCACGATGACCGTGAAACCAATAACGGGCAGCAGCAGCGATCGGTGCACGCGGCAGGCGAATAGTGACAACAATCCGCAGCGCTGCCTTTGTTCCATTCTGCTGCCACCGTTTGTTCGGTGGGGAAGCCCTCGGGGCGACCCCGCAGAAGCCTCGGACATGACCCGGACCTCATCGTCCAGCAAGCAAAAAAGTCGGCGCGCAGCGACCACGGGCAGACGGAGAAATGGACAGACACACACACAGATGGACAGACACACACATAGATGGACAGACACACACACAGATGGACAGACACACACAGATGGACAGACACACACACAGATGGACAGACACACACACAGATGGACAGACACACACACAGATGGACAGACACACACACAGATGGACACACACACACAGATGGACACACACACAGATGGACAGACACACACACAGATGGACAGACACACACACAGATGGACAGACACACACAGATGGACAGACACACAGAGATGAACAGACACACACAGATGGACAGACACACACACAGATGGACAGACACACATACAGATGGACAGACACACACACAGATGGACAGACACACACACAGATGGACAGACACACAGAGATGAACAGACACACACAGATGGACAGACACACACACAGATGGACAGACACACACACAAGCCAGACGTACTTCACGCATTGACACACACACGGGGGGGTGGGGGTGTGAACGGATAGACGGACGGAGCGGACGGAGCGCACGACACGGATGGACACGCACAGCGGATACGCCCGACGGGAGAGCACACAGACTGCCATGCTGATGGACAGACAGACGAGCACACGGATGGATACGCGGACAGATCTCTGAACGGGCTCGCTGGCACGGGGGGGTCAGTGGACAAATAACAACAATCAACAATCGCGTGGAAGCGCAGAGCCACTGAGCAGTGCACTGTACTGGAAGCGTCTCAAGATGCTGCAGGGGGAGGGCGGGGGGGGGATGCAGGGGGAGGGGCCGGGGGGGGATGCAGGGGGAGGGGCCGGGGGGGTGCAGGGGGTTCAGGGGGAGGGGCCGGGGGGGGGATGCAGGGGGAGGGGCCGGGGGGGGATGCAGGGGGAGGGGCCGGGGGGGTGCAGGGGGTTCAGGGGGAGGGGCCGGGGGGGGGGTGCAGGGGGAGGGGCCGGGGGGGGGGTTCAGGGGGAGGGGCCGGGGGGGGGGTGCAGGGGGAGGGGCCGGGGGGGGGTTCAGGGGGAGGGGCCGGGGGGGGTTCAGGGGGAGGGGCCGGGGGGGGGGTGCAGGGGGAGGGGCCGGGGGGGGGGTGCAGGGGGAGGGGCCGGGGGGGGGTTCAGGGGGAGGGGCCGGGGGGGGGTTCAGGGGGAGGGGCCGGGGGGGGGGGTTCAGGGGGAGGGGCCGGGGGGGGGGTGCAGGGGGAGGGGCCGGGGGGGGGTTCAGGGGGAGGGGCCGGGGGGGGTTCAGGGGGAGGGGCCGGGGGGGGTGCAGGGGGGGAAATAAATCCGACGAGACCGCTGGGAACAAATTCCTGGCGACGAAACGAAATGGGCGGTAAAGACGGAGCGGTGGGGCCAACGTAGCGCTAACGTTGGGCTAACGTTGAGCTAACGGTTCCCAACCTCGTTCTGACGTTGACCCAACGTTGGCCCCAAGCCCACGCCACCCAACGTTGCCACGTCTATTGACTGGGTCGCGACATCGTCACAAGCGCTGCGAGCCGAGAGGCCGCGTCGCCCCCCCCCCAACCGCACTGCGCCCTCCCCTAACGGAGACGATGGCGAGGGAGGGATGATGATGGTGGTGATGATGATGGTGGTGGTGATGATGGTGAGTAAATATTAAAATGTGGATGATGAGCGCTGGTGAATATGAGAAGCCGCGCGAGGTTTCACCGTCGGAGCGTGACGCGAACTCTCCCGCCGCGAGCGATGCGCGGCCCCGTCCGAGGCTGCGGCTTGTTTCTTTATTATTATTTCTCTTGCGGCTCTTGCGGCTCCTCACGGGGTGATCACCGGCGGCGGGGGTCGTCAACAAGGCGCGCGGACAGCGCAGCGCCCCACAGAAGCCTCCTCCCCCTCGTCGTCGTCATCGCCCGCGTCATCATCCGAGCACCGCCCCCACGCACGTGGCGCGTCACCGCGTGATGCAGCGCCCAGGCCTCGAACGGCGCCACGCGCTCTCCTCTCTCTCCTCGCTCTCTCTCTCACACGCTCCCTCTCTCTCTCTCTCCACTCCCGCTCCTCCCCCCCCTCTCTCTTCTTCTTGGGGCATGACATCCACGCTTTCTTCTTTTTTTTACGATCAGAGGAAACAAGAAGATGCTCGGTGTATTCGGCATTTTGCTTCGTTCATCATTTAGTTTTTTTTGTAATGCTTTGCTCTGCTCTCCTTACCCCTTCCTTCTCTATCTCTACCCCCCTCTCTCTGTACCCCCTCTCTTCCTACGCCATGTCGCTCTCTTTTTTTTTACGATCAGTGGAAACAATAAGATGCTCGGTGTATTCGGCACTTTGTTTCGTTCATCATTTCGTAAATTTTTTTTTTAAAACGGGGTTTTATGTAACCCTCGCTCTCTCGCTCACTCTCTCGCTCACTCTCTCTCTCGCTCTCTCACTCGCTCGCTCTCTCTCTCGTTCTGTCGCTCATTCTCTCGCTCACTCTCTCGTTCTGTACGCCGCCCCCCTCGCAGTCCGACGGCCTCCGACGGGTAGCTCATAACAGCATGCAGAGCTCCCCGTCATCTGCCACGGAGCACACGGCCTCCTCCATCGCCCACCGCTCCATGAAGGCCGGCACGGCGTGGGTCAGCTGCGCATGGCGGAACTCCAGCCACACCCTGGCTCCGACCAGAGCGCGGAAGATGCCCAGGCTGCTGGCCAGACGTTTCCCCTCCAGGGCCACCTTCCTCGCCCTGTAAATGGCGAGCTTGGCATAACCGACGAGCACGTTGACCAGCCCCTGAAGATGTTGGGATCCGTCGCCCTTTCGGTATCCAAAGATGAGGACCGTCGGGGAGAAGTGGAGTCTGAACTTTAGGAGGATGTTTCTCAGGACCTTGAACAGCGAGTCCAGGCTCTTGCACTCCACGTATTGGTGCGCCACCGTCTCCACTTTACCGCAGAACCGGCACTCCGGGGGCGTGTCGGTGAAGCGCGCCAGGGAGGCGTTGGTGGTGACGGTGCCGTGGGCGATGCTCCAGCTGAGGTCGCCGATGCGGTTGTACGTCGGGCTGGAGTAGAGTTGCCTCCAGCGAGGCCTCTCCGGAGAGATGCAGGGCAGGGCTTTCCTCCAGGCATGGTCCTTGTGGCTCCTCAGGGTGTCCTGTTGGTGAAACCGGACCATGTAGGAGTAGAGCACCTTCCTCTTGACATTTGCGAAGGCCACCTCTGGTAGGTCTTCCAGCCGGCACAGGTTGTGATCCGCCTTCGCTTGTCGGCATTGGCGATGCAGCGGCACGACGGAGAGCTCCGGTGGAGGGGGACCGAGAGGGGCCTCGTCGTCCCCAACGCCGATGGGGGGCGTTCTCCCCGCTGCCGCTGAGAAGGCCCCCTTGGCTTCGGCCAGGATCCGGGCAGCCACCCGGAGCGATTGCAGCCCTGTCTTTGCGGCCATGTCTGCTGGTCCGAGCCACCGGCCCCGTGTTCCAGGCTCCACCAGATCTCCCATCCTGGTGAGCCGCGCGTTGGTGAGGCGCCTCTCCATGCCGGGGGTGGCGGTGGTGGACGGCAGCTTTGTCTGCGGGTTCCTGAGGATCGGTTCGAAGACCAGATCCTCGGCCGATCGCGGCTGGTTCAGCCTCCTGACGGCGAGGGAGATCCACGTCTGCAGGACGCTCCTGTAGAAAGGTGGCAGCTGTCCCAGTGGGAGGCCCTGCAGGTCCATATAGAATAGTTGTTTGGAGCACTGCAGACCCCCCAGCTGTTTGAGTAGGAAGGAGGCCGTGACGCTCCAGTCCGGTGCAGGGGTGGTGTTCTCCACCTCTCTCCTTCACTCTCCACCTCTCTCCTTCACTCTCCACCTCTCTCCTTCACTCTCCACCGCTCTCCTTCACTCTTCACCTCTCTCCTTCACTCGCCATATCTCCTGCACCACACATACATCTCTAATCCCCGTTCTCTCACTCCCGCTCCATTTTTCTTCTCCCCCCTCCCCTGTGCCCTACATCTCCCTCCCTCTCCCAGAACACGCGCCCCCCCCCCCTCCGCACCTCTACTCTCGCCCGTCCCAACCCCCCCCCCAGCCCCAACCAACCGGGTTCATTCAAACGTCCTGCGGTGCTCGCAAGAGGAGAGGCCACGCGCGGCAGTGTCAGAGCCGGCGAGTTGTGCAGGCGGAGCTACCTGCACTGGGGCCCGCGGGCCGGAGGGTTCAGGCGCCGGTGTACGAAGTGGGGCCTGGCGGGAGGGGGGGCGAAATTGGACTGGGGGCGCCGTTTAATTCCCGACACAGGGGCCCACCGCGCCAACCACACTGTGCCACTGACCTACGCGTTGTGCGTGTGTGACGCATGTGACGCATGTGTACTGTGTGCGTGTGTGATGATGCGTGTGCAGTGTGTGCATGTGTGATGCGTGTGTAGTGTGTGTGATGCAGGCTTCCCAAACTCGAGTCCTCAGGGCTCACAACCACCACCACGCAACTAAAGAGTTTGCCTTTAGACTAAACAGTTTGCCTTTAGAGCAGGGGTGGGGAACGTCCGGCCCGTGGGCCGTATAAGGCCCGCAAAATCATTTGGTATGGCCTTGCCAAGGCAACCACAGGCGGGACTCGAAATCCAATAAATCTAGGCACAAACCTGGAAAAGCAGTTGCGAGTAGCAACATCATCAATACCAGCTAACATCACACGCCTCACCAAAGAGAAGCAGTTCCAGCCATCACATTAGGGGTGAGTTAATGAAATGTTTGACCAAATATAACAGGCTAGTTTTTAAGTTGATAATTTTGTATGGCCCGCGAATGATGTTATAAATATCCAAATGGCCCTTGGCAGAAAAAAGATTCTCCACCTCTGCTTTAGAGGCTATAACCCCGCTTTTCCTGATTACGACCGCTTGTGTTGCGATCAAAACGCCGTAGTTTTGTGTGCTTTTTATCACTGAAAGAACCAGAATAAATCTACATTAGACTGCCAGTACGCTCACTTTTATTATTTTATTATTATTTCTATCTACGTGACTTTACCGAAAGAACCAAAGAATATATATTTTATTTATTATTTGGCCAGCAGAGGGCAGTAGGGACAAGCAGAGTTTGACACGTAGGAGGCTTTCGCGACCAATATCCATAGAAAAAGGTTGTTTTGGGGTTAGATCGCGCAAATATATAAATGTGTCGTCAAAACCCGCCACCACCCGACACAGCCAACTAGTAAGGGTGTTACGTAAACAGAAAATGCCAATTCGTCACTAGTACAGCACACCAGTGTGTTGGGGAGCCCAGGCACAACATTTACAATCCGAGTACGATGTTTCGCCAGTAATTGCAACTAGCTTCATCAGGCGACAGCCAGATTTGTGGAGTCCACCTGTTTCGTTCCTTAAATAGAGGCGTTGATGTGATGACGACACTTGTGCGCCCTTCTTGCGCAAGAAGTGACAACCCTTACTGATTGGCTGTGCGGCTTGTAGCGGTTTTACCGACACATGTATTTACGCGATCTAACCCAAAAAAAACTTCGATCATCGAGGTACAGCAAAATTCACGCGCTGTTCAGTGCATGAGGGTGAGGTGCTGAACGCATTTGAGGGGACTTGCAGCTGCTCACTTTTACACATTTCCCATTCTTGCGCTGCAACGTCCACGCCCCCCCCAATCCGCCAACCGGCACGGCCCTCATCCAGCAGTGGATTGGCAAAGAGGCTGTACTGTACTGTGCCGTGATGGCGAGATGTTAACTACCTCGCCTGGTATGCAGGAGGACGTGAGTTCGATCCCGACACTCACGACGCCTGTATATTTCTGGCCAGGTCGCTTTTGAAAAAGAAGCTATAGTATAGCTCAGTGGGCCTTACTTATGTAATAAAAGACTTGACCACGATCTCTGGCTCAGTGTCCTTTATTTGGTCCGTACTGTATTACCCACACGGCTGTCTCCTCTTTGCTCAGTCCCCACAGTGCTGACTCCGATGTCTCTCTCTTCTCCACCAGCAGCCCCTCTGTTGGCCTCTGTCGCTCCTGTAGCCCCCACAGCAGCTCCGCTGCTGTTACTCTCAGCCCCCCTGGCTGTAATCGCTGCTGCTCTTCTCCCTCTTGCTTACTCCGCAGCGCTGACAGCCTCGTGCTGTCTCTCTCTCTCTCTTCGTCGCTCCTGCGACTCTCTGCAGCCACACCGCTGCCTCCGACACACAGCCTTCCTGCTCCTGCGACTCTCTGCAGCCACACCGCTGCCTCTAACACACAGCCTTCCTGCTCCTGCGACTCTCTGCAGCCACACCGCTGCCTCTAACACACAGCCTTCCTGGCTGTACTCTCCGCAGCTTCTCACCACCCTTTAGCTCCCTGCTATTGTCCGGGGTTGGCTCCCGCTGGCCAACGGTGCCCCCTCCTCACGTTCGCCCGCGCGGCCCCACTCTTTTCCATTCACACCCCGACTGCCTTCTCCTTCCGGTTTACCCACTTAAGGACCCCAACCTTTTCACCCACGTCACCTGGCTCCGCCTCCCCGTGACGTCACATCCGGAAGGTCGCTTACGCCCGCATTACACTTATAAAATGTAAAAATATTTTTGTTAATTTTTTTTCTCCGAATCATCCAGTTTTTCACTCAAGATTTAGAAACGTGCATTTAGAGTATTTGGCTGCTAGAAATTTCCACGTCATAAGCCATTTCTTTGAGCTATCATTTGTGGGCCTGGTAAAAAACAAAATATAAAATAATGCAATAAATATGAAAATGATGTGCTCATATTAGCTGTAGGCAATTGGAGTGAACAGAACCAACAAGACACACAAAAATACAAATGCGGCGGTACAAATTACACGGCAAAGAATTGATTCTTGCATCGAATCGTCACCCTACCTTCATCGAGGGAATTAGTCGTTCAGCTGGTTCCAACAACTGAACGATCAGTTGCACACAACCAAGTTGCACCCAACTGAATTGCGCAAACACGCGGACCTCTCTGCAACCCGTTGTTGCTGCCAGCGGAAACGACAGAGTCAACTCTCTCTCGCATCGACCTGCTCAGCCAATCGGAGCGCCATGTATCATCATCCTCGTCATCATCGTCGTCGTCACGTGACACATTTTTGTGAACTATGAACGGTCGTCACGATCACGAATTACAACCGCTGTACTATTTCGTTGTCGCACCTAGACGTGGACACAGCGGTGGCAAGCGGGCGGATGGGTGATCTTCACGCTATTGGGAGGGTGACCTGGCCCAGGTGCGGATCCGGCGCCACGCTCAGCCATCACCCGTTTAACGAACCCGCCGTACTCGGCAGACGTGGCCAAGCGTTAGTGCGGTTGCGCTTTATTCTGCAGAGGTTTTCGCACTTTGTATTCTGCCAGTCGCCCCGATTATAACTGCGAGTGGGTGTAACAGCCGCGGCAAAGAGTATGCGCCGTCTGATTCACTCACAGTGGATGTTAAAGATCCAGTGACGTCAAACGGCGTGAGGGTCAAAGTAGAAAAATTGGCACATTACACCGCAAATTTTCAAACTTGCCAAAATCGAAATTTACACCGCAAATTACTCAATTAGGATTACACACACAGCATCAGCAATAATCGCCGCCTGGTACTAGCAGCCAAATGCATCACGGTCATGCTTGCAGATGAGACTCAATCCTGATCCCTTGAGTTTTCACCTGGTCACAGCAAAAAAAAACTTGCAAACTAAGCTACAAACTCACATGGGGAAATCTTCATCCTGCCACTCCTCCTTGAACTCGGCTCCCTCCAGCAGCATCACCGTCCCCGCTTCTCTGCGCACCGCAGCCAACACAGACGGCGGATTTCACACGCTCATCGCTCCGTCAATCAACCCACCGTGCTGGACGAAGGTCGTCCACTCCCCCCCCCACGCCGTATCAGTCGGGGGGGGGGGGGTTGTTTGTCGATACTTCATCACGCTGGTTTGGCAAAGGGGGGGTGGGGGAATGGGATGTGCCCCAGGACCTGCTGCAGACATCACTCTCGCCAACGGATGTCAGCCACGCAAGAATGGAACAGGGGTCACCGGGTCGTAATTTTGACCCTCCTCCTCGTAGATAACAACACCCTAAAAGTCTTACGGTTGCATTTGTTTAAATTATTTTCCTTGCCGCGGTCCATATTTCTCAACAGCGTTGCAATACGTACCGATTGAAAACTTTCCTCTCATGGATCGCTTCGTTTCATTATCAAAAGAACTCCGGCTTGCTCCTGCCTGCTCAAATTCTCCTCTCCGCTTCCTCATTTTAATCCCGATCCACCTTGAATGATCTAGCCCGGGCATCCACGATCGCACGTGTTCTCGACGGGCACGCGTCTTTTAGCCTACACGCTTCACTCGGCGGTGCACGATCTGCCTGCAGTAGCCGGGACGCGGCTGGACAAAAAACGTAAACAATCTTGAGTAGATGAGTAGAATTAGGGGGAGGCGAGAGCCCATATCACCCACGCAAAATGAGACCGCATCTTGGTCTCTTGAGTTCGCCCCTGGGTAACCGACATCAACGTTCCTTGAGCTGACTGCACGACAGAAGCAAGCAGACCGTATCGCCACTCCCTCTGTTTATCGTTTGTTTTAAAGTGTTGTTAACGTCCGGTGCGTCCTGCCTTCCCCCAGAGTTTTGTATGGGGTGCCCCCCCCGGTGCCCCCCCCCGGTGCCCCCTCCCGGCGCCCCCCCCCCAGGTGCCCCCCCCCCCCGGTGCCCCCCCAGCTTTAATAAAAGTGACACAGATTTGCCGCCCATCCTCATCGTTCACCGATCATCCGCTGAGATCGGTCTCACCCTCTCCTGTAAAACATCCTTCGTGGCGACGCACCCCCGACCTCTTCTTTCAAACAGTCGAACTTAAAAAGGTCCATCTCACAATCTGGAAGATACGCTCATTGTTGTTGTTGTTGTTATTTTGCCGCGTGGCATTAAACAGGAGTGCCCGGAGACAACCTGCCCCCCCCTCCCCGTGAGTAGGAAGACGCGAGCAGAGCGGCGGCCTCACCTCCGATCCCACGTCTCCTCGCCCGACGCGTCGCCCTGGCTCGGCGCGTCGCTCCCGGCGGCAGCATCGCGGCACGACCGCTCCTGCCCGCCACGGGGGCCCCCACCGCCCACATCGTCTCCGGCCCACGCGGTCGCGGCGCTGTCCCCGGCCGCCATGATCCCAGTTGCGATCCCATCCGTGATCTCATCCGTGATCCCAGTCGCAATTCCATCCGTGATCCCGTCTGTGATCCCGTCCACGACGCCATCCACGGTCCGATCTGCGATCCCACCGGTGATCCCATCCGTGATCTCACCAGAAATTCTATCCGCGATTCCGTCCGCGATTCCGTCCGTGCCGCACGTCAGGTAGAGGTATCTCAGGAGGTCGCCTTTATCATCCTTGAGTTGGCGGCCGTGACGGTACGGTCTACCGCCTCCTCCTCCTCCTGTGGATGTTAAGTCCACCTCCTCAGACTGTTTGAGGTCCTCATCCTCCTCCTCCCTCTCATCATCATCATCATCTCCTTCATTATCGGCATCACCACCATCGTCGTCATCACCGTGGCTGTTCCTCCGCGCGGGACTCCACTCGCGTCGCTCCGGAGCGGCGGCCGCGTGGGCGATACCTCCGCCACGATCGCTCATCCCGACATCGTCCACGCAACTCCCGTCCTCCTCCTGAGCCTCACCCCTCGCCGGGGCTCTCTCCTCCTCGCCGGCCGTCGCGAGGGAGCGCTCGCCTCGTCGTCCCCGGGCGCTCGACCCGCGGTTCGATCCATCGAGGCCTTGGGTCTCAGGACGGCGGTGGAGCCGGGCCGGCTCAGTATCCGTGGTGCCACCGGCGCCACCGTCGCCGCGTCTGTGGAGTCCGGCCTGGAGGCTCCTCCTGCCTTCTTCCTCTGCGAGCTCCATACGGACCTCCCCTCCCAGGCTACGCTATGGTCACAAAAAGAGGAGGTCTATTAAATTTACAGAAATCGCTCCGGCGTTGCAGATCCAGTGGTGGAATGAACCTGCACCCCAAGCGGCGGGCCAGTTCACATCCACAATAATACAAAGTCTCGCACGCGCTCGCCGACAATAATTTCCAAGCCAGTTAATGTTGATATTTTAAAAATTCTCTGTTCAAAAATAGTTATGGCCAAGTCCAGCACCCGATGCGATAACAACACAATGGTGACGATCAGAGTCGCAACGCCGGTCTATAACGTGGACACTTGCGAGCTTATCAGAACGCAGCTTTCGAACCACAAAGTTAACGCGTGCATGACTCGATCAGCAGCGGCACAGGGGAAGTGTGACCGGATACCTGAGTGCGTGTGGCTGTGTGTCCAAGTGTGTGTGTCCGTGTGTCCAGTGTGTGTGGCCGTGTGTCCAAGTGCGTGTGTCCGTGTGTCCGAGTATGTGTAGCAGTGCGTGTGGCCGTGTGTCCGAGTATGTGTGGCAGTGCATGTGTCCGAGTGCGTGTGGCATTGCGTGTGGCCGTGTGTCCGAGTGCGTGTGGCGCAGCTCGGGAAGTGGGCGCTCCCGTATCTCGCTTGGCCGCGCTTCCCGTGCGCAGCAGCGGTGGCTGCGAGCGGCGTGGCGTGGCGTGTCGCATGATTCAGCAGAGTGGATTGTGCTTCCTGCCGGTCGGCTGAAGCACGGGTACACACACACACGGGTACACACACACGGGTACACACACACACGGGTACACAACAACACAACAACAACAACTACCATTTGCCACTAAGTGGCGGTGACGTCACCCCGACGCTTGTGCCAGGCTATGTGCATGTTGAGGCCACGTGAAGTGTCGAACGCCCGCTGGCAGGAGGTCACGGGGCAGACCAAGGTGACACGCGTCTACTGGCTGAGATGCCTGGCTGATGCACCACCTGTGCCCTCTACTGTGCCAACTTGCTGTGCTGTAGCTACCCAGCGCTCCGCTCGTTGTTGTGAGCGTCGCTCCTCCGCCCTCCGTTGTTGTTGGAGGGCGACTGCCTCCAACTGCCCAGTAGCGTCCTTCACCGCCTCCTCCACAGAGGCCGATCTTGACACTGCTGGTACCACTCATCGGCAAGTCCACTCAGCTCCACATCCTCCTGTACCACATCACTCCATCTCTTCTCTAGCTCATGCTGTGCCCGTTTAGCCCCCTCTATCCGGCTGAACAAAGCTATTTAGGCATGCGGTGGCTGGGCATGCGGGCTACATGACCCAGCCAACGCAGCCTTGCCTGCCGGAGAAGCTCACCAATGGGACTTTGTCCAGATCTTTCAGGATTTGGGAGCTCCTCACACAATCCAGCCTGGTTAAACCCAGGATGGATCGTAGGCAGGCCAGCCTAAATGTTTCTAACTGGCGAAGATGTTCGATCAGGGGGGTCCATGTTTCGCAAGCGTAGAGAAGGGAGGGAATGGCCGTGGCCGAGAAGACCTGAAGCTTCGTGCGGAGCGACAGACCAGGTAGCTTCCACACGGCGTTACGCAACCGATGAGAAGATAATGCCGCTCGACTGATTTGGAGTAAGACCTCTGCTGTTAAACCGGAGCCGGTCATGAGTATACTGCCCAGCTATGGGAAACTCTCCACTCTCTCCACAACTGCCCTATCACCAATTGGGAGTTGTGGGGGTGGAGTGTCAGATGATACAAAATGCCCAGGCAGGTGCTTAGTTTTGGTGGGGCTGATGGTAAGGCCCCACCTCTTAGTGGCAAGCTCCAAGTTCAGCAGCAGTGCCTCCAACTCCTCCTCTGAGTGAGCAGCAATTACCAGATCATCGGCATACGTAACATGGTTGACCAATAGGGAGCTATCCCTTGACCGCACCCGGGCATCAATCAGCCTCCCATTGTATCTGTACCAGATGGAAATTCCTCTGGTACAGCCATCGAAGGATTCACGAACTACGTGGTCAAAAAAAATGTTAAATAATGTGGGAGCCAGAGGACAGCCCTGTCGCACCCCAAGGTGAACAGGGAATGGCTCTGACTCCCAACCACGTAATTCTACCCGGGCCCGCTCACCATCATGAAGGTCCTTAATGAGAGAGTCAGGGACTCCGAAAGCACGAAGAACAACCCAGAGCCCAGGCCTACTGATGGCCTTGACCCGGTCAATAAAGCAGAGATGTAGGTCCTGTTGGAATTCCCTACACCTCTGCTGTAGCAGACGGACAGAAAATATGGCTTCTGTGCAGGACCGCCCTTTCCTGAAACTGCATTGGGGCTCCGCAAGCCTCTCCTCAGCATGCCTGGAAAGGCGATGTTAAATAATCCTTGCCAGGACCTTTCCCGGCACACTGAGGAGTGAGATGCCCCTGTAGTTGTTACAGTCTGAGCAGTCCCCCTTCTTGAAGAGGGGGACCACCAGGACATCCTTCCAATCCTGTGGAACCCGTTCAGTAGTCAAGACTGTTGTTATGATGTCATATAGGGCATTCTGTGCACAATCGCCACCCTCTCTCAGCATTCCGCTTGGGAGATCATCTCTGCCCAGTGCCTTTCCTGATCTCAGACTCTTGATCGCCTTCAGTACTTCCTCAAAAGATGGCACCTCAGCCAGCCACTCACAGGGGGTAACTTCTTCCAATGTTTGAGGCACCGCAGCCTCAGCAGGGTCATTCCCACTTTGTTCCACGATGTTTTCCCGGCTGAGGGATTTCCCCTCCCCCAGGACCTCACAGAAATGCTCAGAAAATCTGCAAACCTGTTCCTGGGGGTCGGAGATTGGATCACCGTTATATCCCCTAATGATGGTAATAGGTGTGGCTATGCAAATTACTTTTTGATCGAGTTACAGTATAGAGTGATTTGTGATCGCGGGTCATTGAGGCAGACTCCATCTCCTCAGCAACCCGCAACCACCACCCATCCTTGCAGCGCCTCATGGCTCTCCGAACCTCCGAGCCAAGGCTGCGGTAAGCCTCCTCATTCTCTGATGTAGGATGCTGTAGACGATGAGAGTGGGCCTGTCGCTTTTTCTCAGCCAGCCTGAACACCTCCTCTGTCAGCCAGGGTGTCTGGGGAGGTCTGGACCGTGTACCCAAAGCAGCCATTGCAGCTGCATGAGCCACAGTCTTAAACTTCGCCCATTTCCCCTCGACATCAGGAGGAATGGAGGATGATGCCACTTTAGCTAACACCTGTGACAGGAGGTCATAGAAGGCATCTGACTCATCGGCCTTGCCTGCATCCCTCCATGGATGTTCGTCTTCGGTGGGGACATGAGTAACCACGACCACCACACCTCACCTCTGGTTGATGGGAAGGCGAGCCCAAAGTAGCCTGGGGTTTACAGCTTCCCATACCTCACCGCCACGCTCCCACGACCCCTTCATTATTTTGTTCAGAAGAAGAGCCTCTCCCTGTTGTTTGGCAGTCTCCTGCCCCGAGTAGAGGACTGTCCACCCCTCATAGTGGCAGGAGCCAGAGCCGGTCCACCGGACCTCCTGAATACCACAGAGATCCAGGCGGTACCGGTCCAGCGGAGTGACAGCCTCTCCTCCGTGGCCACCCGCAGTGGTTTTTGGTTGTTTGTGGTGGAGCCAGGGTCTCCTGGCTCCTCCACCAAATGGGGTTTGGCCAGGAAACATCATAGACGCTTGTCCCACACACACACAGGTACACATGCACGGGTACACACGCACGGGTACACACGCACATACATGGAGAACTGGTACACACACACACACGGGTACACACACACGGAGAGACACACGCACACACAAAGCATGACCACACACATACGGATAGACACCCACACACGGAGCACGGGTACACCAATACCCCGCCGTTCGCCACGAAGTGACGGTGACGTCACCATGGCGCCTGTGCCAGGCCAGGTGCACTTTGAAGCCACGTGAAGTGTCGAAGGCTCGCTTGCAGGAGGTCACGGGACAGACCCTGCAGGTTCCATGGGTTGACTGACTGAGATGGCTGGCAGGTGCCCCAGCTGTACCCCCTACTGTGCCAACTTGCTATATTTTATCCGCCCGGTTGTTGTGAGCGTTGCTCCTCTGCCCTCAGTTGTTGTTGGAGGGCGACTGCCTCCAACTGCCCAGTAGCAGCGTCCTTCACGAGCCTCCTCCACAGGGTACACACACGGGTACATACACACACGCAAAGGTCTCCCGTGCAGCCTTAACAGACTGTCGGGGCAAGTGCTGTTAGCGAGCACCGATGAAGGCCGCCACGGCACACGACGGGGTGGGTGGCGAGCACCACCCCCGGCCGCCTTTGTCTCACTGGTGGCGATGTTTACACACCGCACCAAGTACTCGTTTGACCGAGGGGAGGCTCATGACCGGTTCAAATAATCGTCACTGGGTGTTGGCCGTCAGCGGGAATCGAACTCGGGTCGCTGGGTTCGTAGCGCAGCGCGCTAGCCGCTGCACTACCGTTCCCCACACACACACACGCGGGCACACACACACGGAGCACGACACACACACACACACGGAGCACGAGACACACACACATACACGCGGGCACACACACACGGAGCACGACACACACACACACACGGAGCACGAGACACACACATACACGGAGCACGAGACACACACACATACAAGGGACACAGCACCTGTATGCCCTTACAGATTGCAAATGCTGTTAGCAAGCACGGGTGAAAACAACACACTGAGACGCACATCACGCGTCGTGTGCTCATCCAGGCTGCAAGTGCTGTTAGCGAACACCCTGTTGAGATGGCGATCGGCTCGTGAGCGCACGTGATGGCACGGTCGAGATGTTTCAAGTTTGAGATATATTTTGTTTAAACCAGGTGAGAAGCCGAGAGGCCAGGGGTGAGTGTCACTTGCAAGAGTGACCTGGAGCATCCAGACTGCCAGTCGGGGCGATGATTGGTGCTGTCGTGTGTAATCCCAATTGAGTAATTTGCGGCTAATTCTCGGATTTGGACAACTACTGACCCTGACGCCTGGCACTCTTGCGAATGTCGTCACGGGATCTTTAACGTCCACGGTTATTGCACACCGCAGTATTAACCAGGGCGGTCTGCTGTTGTCGAACCGTGGAACTGCTGCAACCAGAGGCGAACGCGCGACCACTCGGGCCACGTCACCGCCAAATTGTGAGGACGAGGTCACTTGGGAGCGCCTATTAATGCTGGAACACAGCCGCTAAGCACACTGGCCCACGAACCACCCGTATGCCCTTATGCACAGCACATGGCAGGTGAACACACAGGATAAAGGTCCCCCATATAGCCTCAACAGACTTCTGGGGGCGAGTGCTGTTAGCGAGCAGCACGCGAGGCTGTAGGTGGGCAGCATCACGCCCGGCCACCTTCGTCCCCCTAGTGGCGATGTTCATACCACACCAGGTGCTCATTTTAAGGCCGAGTCGACCGAGAGGAGGCCCCAAACCGGTTCAGATACTCGTTATTGAGCGGGTAATTGCACCCGAGTCACCGGTTTCGCGGCGCCGTGGGGGCGGCCCAAGCCTTCGAGCTCACACACGAGAGCGGAGCGAGAGGCACTGGCAGACGAGGCGAAGGTTTGGGGACCCAAGTGGGTCAGAGGGGCCCCGTGCAGAAATTAGGGACGAACAAAATATCGCCTCGAACTCGGATCGGAATATAAACATCCCGATGAATCTCCATACCTCTCAGCCCCATATCAGTGCCCTACCTTATTGCAGACCAATTCAGACCTTATTGGTCACCCCGTGCCCTTATAAATTTCAACGTTTGTCGTACAAAGTCCCATCAAAATGGAAAAACACAATCAAATAGACAATCATCTCATTACACATTTATCTCATCTCGCTACGGCACGAGCTCTTGTCCGCATCGCATGTCGCGAAATCTCTCTCGTCCGCATCTCTCTTCTCTCATCTGGCTCTGACACTCCTCGAAGACTCGATTGTAATCATCAACCACATCAGAGCATCAACAAGGCCGATGGGCACATCTCCGTGATGAATGGGGAACTCAAGACACACCGCAAGAGTGCGAGTGTGGCCATGCAACCCAAACTCTGGACCATAAAGTAAACCCACTGTGGTCTGTGCTCCTTCAACGGAGGAACAGCAAAGCTACCACGAACTCTCTCTCTCTCCCCAATGCATAAGAACAGAGCACAGTGGCACCATCAACACACACACACAAAATATAAACATCACCCGAGGGGGTGGGCGGGCCAGCACCACGCCCGACCGCCTTTGTCTCCCTAGTGGCAATGTTTACACACCGCATCAGGTACTCATTTGAGGCTGAGTCGACCTAGGGGAGGCCCCTGGACCGGTTCAGATAATTGTCACTGATGTTGGCAGTACGCGGGAATCGAACCCGTGTCGCCGGGTTCATAGCACAGCGCGCTAACCGCTACACTATCGCTCCCCACAACACACACGCACGCACACGCACACACGCACTCTGTAGACGCCCCATGTGCGCTGCTTACAAACACAGTTCGCGCGCCGCCAGTCGAGTGCGTTCGAGGTCCCCTGCTCAACGAGCGCCCGGGTGCTCCGTGACGCTGGTAGCCACCGCGTGATGATTCATTGATGAGTGCCGCGAGTGTTGCCTTTGTAAGGACAGCCGCGCGAGCCGGGCTCCGCTTCGCCTCCGCGCTCCCCCAGCACAAGCAGACTGCATCACACACGGACAGCGCTCTCCGCGTCTCTGTGTGCGCGCGCGCGTCTTGTGTGTGCGCGTGTGCGCCGGCCGCATTAGTTACCGGTCATTCGTATTTTTGGACATCTACTAAAAATCGCAGCTTCCGAGTAAAATCCGCACGGAGGGCCGCTGCTGCGCTGCTTCCGCACGGCGGCTCTCGATCCGCCGCACTTCACGACAGCGACCGGTCACTGCGCACGCCTCTTCAACGAGTAGGACATTAAGGATGACCCCCCCTCCTCCTCCTCACACAGTGCAGGGACTGCGGCCACCAGAATCAAACAGTGGACCACGTCGCCAACAGCTGCGTCGTGCGCCCGCTCCTCCGGCGGACCGAGTTCGTGTCGCTGTTCCCGCAGCTATTATCGCCCGGCTCACAAACGTAAACCTGGCCGTGTAACTTGCACCTAATTGCCATGCGCTACAAGAAGAAGACTACATATCCATTAGGGGTCGTCAACAAACATCGGCCAGTCAATCTACTGCGGAAGGTCTTCCCCCAGGCAACCGCTACCCTTTCTTCTTCATGGTGCTTCGAAATAATCACCCAACTCCTTCACTCTGTCCTTGTTCTGGCCACCGACCATCATCTACTTTAGTGGCGCGTCCAGCCCACTCACATTTCGAAGCAGGTTGAATTGCGTCCCTAACCCGCGTATGCTCTCTCATCCACGCGTTCCTCTTTATGTCTCTACAACTAATTACAGGTATGCATATTGAGATATATTGAGATATGCATACCTGGAGTTACACAGAGGGCGCCGCGGTGGCGAGATGTTAACTACCTCGCTTGGTATGCAGGAGGTCGTGGGTTCGATCCTGACCCTGTATATTTGGAGTTTGCATGTTCTCCCTGTGGTCGCGTGGATTTTTCTCCGGGTCCTCTGGGTTTTTCCTCCACATGTACAAACACGCGTTCAGAGTATTTGGCTGCAATAAATTTCCGCATGATGATAAGCCACTTCGTTGTGCTATCATTTGTGGCCAGATCACTTCCGAAAAAAAGCTATATAGCTGAGTGGGCCTTACCTGGTAAAAATTAAATAGTATATAGTAGTAAATAGCAATGCTGCCTGCAATGTGGTATTGCTAATTCGTATACAGAATTGTCATTCGACCAAATATCCAGTCGGGTTTCCCACTGTAGGCGAGATTTCAAACACACAAAGTGGTAACCGAGGTGGCTGAGTGGCTCGGGGTGTCAGATCGCTGAGCCAGCACTGCTGAGGTTCTGGGTTCGAATCCAGGTTCAAGATGACTCTGGTTAAACTGGGCTCTCAAATGTAGCGATGTTGATGACCTCAGCCCGGTTGTCAATGACTTGCACGGAGACCCATAGATCCGCATAGTGACCCATAGACTTACAACTCTCGTAGAGACCCATGAACTTACATAGAGACCCATAGACTAAAACAGTCACCCACGTACTCACTTAGAGACCCAAAAACTAAATAGAAAACCATATACTCAGAGACCCATTAAGTTATTTAGAAACCTATAGACTTTTGACTCACTGAGACCCCTAGACTTTCTGAGAGACCCATAGACTCGCATAGAGACCCACCGTTTCGCGTACAGTGAGTTGGTGTATTATACGTACATGTGTGGAATAGCGATGAAATACGTTTGCGCGCAGGAGTGAGACGGAGTGTGGCATTGCAGGCTCACGAGGCCCCGTGACGCAGCACTGGATAGACCCGTGGGTTTTTGAATGTCATTGTCCAAAATATGTTTTTTACCGCAATACGCATCTCGCTCGATAATTCAAATGCGTGGAAATTGTTTTAATAAGCTGAAAACGGCGGTGACCTAAGTGAGCCTAGTAGCGTGTCTGGCTGTTTTCGTGATGAAATCCCGGCTAGCTGAACGAGAGCTTTGCACAACACGGGATGTGTTCTTGTGAAACGGAACTCCGGATCGTCCGCACCGAGCGGCAGGGCTGCCAGCGAAACGCACGGACGCCGAGATGCGCTGATGCGCAGGTTGTGTCACGCAGCCCTCCGATACATGGCTTCGGGGTTTTAATACTAATAACACCAACAACAATATCAATATGCACTCATAAGGAGGGGCCTTTATATACATAAAAAAAAGTTTTAAGCCCCCGGGAATGAAAAGGAGACGGCTGTTAAAGAACTGTAACAGCAGGGTGGCTCATTCATAGCCAAAGGGGAACAGCCCAAATTAGACCAAACGTTGTTAAACGGAGAGGATTTAAGATGTCAACACTGTCCGAGAGTTCCACTGACCAAGGTGGTGAAGTATGATCAAACAACAACCAAAACTGGCAGCTCGTGGATGCCTTAATCCAGCAGTGGATTGACATTAGGCTGTACTTTGGAACTACATTTTTGCTTTAAAGTATCCTGAGATATGTTATTTTTACAACTGATCATGCTGCATAAATATAAATATCGCGGACGATGTACTTATAAACGGGTTACATTAATGAGACCCGTTCGTAAGTCGAGTTGTTCTAATCTCGAAACTCAATATTTGATTGTACATGGGTCAGTGTTCTAAAATGTGTTACGGTTCAACAAAAAAGAGAAGCACTGTTAAACTCATAAATAAGAAATATTGGACATTTGCACATCATACTGTAATAAATACTGTATAGTAAATAAAACATGAGCTAAAGTAACATGAAAAACAAGGTTTTACTTTCACTTTCCTTGAGTCCTGATGCTGGCTTGCTTGTCGGAAGGGGATTAATGAGTCTCCACAATTTCCCACGCACACGCGCACGTGAGCGCACACGAGGCCAAAAATCCCCCCATATAGCCATTAATAAGACTGTCGGGGAAAGTGATGTGAGTGAGCCCCTATGAAGGCCGGCACGGCACACCAGGTACCTATTTGAGGCTGAGTCGACCTAGGGGAAGTTCAGGACCGGTTCAGATAATGATCACCGGTGTTGGTGAGTGGGAAACGAACACGGGTCGCCGGGTTCATAGCGCAGCGCGCTAACCACCCACTACACTACCGCTCCCAACACGCAATCACTTGCACACACTCCCAGCGGGATTCTCTGCCGAACAAACCAGTTCCCCGGGTCGGTTCGTAAGTACGACCGAGCGTTCGCAAGTCGGATGGCAAAAAAATAGTTTCATCTTATGGCGGTTCGTTCGTAAGTCGGATGTTCTTATCTGGGGGACTTCTTGTCCACTGATATCGTGTAAATTAGCATAGGGCAGGTACTATAGCGAAACATATTCCACATGCATCATCCATAAAGTTTACAATCTCCGTATTGGTATCACACATCGTCAGCCATGATCAATCCACTGCTGAATGAAGGCCACTCCCAATCCGCCGCAATATCTCGCGATCTTCTGATCTCATTGCTCCATCTCCTCCGTGGTGGATGGAACTCCCAGGACGCGTTCCGCTCCCATCCGTGGCTGTCGTCGTTCCGTCATTAAACTTGACGATCGGCAATGATCCCTGCGAGCAGTGACGTGCCCTGCCCTACCCCATGGCCCCACTTAATTGTCCGAATGATGTCACCAAGACTCGTTGAGGCTTTCCTGGGTAAACAAGCGTCGTCGTAATAATAAATAATAAATATCCTGCGTACGTTCTCTCATCCACGTGTCCCTCCTACACCGCATCCAGGCAGACGTTCATCTCCAGCAGGGAGCTGTCGCGGTCTTAATGGTCGGCGCAATGGGCAATCCACAGGTGTCATCTCCGGGCCGATTCTGTCTCTCTTCGAACAATGCAGGTCTCTCGAATCACCCACAAACACCACCGCCTCCTCTGTCCACCCAGAGGTAAACATCGGTAACAACTCCAGTTCGTCGATGGGAAAGGACGCGTTTGGTGGGGTGAAGTGTGGGTACTGCCACCGCCTGCGACATGTCTGAGCAACGCACGTGGAACGAGTCGGCCACACGCCGTCTCGAGGGTTCGCTTGGAGCAAGAGGCCCTTCCCCGGCAGTGACGTGAGCGAGCAATTGCAGCCCTGCTTCTTTGTCTTTGTTTTGTGCACACGCGCAGGGCACGTGAACACATCAAGTGCAACGCGCTCACGGACTGGAAAGTACAACAAAGAAGCGCGGGGTCGAGACGCATCCTTGGGACTTGGGCAGAAAGAGCGAGGAGGAAAGCGAGCGCGCGGCTTGCCGGAGAACACCGCGCAGCTGTTGGGAGGAGCAATTCTGTCCGCGAAAGAGAAGGCGGCGTGGGGCGCGGGGGCTTGGGCAGGACACGTCCCGGCTTAGGGGTGGGGGGGGTAGGACGTGGGGCCAGCGGCGGCCACGTCTTGACGACGGAGTCGCGATGGCCAAAAAAATTGTGAACGACATCGCAGGATCGTGGAGGGATGGCAGCGGCTCGGCGAGGAGCCGTGGCTGCACTGCGATCGTGGCGACGAACAACAACGCAGCGCGCACTGTGCGAGACGTACACGGATGCCGAAGTTTACACAGAACATGCGCGCGCGTATGTGTGTGTCAAGCTGAACGCGCATTCGACGCGAACATATGGTACAATGACTTACATAACATGTTGCTTGTTCTTGCAAGTGCTTATTGACTGCCCAGCAATTCCTCCGAACAATAAACACGCATCATCATCATCGGCATCATCAGCAGCAGCAGCAACACACAAGTCCGTGTCAGAAGTCCGTTCCGCCCCTCCTGCCAGAACGGATCCTCAGTGCTGCGCCGGCGAGAGGCACGTGGGTTGGCATCCTGTTCACAAGCACTCACTCACTCACACGCGGCGTCCGCTCTCTCGCTCTCTCGCTCGCTCACACAATGCTACAGATAAAGGCACCCCGCTGCGCAGCCGACGTGCGCTGTTGGTAGGCAAGTGCTCTGTGCTGTTAGCGAGCCCCTGTGGAAGCCCGGAAACACACCGCGCACATACACTCACTCACTCTCTCTCTTACACGAACACATCCACTTTCTCTCACTATCATACATAAACTAACATACACTCAACAACAACAACATACACTCGAGCACTCTAAAACAAACATACACGTGTACATACACTCTCTCAAGCACATACAAATGCAAGGGAAAAGGTCACCCGTATTGCTGTTAACAGACTTAGGGCAAGTGCTGTTAGACGGCACTTATCAAGGCCAGCACACGAGGGAGTGGGTGGCTAGTACCACGCCCGTCCGCCTTTGTCTCTCCAACGTGGATGTTAACACAACGCACGAGACACAGTCCTCATTTACGGCCGAATCGGCCACAGGGAGGCAGACGATCAGGCCACACACATGTCACCGATGCTGACCGTGAGCAGGAAGCCAACTCGGGACACCCAATTCGGAGAGCACGTCCACCCTGGCGTACGAAGGGGGGGACCAAATATTCCAGGGGGTCTGGGTGTCTCCCCCCAGAAAAAAAAGAATCTAAATTTGAAAACGAATTTCCGGCCTAAAATATATTTTTAAAAAGTCACGAACACGTAGGATGGACTTTTTATTTATGTTTTACAATAATGTCTAATAGTGTATTATATTACACTGCTCTGTTTTTTTTTTACCTTTTCTTGTTTCATTGTTTGTAATGGCAGAGATTATGGGTTAATAAAGTACAACCATAACCACAATCATAAAAACAGAAATCTATTTTATAGCAATATATGGGGGGGGGGGGCATTTTGAGTATATTTGAATATTGGGGGGGATGTGTGGGGGGATGTGTCCCCCCCAATATATTTTAATAAATACGGCCTTGCTCTCTAGGATACGTCGAGAGCTCCTAGACGCGCGTGGTTGTTCGTTGTGGGGGTGTTTATAGGACAAACAACAAAACCCCCGTAACACAGAGTCGCCTGGGAAATGCCCCAAATGCCCCGCATGTTCCCTTCAACCTTTCCTGCCTCTCCACCTTCAACCCCACCGGACCCCCCCCCCCCACCCCGACTCAGGTGAGCAACGCTAGGGGGGTCCCAAAGCCCCCCCCCACCCCTCTTTAATCTCTGATGTGATCGCGATGATGCTAATCCACGTGCCACTCACCCTTGGCCCAGCGTTGAGTATCGGCGACTGCCAGACCGGCCCGTATCCCACCCCGATGGTGCACGTCTGCCTGTTCCACCTTTTTTCGCGCCGTACGTAGCCGGCAAGCGTGCTAGTCGGAGGTGACGATGGTGGTGTAATCTGCGTGCGGTCTACCCCTGCAGCGTCCCTTCGTGAAGGAGAGATGCGGTGCATGGTGCGGGCACTTGTTAAACCATTAACTGTCCCCTTGTGTGTGCCGGGGTGAGCGGTGAATAATATTACATTTAATTTAATTCGGGAAGCGTTTCGCGACGAAACAAAAATCCGTCCCCGACTGTGGCGGCTCTGAACCTGGTGGAAGTGTGTCCGGCGGTGTGAGCCCACGAGCGAGTTCGGCCCGCATCATCCGCCTCGAGTTGCCGCCAGCGAGCCGGGGTCAGTCCTAAACCTCGACTGGTGTGCAGGAGGTCGTGGGTTCGATCCCGACCCTGACGCCTGCTGCTGGAAATTTGGAATTTGAGGTGTCTCTCTCTCTCTTTCTCCCCGTGGTCGCGTGGATTTTTCTCCGGATCCTCCGGGTTTTCCCCTCCACATTTAGAAACAACGTCACGCGTTTAGAGTATTTGGCTGCTATGGATTTCCACACGATAATAAGGCACTTCGTTGAGCTATCATTTGCGATAGCCAGTGTTGCTTATGAAAACGAGCTGCATAGCCCAGTGGACTTTACATACAATGAAACAAGAAAAGGTAAAACATAAATAAACAGAGCAATGTAATACAATACACTATTAGACATTATTGTAAAAAAAAGTCCATCCCATGTGTTAGTGATTCTTTTAAATATTGTAGGCAGGAGATGGCAGGAAATTCGTTTTCAAATTTTGATTTTTTTTCTGGGGGGGGACCCCCACACCCCCTGGTAGATTTGGTCCCCCCCCAATGTTGACTCCATGGCTACGGCCTTGTGGTACAATACAAACAAAATGTTGTTTAGTTTTAACGTGCGATGGGAGACTTGTTGGTTTGGCCTGGTGCAGCGACTTGGGCACCGCCGGGAGCGACTATCTTGAGGTGGACAGTCGCCACGGTGTTCACGCGTTGACCCTCCGGGCGGGGTCAGAGCCAGATAGAGCGGCGGCATTTGCGAGTCTCGAGTCTTCTCTCTGGTGGGACGAGTTGCTAGGAGAACTCGTCTTTGTCTTCTCTTGAGCCACCTGGCTTAGCCGACCCCGATGGTCGGTCTATGGCAGAGGTCGGGAAGCAAAATAACAAGAGGGCCCATTATTTTCGATTTTGGTGGAAAAAAAAGTTATATTGACCCTCAATATTTCAAGAGCCGCGATGCAATGTGAATAACGCCACGAAGCAGGCGTTAGAAAGAGCCACATGCCGCAGGGCTGCAGACCCCTTGTATGTGCATTCGTTTGTTGTCCTTCCCCCGCACCTCCGACTAACACAGTTGGCTACGTACGGTGCGAAAAAAGGTCAACATACAGGTACTCCTCTACTTATGAGCGAGTTAGGTTCCAGAGGTCTGTTTGTAAGTCGATTTGTTCGTAAGTCCAACTTTACTCCTGTCGATACAGTAAATTTAGCTGTGACGGTCCCACCTGATGACGGAGACTTGTGTTGCCTCTGAAACGTCGTGATTTATAATTTTATTTCTATAATTTTTTCTATTTTATATTTACTTTTACCTACGTGACTTTACCGAAAAAACCTAAGAGTATGAATCCCTGCAGTCACGAAAGCTTCAAATCTAGAATTGATATCAAACACGTTGTACGGCATGTACACTAAACACAGGGAGTGGCTTTACAAGTTGTACAATCTCCTGGAGATGTAGATGCCACTGGTTCTTCACGTTCTGCAGATGTAGATGCCACCATCGCCATATATTACGCGGCGGTCGATCTTACGACTCTCGGTCCGAACAGGCAACTGGACACACGGGACGGGGTTTGTTCGTATCTCTGAAAGTTCGTAAGTCGAATTGTTCGTAAGTACAGGCGTCCCTGTAAGAGTACATACCTAAACCGTAGGGCGGCCAATGGTCCGGACGGTGATGAGATATTGGCCTGAATAGTTGCAGCAAGTACACGATCGTCAGTGAGTGTCAACGGGCGAAGCAATATCGCTGCTCCGCGGACGGTAGTCGGGTTCCCGTACACGGCTGCCGTGCGCGATAACGACTTCGATGCCCCCCGTTACCGCTTCCAACGCAGCCGCAGCAGTAGCAGCAGCGCCAGAGAGCAGCGTTGTGTGTGTGCTTCGCTCGTCGTGTGTGCCTCACTTACAGAGAGGCACTGCCCCCGTGTGGAAACACGCGAGCAAGCGACTCAGCTTTCGTGACCAATATTATCCATAATGGATGTTTTTTTGGGGGTTAGATCGCGTAAATAACAAATGTGTCGTTAAACCCGCCACCACCCGACACAGCCAAATTATCCAGATTTGTAACGTAAACAAAACGTGGCAATTAGTTACTCGTTCTGCAATCGGTGCGTTGGAGAATCCACCCACAATACTTACATTCGAGAACGACGATTCCACGGTCATTACAACCAGCCTCATCAGGCGACAGTCAGAATTATGGATACATCCTCCAACTGTTTCGGTCTTTTCTGCTTTGCTAACCATCGGGTGTCCTGTTTATCCGATTCTATTCCCGCTTGACACAGTCGAGGCGTCGCCCTCGTGGGATGAGGTCAAATCCATTCGGAAATCCTGCGTTGCCGTCACTTCTGTGTCCGTGGACGGCCCGCGGAAGTTGACATCACAGAGCCACCTTGTGAGATCCCTTCAAGTGACACCTGGTGCACGGTAGAGGGCAGCACTTTCTAACCCCCCCCCCCCCTGCCATAGAGAGCACAGTCCTGCAATGCTTTAGTCCAGGGGTCGGCATGCGGCTCTTTAAGGACTGCTTCGTGTAGTTATTCGCATTGTGTAGGGGCTTTTGAAATGTTGATGGGTTTTTTTTTACCGAATTAACAAAAAATATAACTTCTTGTTATGTTGCTTGCCGTGCCTTGCTCTCGTCGCACAACAATCAAAACAATAGTGTACATACTTGATGTGAAGCTTTCGTGACTGCAGGAATTACCCTTTGGTTCTTTCGGTAAAGTCACGTCGAAAGAAAAGAAATTAAATTAAATAATAGAATACGATGTTTCGATTGCAACACAAGCAATCGTCATCAGGTAGAACTAAATTTGAGAGAGACAAAACACAGACACGGAGACGCACAGACAGTCACACAATCAGAGAGAGACAACATGACCGGGTTCGTAGCTCAACAGCAGAGTACATGTTCACGTGCCATTATTTGGTGATACTGCTCCGTTGGCAGTGGTGCACAAACAAAACAACTTAACGCGTTCGTCAACAACACTGTGGGCTTCATGGGAAAATATATATCATAAGTCGACGGTTCGGGGAATGGTCCTTCTTCATAGCCCGTGTCACTTATTACATTTTGAGGACTTGGCTGCTGCTCTACATTTCCATGTGTACAAGCCACTTCGTTGAGCAATCATTTGTGACCAGGTCGCTTCTGAAAAAGAGCTATGTAACTCAGTGGGTCTTAACTGGTAACATAACGACGTGTTCATAAAGCCTGTCTTGGCCGGGCAAACTTTTAAATAAATATAATAATGAACCTCATATGATTTGTTAAACATTTCTTCACGTACCATCAGACACTAAAAACTAAAAAAAAATGGGTATTTTTCCATAAAAAATTTGAATTTGTTGACGACTTGATTCAACTTCCTCTATGTAAAGACGTATTCATCGGAAAACACTCAATTGAAAATGTACGTTCCTTTTTTATTAGAAAGAGCACAAATGTATGAACGTAATGCTCTATGAGGGTAAGCTCCTATCTTTTACCGTTTTCGAATTATTCAGATTTGAACATCGTAAAATGCGTATTTTTTGCGTTCATAACCGCTTTAATCCGAAATTTCTCAAAAACAATAAAAGATAGGACAGAGGTTCTGGCTTTAATTGTATTTGCTGTTTAACGCTCTATCAAAGGAAAGAACCCGCAATCTTATATTTTTAACGGTTTCTGAAAGACACGCACAAACATGTTTATGGGGCAATTTAAAGCGAGATTTGGGGAGCTTAAAATTAAAAAATCTCGGATTTCCAGACTCTTCCTGTTGTTTGTGACCGAAGAGCTACCTATGCACCAAATTCCAACTTTCTATTTTGTTGGGAAGTACCCTAGAGAGTTTTTGAGACATACAGATGAAGGTCTATATTTAGGAAAGTTTTCAATGTGGCAAACAGAATCGATTGCCGCAAACTAAATATCGAGAATCGTGATAAGGAATCGAATCGTTACTTCCTCATACATCACCGCACGCGGGATCCGGATCCCAGAGTAAGCGAATGCAGCGACTGCGTGACCGTATCGATTAGCAATTGTTGCGATTCAATTCCGGATTATTGGAATCGATCCTCTCTCGTCTCGTTTTTTAAAACGGATGATTGCCGCATTGACAACTCAAAGTGTAATTAGCATCGACTTTGTGTCGTTAAACCCGCCACCACCCGACACAGCCAATTAGCACGTGCGCTTTCTCACGTAAACAAAACATGACAATTCGTTCCCAGTCCAGCACGCGCTTCGTTTACGCGACAAACCTTCATAATTGTGTCGGGTGGTGGCGGGTTTATCGACACATCTTTACGCGATGTGGCCCAAAAGGCCTCTTGGTCGCGAAACTGACTTAATGAAGGCATATCGTAATTGCCGATGGAAGAGTTAGAGTGCATCATCTTGGTTTTTTCGGTAAAGTCACGTAGAAGGGAAATAATAAAATAATAAAAATACAACATAATAAAATACAATTCTCACGACGTTTCGGCCACAACGCAAGCAGCTGCTGCCAAGCTTGGTGGTGTTCATTCAGACGCTGTCTTTCCGACAGCCCTGTTCTTCACCTGAGGGCGGCTGCTTGCGTTGTGGCCGATACGTCGTGAGAATTGTATTTTATTATGTTTTATTTTTATTATTTTATTATTTCCCTTCTACGTGACTTTACCGAAAGAAGCAAGAAGATGAATCCCTGCAGTCACGAACGCTTTAAATCGAAGAGTTAGAGTGCCCGTCACCCTGCACCATGCAATGGAAGCCCCTTTCCGAGCGAGCACTTTCAGGGCTGCATCTCTACCTCCACCTTACACTCTTACGGACGTGTTCCACAGTTCTGGTCCAGACGTCTTGTGACTACCATTCAATTCTCTAAAAACTTAACGTGACTTCTTTTTTTAAAAGGAAGGTTTATTTCAAACGAAATCAATATGCAAACGGGGAAAAAAATGTTTGGCAGTCAATTAATTGTGGGTCACAAGACTTCTGGACCACCCTGCACATTCACACAAAAACACGACAATCGTCAATAACACTGTTCATGTGGCCTTGACAGAAAACAAATATTACAGGCGACGTTTCGGACCGTGGCCCTTCTTTATGACACATGGCCTTTTTCATTGTGCTGTGAAGAAGGGCCATTGCCCGAAACGTTGCCTATTATAGATGTTTCCTTTCAAGGCCACACACACAGAGTGTCGTTGAGCAACATAGTGCATGTTTCTGTTTGTTAATTGTGCTTGTGCACCACTACCAAAGTAAATATAGCACGGCAAATTAATTACTGATTTCCCCTTACACTTTCTGCCACAATGGTAATGATACCGGGTGGATTAACTCATCCAGTGTCGATTCGTGATCCGCCACAATGTTGTGAGTCGTCCTTCCCCAGCACCGCCGATGAGCTCGCTTGGCGACGTACGGTGCCAAAGAAGTTCAAAGACAAAGATCCCCCGTGTAGCCTTAACAGACGGTAGGAGCAAGTGCTGTTAGCGAGCACCTATGAAGGCCGGAACGGTACACGAGGGGGTGGGTGGCCAACACCACGCCCGGCCGCCTTTGTCTCCCCAGTGGCGATGTTTACACACCGCACCAGGTACTCATTTGAGGCTGAGTCGACATAGGGGAGGTCCAGGACCGATTCAGATAATCGTCGCCGGCGTTGGTCGTGAGGGGGACCACCAGGGCATCCTTCCAATCCTGCGGAACCTGTCCTAGTGGTCCAGACTGTTGTTATGATGTCATGTAGGGCAGTCTGTGCACAAACGCCACCCTCCCTCAGCATTTCGCTTGGGAGGTCATCTCTGCCCGGTGCCTTTCTGGTCTCAGACTCTGGACCGCCTTCAGTACTTCCTCAACGGATGGCACCTCAGCCAGCCACTCACAGGGGGTGACTTCCTCCTCCAATATTTGAGGCACCGCAGCCTCGGCAAGGTCATCCCCACTCTGTCCCACGATGTTTTCCAGGCTGAGGGATTCCCCCTCCCCCAGGACCTCACAGAAATGCTCAGCAAATCTGCAAACCTGTTCCTGGGGGTCGGAGATTGGACCACCGTTCTTTCCCCTAATGATGGTAATACGTGTGGCGCTACAGGTTACTTTTTTATGGAATTACGTAGGGATTTGTGATCGCGGGCCATTGAGCAGACTCCATCTCCTCAGCAACCCGCGAATCACTGTTACATTGTTTGTGTGGCTTTATTTTGGTGATTTTGAGGACGGTTTGGTCTGGCCATGTTTGTTTGTTGTGGTACAGAGTTAGCCTGATAACTTTAATCTAAATAGTCTTATGGTTGTTATTGTTTGACTTGCATCCCACTGGGATTTTTTGCACACAACGTTGAAATGCGGTGTTGTTTCCTGGAAGACTTTGCTGTTTCTTCCAGGATTTTTCTGTTGCGTGTAGTCACTTTAAGATGTTTCTCGTTCATGTTTTGTTGCGGTTGCACCCGAGTCAAGAGCCGCATGGCTCACAGGGTTATACCGAATACAGTACATGAAACTGAAATCACAACAACAACAATAGCCATTCGCCACTAAGTGGCGGTGACGTCACCACGACGCTTGTGCCAGGCCATGTGCACCTTGAGGCTACCACGTGAAGTGTCGAACGCCCGCTGGCAGGAGGCCACGGGGCAGACCCAGGTGCCACGGGTCGACTGACCGAGATGACCGAGATGACTGGCTGATGCACCACCTGTGCCCCCTACTGTGCCAACTTGCTGTGCTTTAGCCACCCGGCGTTCCGCTCGTTGTTGTGAGCGTCGCTCCTCCGCCCTCCGTTGTTGTTGGAGGGCGACTGCCTCCAACTGCCCAGTAGCGTCCTTCACGAGCCTCCTCCACTGAGGCCGATTTTGACACCGCTGGTACCAGTCATCGGCACACACACAGTGAAAAAACTGAAATCACACACAGACACACACACACACGCACGGGAGAATCGGCTTGTTAATCGACTCCCTGTTGAATCGTGCCCGGGAATCGAATCGCTCCCGCTACTGCTGCGCACCCGTGGACCCGGATCGCAGAACGGAGGCCGCCTGCCGCCTGCAAGTCGACATGAGCAGCAGTAGCAGCAGCAGCAGTATCAGTAGAAGCAGCAGTAGAAACAGCAGTATCAGCAGCAGTTCGCCTCTCCTGGGGCTATCAGCGGCCAATTGAACGGCGTTTGGGGACTGATTGTGCGTCCGAGATGGTGTTCGAGTCGCTGGTGGTGGATCTGCTGAACCGCTTCCTCGCCGACTACGTCGTGAACCTCGACACATCGCAACTCAGCCTGGGCATCTGGGGGGGTGAGGAGGAGGGCGAGCAGTCGCGCGGAGCCTGCTGCTTGTTGTTGTTGTTGTTTCTTGTTGTTGATGTCGTCAAGGGTTCCAAAGCGGGTTGGGCGCACAGGCGCATTTTCCGGAACTCGGCCCCGGCCAGCTCCGCGACATAATTGCTCTGTGTGGCTTTGTCGGGTTTGTTATTTGTGTCGCTCGATATTTTCCGGACATCAGCCGCTGTTTAGCGCTGCCTTGGCAGTGTAGGGCTTTGTCGACGTAAGGCACTACCACTACGACCTGTGATAACGCCTGCAGGATTGTAAACCGCGTTCCGATGGTCGTGGGTGAATGAACACAACACGGCGAGGTTGGATCTGGCGTGCCAAAGCAATTACCGGCTTAAATGCATCACTTGATTATAAATTGTGTGTAATTGCAAATGTCACGTTGTATTGTATTATAAAAGTGCCAATTTAGGTCAGTTTGTGTCGGTTAGAAGTTAAATTTAGTGATGGATTGGGGGGGTTTGGACAGTTTCACTTGATGAAAACTACGTGTAATAATAGTGTTAATACAATGGTCAGCATGTGTTCACAGCAGCTGTGTTTGTGTGTGAGTGTAGGGCGTCTTCATGTGCGTTTTAGGTAGACTCGGCATGAAATGAGCGCTCGATGCGGTTAACACGAGCGACGGGGATACAAAAGTGGCCGGGCGTGGTCGCACGTCACACTAGCCCTTGAGCACTTGCCCCAACAGTGTTAAAGGCTACACAGGGGATCTTTGTCTCATTCACGTGTATGGAATTGTTCACGTGTAGGGGTGTGTCTGTGCAATGTGCATGTCGATGAACCTGCAATCAAAGTGCACCTAGCCTGGCACAGGTGCGGTCGAGTGACGGCTGTTGTTGATGTCGGTGTCTGTGTATAGGGGAGCGGTAGTGTAGCGTTAGCACGCTTCGATATGAACCCTGACTCGCTCCTGGGACTCCCCTAGGTCGACTCGGCCTCAAATTAGTATTTGGTGCAGTGCGTAAACATCGCCATCAGGGAGACAAAGGCGGCCGGGCGTGGTGCTGGCCACCCACCCCCTCGTGTGCCGTGCCGACCTTTATAGGTGCTCGCTAACAGCACTTGCCTATACAGTGTGTTAAGGCTACACGGGGGATCTTTGTTGTGTGTGTAAGTGTTTGGGTGTGTAGGTGTTTGTGGGTGTTTGTGTGTGTGTGGATGTTTGTGTGTGTGGGTGTTTGTGGGTGTGTGTGGGTGTTTGTGTGTGTGGGTGTTTGTGTGTGTGGGTGTTTGTGGGTGTGTGGGTGTTTGTGTGTGTGTGGGTGTTTGTGTGTGTGTGGGTGTTTGTGTGTGTGTGGGTGTTTGTGTTTGTGTGTGTAGGGGGTTCTGTGTGTAGGTGTGTGTGGGTGTGTGTGGGTGTTTGTGTGTGGGTGTTTGTTTGTGTGTGTGGGTGTTTGTGTGTGTGGGTGTGTGTGGGTGTGTAGGTGTGTGTGGGTGTGTTTGTGTTTGTAGGGGGTTCTGTGTGTAGGTGTTTGGGTGTGTCCTTGGCTGTGTTTATGGGTGCCTCGCCTGTTTTTGTGGGTGTGGTTATGTCTGTGCGTCTCTCGGTGAACCTAGCCTGGCACATGCGCCTTGGCGACGTCACCGCCGCGCCTCGTTGAGAACGAAGGTTGCTGTTTACATGTCTGTTGTATGTACAGCACATGTGGTGAGCGGTGGCGCAGTGGTTAGCGCGCTGCACCACAATCCCAGCCACCATTCTGGGTCATTGCTAACATCAGTGGCGAGAGATACAGGAGCTGGCGCTGTCTCCCCTAGGTCGACTCAGCATCAAATGACTACATTGTACAGTTTGTAAAGATCAGCAATGGGGGGAGATGAAGGTGGCTGGGCATGGTTCTGGCCACACCACGCCCCTCGTCCACCCAGCCTTCATAAGTGCACGCTCGCAGCCTTGAACAACAGTCTGTTCAAGGCTATATGGGGGATCTTTGTGTATGTGTACACGTACAAACAATATAAGTCAATGTGTGTGCATGTGTGGAAACCACATTGCAATTATTCAACGCTCTAATATTATGTAACTTTAATATGACGAGTTTTGAATGCTGAATTACAATGCAGTTGCGCAATGCATGTGAATGAAAATGCACGCATGCTCATGTCCTACTTGAAGCTCATAGTAACTCGACCCTTTCATACAATGAATGGGTCCAAATCTTGTGGCGCTATTATGCAAAGCAGACGCTAGACACAACAACGAAATGCCTCTACCCAGCATTGCCATGAGTACAGAATAATGTATCCACAGTATGTTTGCAATCGTGTACATCACTGCCATCCATACCCAGTGCTGTTGTTCTGCAGTGGTAACTATAATAATTTATACCCAGTATTGCAATGTACTACGTACACTATAACCTACACCCATTATTCGAATGTACTGTACAGCTTAGACAATCGTGTGTACACCCACTGCAGTAACCTTAAACATGCACAGTGCTACCATTCATACATAACAGCACTTTGGTATGCACTCAGTAATTCGTACACGGTATACAGCAGTCGACACAGCATTGTAATTTGTGTATATTGTGCATCGTACACATTGCTGCGCAGTGAAACGTGGGTGCGTGGGTCGTTTTAAAAGGCGAGGGTTGTTGGAGCGTGCAGATCGGGGAAACTTCAAACCCGCTGCAGTTGTACGATGGCGCAGGAATGTGGCAGTACAGCAAGTAGGTGCAGACTTTTGAGTGTTATTCCGATGTAAGTTGCTCTGTCCCCCCCCCCCCTTAATGTGCGCAAAGCCCCCTGCTTGAAAAATAATTGGACGAAAATATCGACGCTGGCCCATCCTTAAATAGCCAGGACACTCGGTGAGGATTTCCCGGATAAATGGATTACGTCATTAGAAACCTCACTTTGTCTCCAACTAACCCCGTGCATTACATTTTAATCGCTACGACCCTGACATACACACATGCTAATATCATCCCCGGACACTTAAAATTATACTTGAAACACTACTAGCTCCTACATTAATCCAAACACTGCGAACCATAGCACCGGCATCAACTCTTTACTTTAACTCGCACCGAAACCTAATACTAAACCAACAGTAATGTGAACTAACGCTACAAATACTCACGTAAAACTAACTTTAACTTCAGTAACCTTATCTCCTATCACCGAAGCACGGTATCGCAATAAATATGTTCTATGTTGCACAAACCCTACTACTAACATCGGAACACATTTTTCCCAGTGACTCTTACAACAATCCGAGCACTAACTACCTAACACTGACCCCACACTATCGAATCTACCCCATAACGATCAAGTCAAGGTCATGAGGTCATCATGGCCAATGTTGCCATTTCTCCTGCCAGTTCCTGAACTTGTTTCAACTTCGACGCCTGCCCTCCCTTATGCCCCCTCACAGTGTCTCCCACCTTCTGGATATCGTTCTTCCCTTGGCCAGTGGCATCCGGATGCTGAATTCAACCCTAATTTCTGAGTTGAGGAAGCAGGGTCCACGAACTCATTCTGCGTAGCCGCCTTCGACTGTCCCCGAGCGGCCTACACAGGCCTTGCTCATCTGGTTGAGGGCTGAGATAGAATGCGGCAAATACTTTCAAGAACTCGCGTCGGTGTGTGGTGGATGGTGGCCGGGTGAAGCACTGGTCGGTCAATAGCCATGCCCTCCAGAAGTTTGTTTTTATTGAACTATTACAAATAAAGTAGCAATAGGTTTTTACCCTTTTATCTGGCACCAAAAACTGACACCTTTATACAAGGGATCATGTTTGCAATAACCACAACACAAGCAGTCAAAATGCAAACAAAAAGAGACAACTCTGATAATGATATGCACTGTCCTTGAAATTGATTGGTCCACACCCGAGACGGGGTTTTTTAGAGCCTCGTCTCCACTGGTGTTGGACCAGATGACGCCAAAAAAATCCAAAAATTTGATGCCTTGAGTTTCCTGGCTGGCTGCTGCCTGGGCTCCTCTCCAGCTCGACACTAATCCTGTTGTTAGTAGCTGCTGTGGGTCGTTGTCACCGAAACGGCGTTAGAAGTTCGGAAGACATATAATAAATAGCGATCATAGAAAACAAACTCGCAATACACATCTTATAATTTTATTACGTATGAAAGCTAATTACTTTTGAGTGGTCGGAGTACAGGATTGTGAGAAGTTTAAAAATGACAGCTCTCTGTTAAATTTTGTTGCAGAGCAACGGGTTTTTTTACTCGTGAATAATATTAATAATGACCATTGTTTATCCTGGAAAGCCTCACGTAGAGTTTCATGACTCCTTTTCATGAAGGTCCTGTTACATGGAGATGTTTGCTCAAGTCCATCAGTGAGTGGTTGGCTTCATTTGGCAATAAACGGGAGTACATGGAGAAAACCCACCATGCATATGAGAGAACAACAATCAAAGCTCTGCAAGGATATATCCATCAGTTGTTTACATACTTCTTGCTGCCAAAGCACTCTCACTCAGTTAAAATACAGCACTTTAGCCTAGGACAGTTTACCCTAACCAGGTATATGCCCGTATTCTTAATTTACTGTTGAGCTAGGCCACTTAACGATTTGGCAAAATGAAATTGTCACGTGGTGCACGGCGATTATTATTTCAGCTCGCTGGTGAATTTAAAGAACGATTCTCACAGGCAAATTTAGAAACCAGATATTATTTGGCTTGAAACTGCATTACGCATCTTTAGGACAAGGTCCAGGAAGTAGGAATAAAATCCAGAAGATTAGAACAAAATAATTATAACAATTATCATGTTAAACGCTTGTACATGTGACAGTTTATTTGATTGGAAATGTCGGGTAGTGGAGGTGCAACAGAAATTTGCCTTGGCCATTATATGGCCTAAGCCAAAAACCAATTAAGAATCATGACACCGCCTATGAAAATCTGCTTGTTAAATTACATTCCCTCACAACATTAAGTCTGTACACTTATTGTGACAGCGCGGAATATCAGAGGCTTTTTATTTTATTACTTTGCTGGTTTACTCACTGAGTCTCATGACCCTTTTTCAGGAGGGTCCTTCCAAGTGTTTGCAGTCACGGGTGATGATTGCTGAGTATAATCCTTCAAGTGCACATGGCCTGGCACAAGCACTGTGGTGATGTCACCGCCACGAAGTGGCGAACGGCGGTTATTGTATAATCGAGATTGACTAATATGCACACATTGGCCTGCCTACTCTTGCGAATTATGTCACGGGGATGTTTAATACACCCGCAGTATATTACCAGGGCGGCCTACTGGGGTCGAACCGTGAACCTCTGCAGAAAAAGGCAAATGTGCTACCACAAGGCTGGGTCAATGTTAAAACTGCCAATTTGATGAATTGCGAGCGAGTGTTATATACAATCAGTACATGACAAGCAGCTTTGGAGAGACACGTGCTTAAACAGCGGCAATTTGTCGCGACCTTGCTGACGCAGCTGCTGGTGACACATGGATCAGTTAAGTCACATAGCAGAAGAAAGTTGTGCGAATAATATTTATTGATTTATATTTAGCGACTTGCTTACCTTTCCTATACTTTGTGCTCCTACCGGTTTTTTTTATTGTTGTAACTTTCTGACCCCCTGCCTCTACTGGACATCTGTGAAAATAAACTCCTTAAAAAAGTAAAAAAAAACAACGGTTTTATTCACAACTTCGTTTAACTCACGGTGGAGAAGTACGTCAATGATGCGGCACCTGCTCCCACATCAACGCTTACTTGAATTAATTGATGACTTTATAAATTAATCTTCAATGTACAACTTTTGTTTGTGTGGAGTGAGGGTGCCTGTAACTCGTTGACACGGAGCAGGTGCGCCTGAGACGACACGTGGCGCCTGCTTCTTGGGCGAGGCGGTTGGAGAGTTGAGGGACTGCGACGTTTTTGACCTACACATATATATATAAATAATAAGGCGTCCATACAAAATGTAAATTGCTTTAAAGTAGCGAATTAATTGATCCATTAATACCGATTTTGATACAGGCATGCATTGTCACCGGATCTGAGTTCGTGTGCAAAAATTGATTGGACTTCAGGAAGTCGACTCAATTTTGATTACAAGATTTGACCACGACACAGGAATCAAGTTAAGTAAAACCGTTGAATAAAACCGTTGAAAAAGAGCTTCATAGCTCATCGGATTCCTCCTTGGTCTAAATCAAGCTTCTGATTCTGAAGTGTCATAGCCTGCCCTGCCACAGGGCATGGCTGTGCCGCTATGGAGAGATGTCCTCACGCTCGGGGTGATATTCCAAGCCCTGAGCCAAGAGTTTAATGTTCGCATTTCTATTGCGGGGGTGACAGCCACCGTTAAATTCCCTACAAAGTGGCACTCAATTTATCGACCCCTGAGGGCTGATGGGCTCACTCAATATCAAACTAGGATTGTGAACTTTCAACATTCGGAATGCGAGCCGCTCACTCTACCTGGTGAGCCACTTGGCCGGATCTTGTTTAATTGTCTCACTCCACCTTGTGTGTAACTTGCAAATACTATTATGTTTGCACATTTCTCATTCGAGTTATCGTTCAGTGCTTTCCTCCCGTAGCTAAAACAATTATGTAACTACTGTATGGTTTTTTCGGTAAAGTCATGTAGGTAAATAATTAAATTACATAAATTAAAACTAATTTTTTTTTATTAAATACAATTTTTACCTACGTGACTTTACCGAAAAAACTAAAGAGTATGAATCCTTGCAGTCACGAAAGCTTCAAATCTTGAATTAAGTATGTAACTACTCTTGGCCCAGCATCGAAATGCTGAAATGCTACTTCCTGCAAATTCCTCTTGAGATTACACGTAGCAGCAACATCACAAACCTCCTGCGCAAAACGTGGCAGTTCAGTTTTCCAAAAGCACTCCAACGTGATCGCGACTCCTTTATTCCGTACGTCTCAAGAGGAAGTATCCGCGTCGTGATACGGCAGAAGCTTTTTGCTGTACAGTACTCTTGCTCAGTTTTTGTTGGCTTATTGGTGGGATTTTAGCCAAGATGTCCTTGGTGAGCCAGGTGTGGCAGCTCGCGTCTGCGTTCCCAGTGACTTGAAGGTAAGGGCGGCATTGCAGTGGTGACAACTTGCACCTTAGCCAGGAATGTCCTGGGTTCAATACCCGACTCGGGCACTTTTCTCTGTGGGAGTTTGTATATTCTCCCCCCGGTTTTGCATGGGTTTGCTCCAGTTTCCTTACATAGCTGACCACTCCACCCTCCAACAATGTAACTGGCATTAGCCAAACATCCCAATGCTGAAAAATTACCTGAAAATTACCCTATTGGGATTCATCATCATCACGATCCATGGGCAGATTGCATGTAAGTGTCCTCTGCACATTTCGTCATTTGTTTCCGTTTTCCTGTCTTGTGGCGATCTGCTCAAGATTTGGGATTACACAGAGAGGAATAGCTCCACAGCTCAGCCTACTGCTAAAATAGTCTTGAGACTCGGGCCTTCCCGAGTAAACAAGCGTATGTAATGTTAACGACGAGGGTTGGTCGATCTCACGCAGACATGAAACTCCCACACCTGCCGAGGCTGTGAGAGGTAATGGAGATGGCAGTACAGCAAGTGGGGTTTGTGAGTCAGGCGGTGTGGAACTTGGAACATTATCGGCTTGTATCTCGTGGGGTTTCCCCTTGTACTCCTGTTTTTTGTAGCATGATAAAGCTCCTTGAAAAGGAATTGGCGAAATAATTCCTTTTCAAGGAATTGGCAGGACCATCCTGCGTACAGGTCTTGAGACTCGATACGTTGCTATTACTGTCCAAGGCTTGCTGCCATCACAGGAGACGTAACGATTCGGCAATTAAAATTGATTCTCACGTTCACGATACATGCGTAGAATTGCGTGCTCCAATTTTTTTTACGTTTAAGGCAAATTATATAAAAACATAACCTTGTAAGCAAATTTGCAAGAAAAAAACAACGTGGTATAAGACGAGACTTTACAAACGAGACGAACATTAAAACACATCATGGGATCTCTCTTGCCAGTATCAAAATATAAGAATATGTTTTACCCTTTCTGGCAATAAAACATTTGTGTTAAGATGTTCACATCGAGCTCTCAATGTCCTGATGGTGGCATTGTCTTTGTGCTGTTGGCCTTTTGGCGTCCTCTGGTCGAACGCTGTTTAAGACGAGGCTCTAAAGAAAGCTGTCTCAGTGGTGGACCAATCAGTTTCAAAGACAATGCACATACTGTCAGAGCATGTTTCTTAATTTGCATGTTCACCACAAGTATATGTCGTTAATGCACACATGATTCCTCGCAAAAGGCTTCTGTTTGGTGTTTTAACATCTTAACACAACTGTTTTATTGCCTGAAAGGGTAAAACATATTGTTATATTAAAAACACAATGTATGATTCTTGATCCTGAATGGTGAATACCAAATCTCAGGAGAGGTGGCTTGTAAATGTGCTGAGTAGTCTGTCCGTGATTACTGCGCATTGGGCCGCAACCATCATAACTGGTTTTTCCGGAACCATAGCGGTCGCATTGTTTCGCCAACGTGCAGAGCTTAAAATGAAACTCCGCAATTCCCCAATGCGTGTTTGCGTGACACAGAGAGAGAGGGGGGAGATCCGAGTCAAGAGACTTGGCACCGACAAATGTACATTGTTGAGAAATGTACTTCTACAATGTAAGACGTGTCATTTGTCAGTCTGCTAGGCACGGCATCTGTTTGAGTAAATATTATTATGCGTATTTTAATCATCTGGGTTAGGCCACACGGTAGTTTTTGTGCCAAAGTTATTGGCACTAATCGCCCCTACGACGCAATAAAATGGTCACGTTTCCAAACGATATTTTTTTCATTTGCTTCATGAAGCTCAAAGCAGTTTGAGCGAAAAGTCCTCTCTTGATGTTGAATTCAGCCACGAAAAAATGTCTTGAGCCACCAGCGATGAGGATCTTTATCGGTGAGAATTTGATTGCTACATTGGTCATGCGTAAATTATGTATTTGCATAAAGGTGGCATTCTTGACGGGTGGTGGAGGGTTAAAGACGAGAACTTTGGCGTGAAACTACCACCAGAGTTTTAGACATTTGAAAGCTCTGCTCATTTACGAGCCTTTTTGAGTTTGTCATTGCGTTGTCGTATGCCGGCAAATCTGGGAAATGCTTGGCGGTCAAATTGAGTCTTTGGGGAGCACTTAAACTGTGAAATTTCATGGTCAGTTTTCTGGTTGACTCTAAAATAGGGGAAGACGACAGCTCGGACTTCAGAGAGCTACCCATGGCCATGAGAATGCAGCAAGGCTTAATAAAATATTAAATGTTGCACCCCTTTGTCAATCCACTGCTGGATGAAGGCTTTTCCATGGTGTCGTTTGACCATACTTCACCACACTGGTCAGTGCAGGTTGGTGAAGGGGGTTGCAGGGGTGGATGCGCAGGAACGGCCTGGGCTCACCGTAGTTACTGTTACTAGCCATGGTCGGGAGTTGAACTTGGGTTGCCGGGATCATAGTACAGTGAACTAACCACTGCGCCACTACCCCACCGCTCCACCCTAAGGGTTCATTATTGAGCAAAAATCCGGCACGAGTCGATCTCTGCCTGATCTTAGCAGTTTTTTTTTTGCCTAGCCCATGAGCAGCTCAGCGTGCTTGCGGTTTTGCGCAGTCAGCAGGAGCCAGGGGAATCGACGTGGACAGGACGGACAATGCGCAGTTTTCTTGGGGACGTGGGCGGGCGAGCGGGCCGGCGGGCGGGTGGCTGAGCGGGCGGGTGAGCGGGCCGGCGGGTGGGTGAGCGGGCCGGCGGGCGGGTGAGCATGCCGGCGGGTGGCTCAGCGGGCGGGTGAGCAGGCCTACGGGCGGGTGAGCGGGCCGGTGGGCGGGTGAGCATGCCGGCGGGTGGCTCAGCGGGCGGGTGAGCAGGCCGGCGGGCGGGTGAGCATGCCGGCGAGCGGGCCGGCGGGCGGGTGAGCATGCCGGCGGGTGGCTCGGCGGGCGGATGAGTGGGCCGGCGGGTGGCTGAGCGTGCGGATGAGTGGGCCGGCGGGTGGCTGAGCGGGCGGATGAACGGGCAGGGGGGTGGCTGAGCGGGCCGGCGGGTGGCTGAGCAGGCGGATGAGCGGGCCGGGGGGTGGCTGAGCGGGCCGGCGGGTGGCTGAGCGGGCGGATGAGCGGGCAGGGGGGTGGCGGAGCGGGCCGGCGGGTGGCTGAGCGGGCGGATGAGCGGGCCGGGGGGTGGCTGAGCGGGCCGGCGGGTGGCTGAGCGGGCGGGTGAGCATGCCGGCGGGTGGCTGAGCGGGCCGGCGGGTGGCTGAGCGGGCGGATGAGCGGGCCGGGGGGTGGCTGAGCGGGCGGATGAGCGGGCCGGGGGGTGGCTGAGCGGGCGGGTGAGCATGCCGGGGGGTGGCTGAGCGGGCCGGCGGGTGGCTGAGCAGGCGGATGAGTGGGCCGGGGGGTGGCTGAGCGGGCCGGCGGGTGGCTGAGCGGGCGGATGAGCGGGCCGGGGGGTGGCTGAGCGGGCGGATGAGTGGGCCGGGGGGTGGCTGAGCGGGCGGGTGAGCATGCCGGCGGGTGGCTGAGCGGGCCAGCGGGTGGCTGAGCGGGCGGATGAGCGGGCGGGTGAGCATGCCGGGGGGTGGCTGAGCGGGCTGCCGGGCGGCTGAGCGGGCCGTGGGGCAGGCGCTGAGCTGTCCTGCGTCTTGGAAGGGGATGCGGTTGGGGAGGGGGGCGCAGGGTCTGGGCGTGGTCGAGGTATGTGAGAGGGGATGGTCACTTGGCAGTAGCCCATTTTGACGATAGGCCTCTCCTTTTTCAAGGTAAACCAAGGGGTGGATGAGGGGGGGGGGGTATTTATGGGGGTGATCGCCCCTCCCTCTACTACCATTGAGACCCCGAAAATTGGTATCTTATTGGCATTTCGCAGACAAAATGTTTGGATATTCTTTGGATCTTTTGGTAAAGCCACGTAGATAGAAAATATAATAAAAATATCACGACGATCGAAATGTTGCAACGCAAGCAATCGTCATCAGGTGAATAAATTTGTTATTTTTTTTTCACCTGATGACGATTGCTTGTGTTGAGATCGAAACGTCGTGATATTTGTATTATTTTTTCTATCTACGTGGCTTTCCCGAAAGACCCAATGAATATGAATTCCTGCAGTCACGAAAGCGTTAAGTCCAGATTTAAAATGTTTGGAATTATTTTTAGTTCATTTAAGGCCCGAATTAAAAGGCTTGAAATATCGGGTCTGGACAAATCTGGGGTTAGTTAGTTTGCACAGAGAACACAGCAGCAGATTTAGCACATGGAAAATAATAAAAACATTGTTAATCCATTCATAAAAATGCTACATAAACAAAAAACTTGAAACGTGTTCTATACATAGTGGAGAGTTGTTTTTTTCTTCTTGGTTCTTTCGGTAAAGTCACGTAGAAGGGAAGTAATAAAATAATAAAAATAAAACATAATAAAACATAATAAAACAATTCTCACGACGTTTCGGCCACAACGCAAGCAGCCATCCTCAGGCGAAGAATGAAACACCCCAAGCTTGGAGCGTATATTTAAGCTGGGTTAGAGGGGGGGGAGGTGGGAAGAAGAGCGCCTAAACAAAATAATTTGCATATCAAGAGGAATTCAGCATATGGAAAATGCGTAGGAGGTGGGCGGGGGGGGTTCCAAATCAATACTATGCCCGTGCATTATGCAGGATTAGCAGCATCAAAGGGGGGGGGGAAGGGGGGGAGCATTAACAAAGGAAAGGAATGTTAGTATGTAGCTGTAGTTACTAAACAACCACGTAAAAAACTACAGTATAAACTGCATGACAAACTAAAGTATAAACTACATAGCATCATCAGTAAACTTACTATACTCTACAATAAGCTGAGTTACTAACAGTAAGTAATACATGAAAAATTCTACGTTGTAAAAATTATATAATATGCTTCCATCTAAACTTTATTCTCTTACATCACACGCGTCTATACCGTACTATATACTTCCATAGGCAAAACCAACATTAAATTACATACTGTATTGCTATAAACCACCCTATACCTTATACATTTTTAATATAACACTATGTATTATTCTACCCACCCTAATGTGTATCAAAATGGTTTATTACGTCCTTCCAGTGATTGCTAAGCCAGAATCCATCTTCTCGGTTAAAATTGTCTCTGTGTTTGTAAATGTGGATCGCCTCATGTACGAATCTCTCATGATAGCCAGATGGCTTGCAGAGAACCTCTGTCTTGGAGAAGTCAATGTCATGTGAGCCCACTGAGTTGTAACAGTGATCTGCCACGGCTGAGGTGTTTGTCCTACAGTGTTTCAGGTCAGCTTTATGTTCACGGATGCGGTCCGAGACATGTCGTTTGGTTTCCCCAATGTAACTGCTACCACAGAGGCAACTTAGTTTGTAGACACCAGGGTACTGTATGTCTGGAACCACATCTTTTACAGACGGTACCAGATCACGGATTTTATGTACTGTGTTGAATCGGACCTGGATCTTGTGTTTAATCAGGATTTTGGAGATCTTTTTTGTGACCCCAGCAATGTAGGGTAAGGTGATGGTCTTGAAAGGCTCCTCAACAGGATCCTTCTTGGTGGTTGGAGTGATGGCTTTGCGGATTGTGTAGTCGGAGTAACCATTAGCCTTAAGAGCTTGGCGTACGTGTTTGAGTTCACTGGAAATGTGTTCATGGTCGGAGATGCATTGGGCTCTATGATATAGAGTCCTGATGAGGGAATTCTTCTGGGATGGATGGTGGTGGGAATCCGGTTTTAGATAAGCATCCGTGTGGGTGGCTTTCCTGTAGACAGAGTGGCTCATTGAACCATCAGGTCTCCTTTTGATTAGGACATCCAAAAAGGGGAGAGTTGTTTGGCAACGTTTATATGTTTGTGTCGAAGTTGGCGACTGATGGAAGCGGGCAGTGGCGTTACTGTATGGGCTATCCGTTTGAAATTCAATAAATGAAACATTGAAAGCGTGGGACGTTGCAGTTTTTCTCAAGCCTCACTGCTCCGCTTTTAAATTACCGTTGGCCCTTTAAGACCACGATTGGTATTCGAGGCTTCGGGACTGAGCGAGTGTCGATCGATCTCGGTGCTGTCAATGCCGTGAAGAAAGAAGAAAAAAACTCTCCGCCAATTTGTGACCGCGCCGCAGACCTTTCCAGCACCAGAGCGAGGGTCATCCGTTCTCCGGCGTCCTTTAGCGGCGACCAGATCCACGTTGGCACCGCGGTGACGTCACGCCGCGGCTTTTCTTCATCGGTGCCGCCGTCCGTGGGAGTCTTCGTCACGCTGAATACACGGAGCGATTCCCGGGCACGGAAGGGGAGACCGCCACAGTGGGAAACTTGTCCAGCCTGCCGTAGCTCTGTGCCCGGGCAGGTCCCACGCCGGACACGGCGGGGAGGGTCTAAGCTGTGTTAAATGAACTTCTCATTAGCAGAGCCTCGGGGTGCGTGATTAGTCAGCCTTGGTAGATGATGGACAGAAGAGAGTTGAAAATACGGAGTTTGTTTTTAAGGAGAAGCAGAAAAAAGACGGTCACTGCATCGCGTGCTTTCAGATGGACTTCTGCGGCCGTCTGGAATGCTCTTCCTTCTGATATTAGGAAGCCGCTAGAGCTATGCACTTTTAAAGATTGAAAACGAATTTCTTTAGAACTGCTATTTTGTGTTTAGTTTGTTGTCCTTCCCCCGCACCTCCGATTAGCACAGTTGACCGCGTACTGTGCGAAAAAAGTTCAACATATGCAGAGTAGGAGTAACGTACAGTGTTGTGATGTTTCCCCACATCACCCCCACTGCCACCACCACCAACGCTACCACCCATCGCAATCACAACACCTCCATCACCACAACTACTGCCACAATCGCACCATTCACCACCACGTTTGTTAGCTCTGTCCATGCAGCACACATCAAACAACAAACCCCATCTCTCCTGACCCTAACATTCAGAGTATATATTTAAACTGGAGGAAACCGATGAGCTCTGAAGCTCTTTTTCACAGTGGTGGAAGAATGTCACTTTCCTTTAGTTGGGGTCAGGCTATCCATGGCATAACCACTGTTTTCTCCTCCAAACAGTGGCACTGATTTCATCCAACTCAAACCAGGAGTTGAACTCGCACGATTCCGATTGGGATCGGCTCGCTGTACTCCGTGAGCCAGCTGGCTGACCCTACAGCTTGCAAACACCCGACCGCCGCCGCCACAAAAGACAAAGATCCTCTGTGTAGCCTTAACAGACTGTTGCGGAAAGTGCCGTTAGCGAGCACCTATGAAGGCCGGCACTGTGGCACACGAGGGGCTGGCGTGGCCAGTATCACGCCCGGCCGTTTTTGTTTCCCTAGTGGCGATGTTCACGCATCGAACCAGGTACTCATTTGAGGTTGAGTTGACCTAAGGGCAGACCCATGACCCGTTCAGACATTCGTCACTTGCGTTGGCCGTGAGCGGGATATCGAACTCGGGTCGCGGGGGTTCGTAGCGCACTCCGCCGCCACCGCCACCCGCGTCTCCCAGCCTCTGTCCGCGCCGCACGCCACGCGTCGTGTTGGTTGCGGCTGTCAGGGAGTGGTCGCCTCGCCCCGACAGTAGCGCTCGTCCCGTCACCCCTCCCCGCGCACTCTCTCCCGCTCGCTCCCTCGATCTTTGCCTCCGTTGCACTCTCGCGGTTTTCGCAGTGGAGCATGCGGGGACTGTTAACGAGCGCGCTGGGCAAAGCGGCCGTGCCCAGCGGGTGCGGCGTACGCGTGCGGGCACCTTCTGGAAGGTGCCCCCCATGTCGCCTTCTGGAAGGTGCCCGCTGCCTGCCAAGCCCGTTGGCAGCGGAGGGAGCCACGCCCGAGCGTGCGGTGGGGTGGACGGTGCCAGGCAGGGTGAACTGCAGCGCTAGCGGCGCTCTCTCTATGTTGAACTTCTTTCGCACCGTACGTAGCCAGCTGTGGTGGATCGGAGGTGCGGAGGAAGGACCACAAACTAAACACAAAAAGCAGTTGTAAATAAATGATTTTTATTTTATTTGGATCGGGTCAAAAACGAATAGATAACGAAGAAGGTAAGAGTGGTAGTGTCCATCTCAAGACAAGCTAGGAGAAAGTGTTCTCGGATGGTGAGAGGGACATGTGAGTTACGGTTAGGGGTGCCCATCTCAGACAAGCTGGAAGAAAGCTAGCTCGGATGGCGAGGGGGAAATGTGACAAGAAGAAGTAAATCCATAACGGAAGAAACGTTGATGGATGTGGAAGCACCAGGTTGGAGACCGACAGAGAGGCCGACAAAGAGGTCGTTTCAAAGCTGTGAATGAGGTTAAGAGAAGCACTTAGCAGTGGACGTGGAGGTGATGCCCCAGGACTGGAATAAGTGGACAGAGGGGAGCAAGGAGGCAGTGAGAAGACATGAATCCCTGCCCACAGCACAGCAGACACAGCACATAGGGGCCGAGTAAGGTGCCCACGTGCAAAGACAAAGATCTCCCCCATGTCGCCTTGAACAGGCTGTAGTAGCAAGTGCTGTTCGCGAGCACCTATGAAGGCCGGCACGGCACATGTGTAACACACATACACACGGGGGCACCTCAACTCGGAGCCCTAGTGCATGGCGTAGATCTTGGCCAAGTGTCCACGCAGCGTGTGTTGTGTCTGCATTTGGATTCGATCCACGAGGTCCATGTGAGTCGTGATCTGGGTGAGGCTCGGGTCTCCACGCGCCTTCCTCGCATCCTTGATTTGATTCTTGAGCTGTTCTGCCTCCTGGCGGAGTTGCTCCACCTAACTGCCTTCATGTGCTGCCAGTGAAGCAACCAAATGAAATGTGTGTGTATAAACCTGACGACCTGTGTTTCGATTCCCGCTCCCGACCAATAACAGTGGCGGATATTTTAATCGGTCCTGGGCCTCCCCTAGGTCAACTCAGCCTAAAATGAGTACTGTACCTTGTGAACTGTGTAAACATCGGCGGGGGGGGGGACCAGCAGCCGGGCGAGATGTTTGCCACCAACTCCCTCGTGTGCTGTGCTAACCTTGATAGGTGGTTGCCAACAGCACTTGCCCCAGCAGTTTAATGAAGGCTATACGGGGAATCTTTGTCTTGTGTGAGTGCTCCCGTGGCCAGGAATAGAGAGGTAAGGGTTAATTAAAAGTAAACCAATAAACAGATCACAGCCCTTTGCCAATCCACTTCTGGACGAGCGTCTGCACATGGCCTATATTGGTCATGCCGATTTGTTGAACCGTTCCTAGGACCCGTTTCAGAAGTCACTCGCCACTGACATTAGTCGTGGTTCGGAGTTGAACGCTGTTGGTGGTTGATGATTATTTGGTATCTTCCGCGTGCACGGGGATTGCCTCTCGATCCATCATTTGATTGCCTTCATCCGGCAGTGGGCAGAGAATGGCAGGTGTGGACAGCACTGTTTTGCGTTAGACGCGCGAACTCTGCCTTTGTCCACAGCACCCAATTACAGTGCAATTTTGGATTTATCTTCCACAGTCCCTGCCCCGGTGGAGAAGTTGATTTATTTTTTATTAGGCCCCTCTATTAAACCAAACTGGATGTTTTACGACTAGGGCTGCGTTACAAACTCGGGGCATCTGTAATGTTTGAATTGCATTAGCCTGTTACCAGGGGCGCAGCAGGCCTGATCAAATATGCACACATTACACAGGCCACAATATTTTAAAACGCTGCCTCTGTGAGAGATTTTAACTTTTAAAGTAAACATGATTAAGTAGGTGAAGCTTGCTGTCAAATATTTTCTCAGTAAACGGGCTTGGTGTTTATTTGGGCTGATGTTATTCCTGTAGAAGGCTTTCTGCTGCCTCTTATGCGCCCATGCACGGGTCTCGTCAAGAGTTACTGGTTTTTACGCTTTATTGAGACATTTTGAGAGTGGTTGTCGCAACTCCCCCATCCTTGAGCCATTGCGCCCAAAATATTTTTCAGTCACGCTAAGGGTGGCAAATGCTAACAATGATTTCCCGGAAGCATTTTTGTTTACAGATCACAAACAAATGTGTCTCATAGCAAAGTCTCCGTGGTTGCTCCTTTCGACACGAATGTTACGGGAAGGGTGCCATAATCCGTCGGATAGAGAAAATAATTTTGGATAGAACTACATCTACGAAATGAGTGAGTGTAAATATAAATGTGTCTTCTTGGTTCTTTCGGTAAAGTCGCGTAGAAGGAAAATAATAAAAATAATACAAATAAAACAATAAATCATTCTCACGACGTTTCGGCCACAACGCAAGCAGCCGTCCTCAGGTGAAGAACAGGACTGTTGGAAAGACAGTGTCCGACAGACCTGTTCTTCACCTGAGGACGGCTGCTTGCGTTGTGGCCGAAACGTCGTGAGAATTGTATTTTATAATGTTTTATTTTTATTATTTTATTATTTCCCTTCTACGTGACTTTACCGAAAGAACCAAGAAGATGAATCCCTGCAGTCACGAAAGCTTTAAATCGAAATTTATAAATGTGTCGTTAAACCCGCCACCACCTGACACAGCCAATTAATAAGATTTGTCACGTAAACAAAACGTGCCAATTCCTTACTAGTTCAGCACACCAGTGTGTTGGAGAGTCAACCCACTACAACATTTACAATTCGAGTACTGTGACGTTTCGCCGGTAATTACAACGAGCATCATCAGGCGACAACCACAGTAGTGGAGAAATCTTCCTCCTGTTTTGGTCTTAAATCGAGGGGATAAACGTGATGTCGTCACTTGCGAGCCAATCAGGTGGCAAGACCAGAGGTGGGGGGTTAATGTAGTCATATACATTACAATGGATTTATTTTATTGGTCTCGAAAGCCTTATGTTGGAAGAGTGTTTATAGGATGGACAGTGTACATACACGAAGATTTCTGCTCATGGTGGATGTTGCCCATGGTATAATCATGGTTGTATTTACCACGTTAGGTGGTACCGACCAAACCCCTCGGCTCATGGGCTGCTTGGCTGATCGTCCTGGTACGTGCGTCACTGTGCTGCGAGGCCAGCCCTTTCGAAGCCTCAATTGATCAGCAACTTTTCTCGACACTTTTAATGCCAGTGAAACAAGTGGACTTGGCTATTTTTCATGCAAAGTACAGGAGGATAATTGTTGAGGGTGGATCGGGGCCAGACTGATTAGCAGAGAGTTAAACAAGAGCTAGGATGGAGCACTCTTTGACAAAGCAGAACTTTAAGATACATCGGGACGTAAACCCAGCGCCGCCTGTTCGCCTAAAATCACGGCACCCCTTCTGGATCACAGCAGCCTCACTCCACGCCACAAATACAAATGGAGGCGAGAGATGGAAGCGAGAGTCTGGATTGCGGCAGACGTCAAAAATCAACGCCTCGTACGGCGACCCTTCCGTCGAACCTGCCGGTCTCAACCTTCCACGCCGCCGACGGTCGACCATCAACCGAATCGGGACCCGGGGCTTGTGGCCGATGCGGCCGCCTGATGCACAAATGGCGATTCAAAGATTCGGCAGCTTTCGAGTGCGGCTACGAATGCCAAACCATCGACCACATCGTAAACACTCCGCTGCTGCTGCTGTCTTTACTTCTTTAAAGGAGGAATGGACGAGATCCACTCTGCTTCTGAACAGACAATTTAGTGGATAACAAATCTAAAATTACATCTTTAATCTGCTGTTATTAATCTATACGAAAGAAGAAGATCAACTCTGTAAACGATGAGAAGACCCAATCGCAACAGAATTTATGCAAGGCCATGCGCCTCGATACATCACCCCCCCTCTAAGAATGGGGCCCATTGTTTTCCCTCTAGGGCAGTGGTGTTATTGACCAATGTTTGGAGTTTTTATCATTATTCGCTTTGGAGATAGGGCAATCTCCACCGAGCAGAATGCGTACTTGCAATGTTCGTGAACCCAGGCAACTGGGTGGAACAGAATGCATCTCTGCCAACGCGACACTGTGGCGCCGTGCACGCTGTTGCCACTTCGCCCGTTTCGTTTGTCCGCGGAGGGGAGAGAAGGGGTTGGCACGGGACACCGGGGAGGGGGTGGCGGTGCCGCGGGGCGAGAGGGTGCGGCATGTGCGGTAAGGGGAAACTCTCGCGACCAAATTTAAGAGCCGCAGCATGAACGGAATCTGACCGTGTGCCCGAGCCACCCGTAGAGCGCCGTGGGGAGGTGGGGTGGGGGGGTTTCTCTGTTGAAATGCTTTGCCCACCATCGCAATTGTAAACACTGCTGGCAGTTGTACGCGTGGTAATGTATAATTCAACGGATGTCTGATTGGCAGCACAGTGGCTCGTGCAATGTGCCATGAACCCAGCGACCTGAGGAGTGCGAGTCCCGTATGAACGGCGGAAGTAGAATTGGCTGGGTGGCTGTGGCGGCACTGCTGAGATGCTGGATTCAAATCCAGGAAGCCGCCTGCGATTTTACAGTCACCAATGACTGTAGGAAGAAGACCCATCACGTGACAATTTTGTTGTGCTCTTAATTTGGCTAAATTTGGCTACATTCCAGCTCTTGAGAATTATAGTAGTGATGCAACATTACGCTCTGAGGCAATTGCTGCCCCCTTGCTGTGTGGACCAGATGTCACTTGAAGGGATCTCAGATGTAGCTCTATGATATCCACATTCACCCGTGCTGCATGTGCGCGCCGGCTCTCGTGTCGTCCCCCGCCCCCCCGTGTAGAGGAGGGGCGAGCTGTCTGCACGAGCCTCGCTGGGCAGATAATTTACACACTGCGGATCGCAATGCGGACGACCCCACACCGCTCTGCCCCGTCTTTCGCGATGTCTTGTCGAACACCCGTGTCTGCATGCGCGTGCATGTGTCTGTGTGTGTGCCCCTTCGTGATGCCGTTTGTCCGCACAGTGCATCTTGTCTGGCTCAAGCTACTTGGCAGCATCGCAGCCGCTTAGTGGTGAACGCCAGCCCCTGTTTGTGTGTGTATGTGTGTTTGTGTGTGTTTGTGTGTGTGTGTTTGTGTGCGATCAAGGGATGGCTCCCTATTGGTCAACCACGTTATGTATGCCGATGATTTGGTAATAGCTGCTCATTCAGAAGAGGAGTTGGAGACGCTGCTGCTGAGACTGGAGCGTGCCACTAAGAGGTGGGGCCTTACCATCAGCCCCACCAAAACTAAGCACCTGCCTGGGTATTTTGTACCATCGGGCACTCCACCCCCACAACTCCCAATCGGTGATGGGGCAGTTGTGGAGAGAGTGGAGAGTTTCCCATACCTGGGCAGTGTGCTTATGACCGGCTCCAGTTTATCAGCAGAGGTCTCACTCCGAATCAGTCGAGCGGCAATATCTTTTCATCGGTTGCGTAACGCTGTGTGGAAGCTACCTGGTCTGTCGCTCCGCACGAAGCTTCAGGTCTTCTCGGCCACGGTCATTCCCTCCCTTCTCTACGCTTGCGAAACGTGGACCCCCCTAGTGGAGCATCTTTGCCGGTTGGAAACATTTAGGCTGGCCTGCCTACGATCCATCCTGGGTTTAACCAGGCTGGATTGTGTGAGGAGCTCACAAGTCCTTGAAAGATCTGGGCAAAGTCCCATCAGTGAGCTCCTCCGGCAGGCAAGGCTGCGTTGGCTGGGTCATGTAGCCCGCATGCCCAGCCACCGCATGCCTAAACAGCTTTTGTTCGGCCGGATTGAGGGGGCTAAACGGGCGCGGCACGGGCTAGAGAAGAGATGGAGTGATGTGGTACAGGAGGACGTGGAGCTGAGTGGACTTGCCGATGACTGGTACCAGCGGTGTCAAGATCGGCCTCAGTGGAGGAGGCTCGTGAAGGACGCTACTGGGCAGTTGGAGGCAGTTGCCCTCCAACAACAACGGAGGGCGGAGTAGCGACTCTCACAACAACGAGCGGAGCGCCGGGTGGCTAAAGCACAGCAAGTTGGCACAGTAGGGGGCACAGGTGGTGCATCAGCCAGTCATCTCGGTCATCTCGGTCAGTCGACCCGTGGCACCTGGGTCTGCCCCGTGACCTCCTGCCAGCGGGCGTTCGACACTTCACGTGGCCTCAGGGTGCACATGGCCTGGCACAAGCGTCGTGGTGACGTCACCGCCACTTAGTGGCGAATGGCGGTTGTTGTTGTGTTTGTGTGTGTGCCTCTTGCGAACTCTGCTTTACGAACCCGGTGACATTCTATTCCTAGCCATGACTGACATGAGTGGTGAATTGATATCAGAATTGGTGCTGAGCCTCCCTTTCGGTGGTCAGTTCGGTCTTAATGGAGTACCTGGTGCGGTGTGCCAACATCAGCATTTGCAGAGACAAAGGCGGCCGGCCGTGACACGCTTGCCACGCCACCAATTTGTGCTCTTTTTTTGATAGACGCTCGCGAACACTGCTTGTGGTTATATGCTCAGCGTCAAATCCACTACTACTTTTAAGAGGCAGCTGAAGGCCCCCGTCCGTTCCATCGGCCATATGAGGCACTGAATGCGAGTAACGACTGGGAATTGCCTTCCTTCTTGTGAAAACGTATGCGTTTAGAAATTGTATATTATCATTTTCTTTACATAGAATTCTCGGTTTTCTTTTCACGTGTCCCCTGGAGCAGTGCATAATGATGACCAATGTATCCATAATAACAAAAAAAGATTTATTGTTTGATTTATTATTCCGATGATTAACAAAAGCTTGTTCTGCGTGTGATGAATGTGTTTTGGTGCTCAACATAGATGCAGCTAACTGTGCTCGTAAAAGCAATTTTCTACAATTCGTGTGTGTTCACACGTTACTTGACCCCTCGCGATTTGAAAGAATTGCATGACTTTTATTGAAGCATTCGGTAAAAAACCCGAATGGTCGACTGGACAGTGACGACCCACTGAGCAGCCAACAGCAGCGATGCTCACCCCGCCTTGCCCATTTGATGCACACACAGCCGGGCGGTGCTTCGTGCCTTGGCCGCCTTCCCGGCTGCCTGTCGTCACACTTGTTTATCTCGCAGTGTAAGTCGCTCGCAGGGGGGTTACGCCATTAAGCTGCATGCGTGCGTTTGTGTGGCGAGCGGTGGCGCAGCGGTTAGCGCATTGGCGGTGGGCGTGACGACGCGTGTCTGCGTGCACTGCGGGGAGCAGCGGTCAAGCCATCAGCGCGCCGCGCTCTGAGCCCGCCTACCCGATTTCGATTCCTGCTCATGTCCAACACCGGTGACGATTTTCTGAACCCAGTCCTGGGCCTCCTCTAGGTCCACTCCGCCACAAATGATTACCTGGTGCGGTGCGTAAACATCGCCACTGTGGAGACAAAAGCGGTCGGGCGCGGTGCTGGCCACACCGCCCCCTCGTGTGCTACGCCAGCCTCCATAGGTGCTCGCTAACAGCACTCGCCCCAACAGTCTGTTAAATGCTCCATGGGGGATCTTTGTCTTTGTGTAATATTATTTATGGGTGCGAGCCAACTGAGATGCATTCCCTCTCAGGAGAAGGAGACCTGGGTGGAAAACTAAGCGTCCTTCCTTTAAGCGGCGGTGCTTGAGAGTGTGTGTGCCTCTTGCAAGGTCGATCTGGCAGTCACCGCAATTAGATATTTGAGTGAAACTTAATGAGATTAATTTACAGGGGCTGCGTTTGTTATTGTGTACATGGATATATGTGTGTGGAGCATAATGTTCCTGTTTCATAGCGCGAGTGTCATACGTGGTTGGCCCTTTCTCTATGGCGGCAGGGTGGCGATGCAGTGACGACGCTTGTGCCTGACAGCAAGAAGGGGCCCGGGTTTGGTTCCCTACTGTGGCGTCTCTCCGCGTGGAGTTTGTAAAAAAAATTAACCGGCGGTGTCGCCGTCCACCGGACGATGTTGGCATTAGCAGGATCAGAATCTTTATTTATCACGGAGGAATCCGATGATTAACCACATTAGCAAATTGGAGTTTCCTTCCTGCAAAAAGAAAACGCTGAAAATAAACAAACAGGGTAACTATTAAGCTAGAGCGAACTTTTTTTTATTTTACCAGATAAGGCCCACTGAGCTATACAGCTCTTTTTCTGAAGCCCACAAATGATAGCTCAAGGCAGTGGCATATTATGTGGACGTTTATGGCATACAAGTCCTCCAAACACACGTTTCTAAACGTGGAGGGTAAAACCAGAAGACTCGAATAAATATCCACGAGACCACAGGGAGAATACACAACCTCCAAATATACAGCAGCAGCAGCAGGCGTCAGGGTCGGGATCGAACCCACGACCTCCTGCGTACCAGGCGAGGTAGTTAACATCTCCTAGCCACCGTGCCGAGATATTTTCAGGCCAACTGGTGTTGACGTGAAAAATGACTCAATCGAGATTACAGAAAGTCGGTGAAGTTCATCCTGTATGTATGTTGAACTTCTTTTGCACCGTACACAGCGCACCGTGCTAATCGGAGGTGAGGAACAAGAGCGAAATAAAAGAATACTGCCGTGTTGTCTTGTGCTGCTGCAGGTGATGCCGTGTTGGAGAACTTGGTGCTCAAAGAAAATGCTTTGGTAAGGATCGCACGACGACAAACTCGTATGCTCACGTCTACGCAACAGTAAGCATGCACACAAAGACAAAGATCCCTCGTATAGCCTTAACAGACCTTTGGGGCAAGTGCTGTTAGCGAGCACCAATTAAAGCCGGCATGGCGCACGAGGGGGTGGGTGGCCAACATGATACACAGCTGCCTTTGTCTCCCCTGCACTGATGTGTACAGAGTGCACCAGATATTCATTTAAGGCTGATTCGACCTAGGGGAGGCCCAAGACCGGTTCATATATTCGCCACCGATATTGGTCGTGAGTGGGAGTTGAACTGGGGTCGCCGAGTTCATGACGCAGTGTGCGACTCAAGGTGCTGTTAGCGAGCACCTAGATACAAAGACAAATATTCCCCTATAGCCTTAACAGGCTTTTGGTTGGTGGCATTTGCTGTTAGCGAGCACCTATGAAAGCTGGCGCGGCAAACGAGGGGGTGAGTGGCTAGCACCTCGCCCTGCTGTGTTTGTCTCCCAAGTGGCAATGTTTATACACCGTACTAGTACTCATTTGACGCTGAGTCGACCTAGGGGAGACCCAGGACCAGTTCATATAATCGTCACTGGTGGTGGCCGTGAGCAGGAACCGAACTCTGGTCGCAGATTCGTAGCACAACACACTTAACCACTACACTACTGCTCCCTGCCTGTATACGCACACATGCATGCTCACACACACGCACAAATAAACGCACACACTACACCCGCAGTAATAACCAGGGCTGCCTGCCTGATTTGAACCACGAACTTTTGCACCAAGTGGCGAACGCGCTACTGTTGGACCACATTCCCCGCCCCTGTTATCTGCCCTTCGGACTGTACGGCGAGTGACATAGCGCGGCACAGAAGAGGCCCGCGGCTCCCTTCTCGCATAGCTGGGCTGCCGGCCCGAGCTATTTTAGTGAGACCGGAAAAGCTTCTGTTTCCCGAGGCCAGGGGCTGCTGTATGAGAGCACTGGCCTTGCCAGAGCGTGCGCCGGTATGCGGGGCAGTGCGGCTGCCCCCTCTCGCCTCGTTTACTGGCTGGCCCGTGATTGAGTTGCTCAGCCCAGTTAGGGGCTGGTTGCCCTCACCAGCTATCTATCGTGGGTGTTTAAACGATTGTCTGGCTGACTAATTGCCCATCTGGTGGACGTGTGTATGTCGACACAACAATGCACAGAGGTGTGCTCTCAAGGAGCAGGAAGGCAAGACTCCCTCCCATGTTTTGATGGCTCTTATAGTCATTTACAGAACCGGTTGGATTTGAATGTTTACTAAATTATTAAACTATCCTATGAGACCTCCTTTGCCAGTAGCAAGATATCGTAATAGGTTTTTACCCTTTTTCTGGCACAAAAAACAGACACCTTTATTTATACAAGGGGTCATGTTTGCAATAACCACAACACAAGCAGTCAAAATGCAAACAAAAAGAAAAAGAAACAACTCTGATAATGATATGCGCACTGTCCTTGAAATTGATTGGTCCACACCCGAGATGGCTTTTCTTAGAGCCTAGTTTCAAGGACAGTGCATATCATTATCAGAGTTACACTATGAGATCTCTTTTACCAGTGGCAAAATATAATGGTAGGTTTTTACCCTTTTAACTGTTTGCTTTATTGACTACTTGTGTTGTGGTCATTGCAAACATGATGCCTTGAATAAAGGTGTCAGTTTTGTACCAGTTAAAAGGGTAAAAACCTACCATTATCAGAGTTGTTTCTTTTTGTTTGCATTTTGACTGCTTGTGTTGTGGTTATTGCAAACATGATTTCTTGTATAAAGGTGTCAGTTTTTTTTGCCAGATAAAAGGGTAAAAACCTATTACTATTAAACTATTTTTTTTTTCTTTTGCCAGGTAAAGCCCCACTGAGCTATATAGCTCTTTTCAGAAGCAACCTGGCCGCAAACGCTAGCGCTCCGAAGTGACGTATAATGCGGACGTTTATTGCAGCCAAATATTATAAACGCACGTTGATTCTAAACGTGGAGGGGAAAACCGGAGGACCTGAAGAAAAATCCACACAACCATGGGGAGAACGTGCAAACTCAAAATATATATTCGTCAGGGTTGGGATCGAACTACCACCTCCTGTATACCAGGCGACGTATTTAACGTCTTGCCGGATGGCGCCCTTGTGTGTTTATTTATAGCCCTTTAATCGAACCACTGCTGGATGAGGGGCTACCCACGCCTGGCTGCACGGACCATGTGGGTTATTTGTCCAAACTTGAGGGCACTGGGTGGTCTGAGAGTGTCAAGGGGAGGGGAATGTCCATGAACGGTTCTGATGTCACTCACCGTCGATGAGACCTGTGGTTAGATATCGAACTTATGTCGCTCGGTGCGCAGTACATTGCGTAACACAGTGCGCTACTGCTCCACCCTCATTATATTATTGCCAAACACGAAATACAAGTATTATGTAATAAATATACGCATAGACGTGCGTGACTTGAGTGCTTGATGTAATTACTATGGAGGTTACAGAAGGTCAATGCAGCTTACATTTGGCACAAATATCGATTTGAATACATTTTTGCATTGGGCATCCCACAAAAGTTGGAACAGCTGTTCACTCAGAGGGCAGCGCCAGCTGAAAGTGCCAGACGTTTTTAAGTGTCATGCTAATCACAATGTTTCCACCAAACACGGGCATCTGTTATTTGTTAACACATTTGACAGCCGAGCAGGGGAAGCGTACTGGAACCCGAGTGAGATGGAAATGAGTGCCAAGTTTATTGTAGAAGCTCTCAGACTTGGCCTGCCTGACATGTGCTGTCTATGTCAGTTGAGCGCGCGACTCGCGAAACGTCAGGATTTTGTTGTTGCGCAGCTATGAATGATGCGAGTGGGCTTGACAGTGTGGGTGTGTGTGTGTCAAATCGGCCTCAAGTGAGTACTTGGTACGTATGTAAACATCATCACTGCGGAGATAAAGGCGGCCGGGCGTGGTGTTGGCCACCCACCCCCTCGTGTGCTGTGCCGGCCTTCATAGGTGCTCGAAAACGGCACTTGCCCCAACAAAGTTTGTTCAGGCGATAGGGGGGATCTTTGTCTTGTGTGTGAGATTCTGAGGATTGAGGTAGACACGCACAGAGTTAACCCTTCCGTCCGTCTCTGTCTGGCAGAGTGAGCTGGACGTGCCGTTCAAAGTCAAGGTTGGGCACATCGGTAAGTGTCAATATCATTGCGTATGGCATTGCCATTCTCTGTCCACTGCTAAATAGCAGCCTCCCTGACTTGGTGCTTTTGTTCTATTGCATTTATTTTATGATTCCCACTCCATCGGTAAGTCGATGAATTTGGCATCACAGTTCGATTACAAGAATCAAGTTATTTTTAGTTTTGCGCTCCAAAATCATTGACCCGAGTTTGATTCCCGGCCACGGCTAACATCAGAGACCAGTCGTATATCTGCTCCTCTCCTAGGCGTACCCTAGGTCTACTCAGCCTTAAATGATTACCAGGTGCGGAATGTAAAACATCAGTTCTGGTGAGACAAATGCAATGCTAGCCCCGCAGTGATCTCGCGCGCCACGGCGGCCCTTCATAGGTGCTCTCGAGCAGCACTTGGCCCGGTGGCCTGTACGGCTCTACGGGGGGCCTTTGTCTTTGTGTCTGCGTCCCTCTGGTGATGCCCTGCCACGGCCACCCTGCCGCTGCCTCCCGTAGGGAAGCTGACCCTGAAGATCCCATGGAAGAACCTGTACAAGGAGGCGGTGATCGCCAGCCTGGAGGGCGTCTACCTGCTCGTGGTGCCCAGTGCCAGTGCGTTGCCGCCGCCGCCACCGCCGCCACCTCCCCTTGTTATCCATGATGTCATTAATTGTTTAATTGTGTTTATTTAATTGGAGACAATTTGTCCCTTTTCCCGTATTTTATCCTGATTGTGTTACCGGTGTGTGTGCTTGTATGTGTGCATGTGCGTGCATTCCTGCGTGTGTGTGCCTGCATGCATGTGTGCACGTATGCGTTTGTTCATGTGCGCACACGCGTGCATGCGTGCGTATGTCTTCGCGAGTGCATGCGTGTGTGTGTGCGCACACCTGTGCGTGTACGTGCGTGCGTGAGTGTACTCGTGTGTGTGTGTGTGCGTGACTTGCAGGCATCAAGTACGATGCGGAGAAAGAGGAGAAGCAGCAGTTGGAGCTGAAGCAGAGGGAGCTCCGGCGCATCGAGGAGGCCATGATGAAGGCAGCCGAGCGCGGTGAGGGGGGCGCGGTGCGGCGCAGGGGGAGACGTCGGTTAGCGGAGGGCGGTGAATTTGAACGAAGCGTTCAGAGGTGCATGGAGGGAACGTTCGCAAGTGAGAGACGTCTTGTCGACCGTGGGTAGGAGGGTCGGTGGGATTGGGCAGGACATGTCGCGAGAAGCTGCGATGGCCGGCGGTCGAGACTAATGATGGAGTGGCAGCCCAAGGGAGGGAACGCGCCCCGAGAGGGAGTCCACCGCGGAGATGGAGCAGGCAAATCGGCTCGTGTGCAGGTGCTAGGTGTATTGTTATATTGCTGGACCGTGAGCTTGAGGATGGTTTCTTCCTGCAGTGGATTGATGGTGGCTTACGACAATATCGATTAAGGTGCACAATCAAGAGCTCGCAATCAAACAAGCTTGGAAAATGTTAGGGGTGGGCTACAGAGGGTGGCCGCATTGGAACGCACAGCATCTTGGGAACACACAGCATTATGGGACATCACTTCGCAAGAAGGGAGAGTGCTGAATTGGGCAAGGCTGAGGAGATCAGTGGTCGGTGATAATCTAGGTCAGTAGAACACAAACACGGGGATGATGAAGGCAGTAGCAGAGAGTTGGGGGGGGGGGTGGAAGGGGGTGGGGGTGGGAGGAGGGCGGTAGCGGTTGCGACATCTTAAAGCAACTACGGTTGCTGCAATATCGATATTTTGTACGATATACGATCCATAATAATCGTATCGTCCATCTCGAAAAATATTGTTGTACCGTGGCTATCTTTGCTCATTTTAAATCTCAAATACAAGTACAAAGTTACGGCTAACTGACATTGTGATATTCGTCGTATCTTGAAACTCGGCACCGCATCATATCGTTTAAAGCGACATTGCGGTGATGCTCGTAACCAGAGAGGTGGAGGCGTGCAGCGGTGGGCGTGACGACGCGTGTCGGCGTGCGCTGTGGGGAGCAGCAGTGGAGCGCAGCAGTGGAGCGATCAGCGCGCTGCACTACGAACCCGGCGACCCGAGCTCGATTCCCGCTCATGGCCAACACCGGTGACAATTATGTGAACGCAGTCCTGGGCCTCCCCTAGGTCCACTCAGCCACAAATGAGTACCTGGTGGGATGCGTAAAACATCGCCACTGGAGAGACAAAGTGGTCGGACGTGGTGCTGGTCATACCGCCCCTTCGTGTGCCACTCCAGCCTCCATAGGCGCTCGCTAACAGCACTTGCCCCAACAGTCTGTTAAAGGGGGGGGATCTTTGTCCTTGTTACCGCAGAAAACCCGACCACGGTGCAGGCCGACACGTTCACGGAGAAGCTGGTGGCGCAGGTGATCAAAAACCTGCAGGTCACCGTCTCCGGCATCCACGTGCGCTACGAGGACGAGGTGAGCCGGGCGCGGTTGGCGGGGCCATGCCGAGTGTCGACCGCGCGCGTGGTCGACCAGACGAACGGGTTCCTCACGCCCAGTTTAAAATAACGTCGCACCTTACCCTTTTCCACTGGCATATCCGAGCCGAGCCAGCGTGGAGCGCTCCCGCACGGTGCGGATGCTTTTCCGCTGGCTGCTCGATGCGCCGGTCTCACGAGACGTCTCGGTACGCTGAGGATGCGGGGGCGTCACCGCTCGTGTGTGTACGTGTGTGTACGTGTGTATACGCGTGTGTACGTGTGTGTACGCGTGTGTACGTGTGTGTACGTGTGTACACACGTCAAAGCGTAGCCAAATACGGACAAGACTCAAAATCACAAAGGATCGGAGAGAGCAGGTTTGTGCAGCATATGTGTATGTACGTGTGTTCTTCTTTTGCACCGGATGTAGCCAACCGCTCTGATCGGGGGTGTGAAGGAAGGACAACAAACCGAACACAAAAAGCAGTTCTGAAGAAATGAGTTTTCAATTTAGATTTAAAAGTGCATAGCTCCTGTGGCTTCATAATATGGGAAGGAAGATCATTCCAGACAGCCGCAGACGTGCATCTGAAAGCGTGCAATGCAGTGGCAGTCTCTGTTTGATGGCCAGCCAATAGCATTGAGGCACTGCTCGTCTCCTGTAGGAATGTGGAAATTCCACATTCCTACAGCGGGGGTGAGTCTGTCCATGGAACAACCAGTGGTGACTTCCTGACAAAGTGATCATCAACTTCTGTGTATTCATAAAGTGGTACTCATTTGATCAACCCCAGAGGAATGATGATCATGGGCTAAGTCAACCCCCACCAACCAGGATTTGAACTCGTAACCTTCCGGTTGTGATCCACTGTATATTGTTACATACATTGAACACAAATGTTTATCGTTCTATACAAAATGAGTTTTAGCCATTTGTCTAGCACATGGAAAAGTCCCCTTGTGAATTTTCTGAATTTTGGCCAGGAATCAGCTGGCGTGGGTTAGTGGCCAGGCTGATCCACTTTGGTAGGAGCACTTTATGTTGCCAGTGGGATATCTACATGGAGATAAGGTCTTCTGGGAAAGCTTGTTCTGCCATATAAAAGTGACGTCAAAGTGTCTGCTGTTCGTCATGGTTATGAGTACTGTTAACGTGAGCGAGGGCTGTGTGTGTGTGCCTGTGCCTACGCGTGTGGAGCGGCAGTGTAGTAGCAGTTAGCGCTCTGCGCTACGAACCCGGTGACCTGAGTTCAAATCCTGCTCATGGCCAACATCAGTGACGATTATTTGAACTGGTCCTGGGCCTCCCCTAGGTCGACTCAAATGAGAACCTGGTGCGGTGTGTAAACACCACCACTTGGGGGTTGAAGGCGGTTGGGCGTGGTGCTGGCCAACCACCACCTTGTGTGCCGTTCTAGCCTTAATAGGTGCTCGCTAACAGCACTTGTCCTAATAGTCTGAAAAGGCTATACGGGGGATCTCTGACTTTGCTTTGTGTGTCTACACATGTGTGTCTACACATGTGTGTGCATTGTCTGTGTGGTTAGTAGGGTTGCTGTTGTGGTTAGCGCGCTGCGCTGTAAATCTTGAACTGCTTCTGTGTCTCCCCGAGGCCAACTCAGCCCTAAATGAGTACCTTGTGCAATGTTTATACATCAGCACTGGGGCTGGTGACACCATCCCCTCGTGTGCCATATTGACATTCATTGGTGCTCGCTAATAGCACTTGCCAAAACGATATACGTAGGCTGTATGGGAAAGCTTTGTTTTTCATATATATGTGTGCGCATATGCCCGTGTGTGCGTGTGTGCAGATTAACAACGCAGCAAAGCCGATTTCAGTTGGAATCACGCTGCGCGAGCTCAGCTTCAAGGTGAGATCCATATGACGGTCGCTCTTCCCATTGACACCACCCAGCCATTCTCTGTCCACTGCCAAATGGAGGCCCACCCTCCCACTTTACTGCTATTGACACCCCGGCGTGCGGTCTAAACCACCAACGTTTAAATTCCATCGTTGACAACGTTTCTCATAATGAGTTGGTGTTCGTGTTGTTGATCACTTTGTGGGGAAGGCATCAGTGATGGAGCTATGGATAGACTTGAGCCCCCTGCCAAAGGAATGTGGAATTTCCACCACTGGTTCGGGGCTTCAAGTGGGAGATGAGCATCGCCTCTGTTCATTCCTCATTGAAGATAGCGATTTGAGAAGATAGCGATTTACGGTTATTTTTCAGTTGCAATAGAGGTCCGATATTGGCAATGTGGCAAGATGTTAACTCCTCACCTCCGATTAGCACGGTTCGCTGTGTACGGTGTGAAAGAAGTTCAACATACATACAGGAAGAGCTTTACTGAGCTTTTATGTTGCTTTGTGTAATCTCAATTGAGTCATTTTTCACGTCAATACCAGTTGGCCTAAAAATATCTCGGCACGGTGGCGAGATGTTAACTACCTCGCCTGGTATGCAAGAGGTCGTGGGTTTGAGCCCGACTCTGACGCCTGCTGCTTTATATTTGGAGTTTGCGTGTCTCTCTCCACGTGGTCGCGTAGATTTTTCTTCGGCTCCTCCGGTTCTTTGCTCCACATTTAGAATCAACACACGTTTGGACTATTTGGCTGCTATACATTTCCACATGATGATAAGCCACTTGTTTGCGCTATCATTTGTGGCCAGGTCGCTCGCTTCTGAAAAGAGCTGTGGGCCTAACCTGGTGAAATTAAATAATAGTTTTAGTTTGAAGTGTTCTTTGCCGATGATGGCGGTGGTGGTGTTCATGATTTCAACTTGTTTTTCAGACATCAGACCAGAACTGGAAGCCATGCTTATTGGATGACAAGGCCAAGATTTTCTACAAGGTAGAGGGCTCGGGCTGACCTTTGCCACATTGCATCGTCGTTATTGCCTTCACTCATCCAGCAGTGGATTGTCAAAGGAGCTGTATGTGTACCGTGTTGCCATTGAGGGACTGCGCGTTGTCTTGGTGTGGTCTGGGACTGTTTTTCTTGTTTTTCTGGCTTGCCCATGCTTGCATTTGATGTTGAAAAATCTGCAGGAATTTATGTATTGACACAATTAGTATTTATATACGGTACTTAATTTATAATTTATTTTTTGTGACTTTCTTACCTTTTCTCTGATTGGCACTCCTATCGTTTTGTATGTATTGTTTGTTGTTGTAACTTGCGGAACCGCCTCTCCTGGACATCTGTGAAAAAGAGCTTCATAGCTCATCGGATTCCTCCTCCAGTCTAAATCAAGATTCTGATTCTGATGATTCTGTTCACCGCAGCTTGTCTGCCTGGACTGCCTGTCCGCCTACTGGAATGTGGAGAGCACCATGTACTCGAGGGACAACGCGGAGAGGGCACTGGTACGTCCCCACAGGGCGTTTCCGTGTGAACGAAACAATTCTTATATTACCAGGTAAAGCCCACTAAGCTTTATAGCTCTTTTTCAGAAGTGACCTGGCCACAAATGATCGCTCAATGAAGTGGCTTATGATGTGGAAATGTATAGCAGCCATGTTTCTAAATGTGGAGGGAAAAACCCAGAGAAAAATTTACGCGACCACAGGGAGAACATGCAAACTCCAAATATACAGCAGGCGTCAGGGTCGGGATCGAACCCACAATCTCCAGTATACCAGGCGAGGTAGGTAACATCTCGCCACCGTAGCACCCTTTACATTCTTTAGCACTCTCCAATCCTTCCTTCTGTTACGTAAAGATGGTCCAACATGAATGAAAGGTTGTGCTGCAATTACGGACCTACCCCAGCGAAAACAGGCCACATTTATGTCTCTCTGAAATGGGGAGATCACAATAACTCTCGGAGGGACGGTTTAATATGAACAAAAGTTTGGCGTAAGGCTGTGTTGCTATCAGAGACCAACCCGATTGGAAACCAGTCAACTTGATGAAAGGGTTATTGCCCTGTACTTGGAGACACAAGTCAAAGCCCAAAGACTATTCGCATTGGGCTGATTTTCAATCGGCCGAATCCCTAAAACAACACAACTTTTTAACAGTATTTGGTTGCTATTGGATAATTTCTGCAAGAGACACAGAGATTGGAGCACGGTAACCGAGCCCACACACAAAGGTAAAACGTGAGATGACCAGCGTTGTAAAACACGATTGTGTTTGTCTCCTTCAGGGGCAGCTGAAAGACACCGTTGCATCTTCCAAGTTCATGCCCAAGGACTTCTGCTACAGTAAGTGGCCTCGGAGCAAAGCTTGCGCTTTGCCATTAACAGAGGTATGAGGAAGAGAAAGGACATTTCAGAGTGGAAGAAAGAACAAGGCCAATACATGTACAATTTGTGGCTCTCCTTCCTCACACTACCTGTCAATGTTGGGCAAATTCTGACCTTTAAACCTCAAGTTCGAACTAAGGTGGCTTTAGCCCACGCTGCACCCAATCGCGTTGCAGTGATGAAGTAAGGGATTGTGGGTCGAGGCGGTGTAAGTCAGGTCATAGTGGCGGGCTCGTAGGGACAGCCTCAAGAGCCTTCCCTGCACCTGTGCCGTGACCCGTACGGGAATTGCTGAATGAGGGATGTAAAGAATTGTCCTGTGGATGGCGGCATTGACACAGAAAGCACGTTTTTACCGTGGTACGAAGCCCGATTTACGCGCGAGTCTTCTCCGGGTGCTCTGTGTTCTTCTCTCATGCACGGAGAAAACGCAGTAGGATGACCATACGAAGTAGGACCCTCCTGGCAAAACGATCTTGACACTCTGGTGATACTTTCCCGGACCGAATAAAGGAATTGCAACAAGAGAAAAGTTACACAGACTCGCCGCTGATGTTCGCCATGGCTGGAAATCGGACGCGGGTCGCTGGGTTCTCACCACGTTAAACCCCCTCTGGACATTCTAGAATAAGCGTTATGAAACCCGTAATTATGTGAGGACGCCAAATTTCCTCACCATCTCGCGTAGTCGCGTGATGCTTACAGTTTTGCTTGTTAATAAGAATGAGGCTGTGGTTGTCAGAGCCGCTCCGCTTAAATGCCGTTGCATCTCGAAGCGCTGCACATGCGGATTAGTGGCTTGCAGCTCAACACAGATTTGAATGGGGCACCCCCAGGGGTAGTAGCACCAGGCCTGCAAGCGGGCATTAGTCTGCCAGTCGGGGGCAAAGTTGAATGTGTGTAATCCCAAGCGAGGAGTTGTCAGGTAATTTTTTCAAATTTGGACGCCAGCACACAGCGGCCTGCTCTTGCGATCGTGAACGTCCACTGTGAAACGCAGGAGTATCATTACGGTTCGTACACAGCGGTATTAATCGGGGATGGCCGCTCGATTCGAACCGTGAACCTCTTGAACGCGTGACCGCTCAGGCTACGTCGCCGCAAAATTGTCAGGACGAGGTCATTTTCTTAGCGCCTACCAAATGACATTTAGGCATCTTGAAAATTTGTTTTTAATATTTTTTTTTTATTCACATTTTCCGACACATGGTGCACTCCAGCAGTAAACATACAGCTTGACATAGGTCCTACGTGTTCTTACTCATAGAGCCCATCGTTGGAATAGCACAAGGTTGGCTGTGTTTTTTAATAAATACCGGAGAGGTGGGGAAAGAGGGGGGCGGCATCTTGGAGGCATCATTTTCATAATTAACGTCTACTCTGAAGCAGACGATGCGGAGTAATTCATGGTTAGTACGCCGCCGATAATAACCAGGGTGGCCTGTCAGACTCGAATCGCGAGTCTCTGCAACAGGCTGCGTGCGTGCTACCGCTGGGCCATGTCACCGTGAACCTAGCCTGGCACAAGAGGCGTGGTGACAGCAGCTTGTTAGTCGTGGCGGCGGTTGTTGTTGGACGTCACGTTATGTACGTCTCTTCGTCCCCACCCCCTCCCACGGCGCTTGCAGTTTTCCGGCCGATCTCCGCGTCGGCAAAGCTGCGCATGAACCCGAAGGGCGACGTGGAACTCACAATGCCCAAGATCAACCTGGACGTGACGCTGCAGGACATCGACACCGAGCTGTGCCGCCCGCAGGTCAGGGGTTCACGGCCTTGGGGGCACGGGGGGGTGGGGGTCAGTGGGTCGTGTCCGGGGTAGCGTGGGTAGCGACGCACGCCTTTAAAAAAAATTATCTGGGATGTGAGCATCGCTGGTAAACGAGCGTTTACTGCCCGTGCCGAGCGGTGGCGCTACTGGGCCTTCTGCTTGGACGGCCGCAGCCCTTGTGGTGAGGGTGGGGGGTGGGGCCCCCCCCGGGTGGGGCCCCCCCCATGGTGCCGTTTGTCGTGGAGCTCCAGGATTCTAGGACTCGGCGACGGTGAACGAGCGGTGATCGACATCCAAGTTGGGACGGTGCGCGACTGGCAAGGGGGTCGATGAGTTACGTGGAGATGTTGAAATGGAGCTGTCGCACGTAACAGTCGCCTGTACAGCCATGGAGCATTGCCTGCAGCAGGCAGGACAGCAAGCGGGTGATAGACCTATATTGGGAGCTTGGTTATGTGATGCGGGCGTGGTGTAATGGTGAGCAAGCATTATGCACTTCACGTGTCCTCAGTGCGCCCAGCCTGGCAGAAGAGCCACGATGACGTCACCGAGTGGCGAATGGCGGCTGCTTTGTTATCGGTGGCGATGACGACATTGATGATGATGATGTAGACAACGAGGGCACTTTTTTGACTCGACAGTACCTGAGCATCATGGAGGTACTGGAGTCCTACGACCTCATGACCCGCAACCTGCCCTACCGCAAGTACCGCCCCCAAGTTCCCGCCAAGGGACATCCACGTGCATGGTGAGTGGTGTCCCACGCGCCTCCCTCTTTGCCTCCCTCCATCTCTCCGCTCTCCTCTCTCCAGCCTCTCTCCTCGCCTTGCTCCTGCGGCCGTCTGGAACGCTCTTCCTTCCGATGGTCATAAGCCACGGGAGCTATGCACCTTTCAGTCTAAATTGAAAACTCATTTCTTTACAACTAATTTTTGTGTTTAGTTTGTTGTCCTTCCCCCGCACCTCCGATTAGCACGGTTGGCTACGTACGGTGCGAAAGAAGATCAACACACGCACGTAGACACATGCTCCACAGCCATGCTCTCCGATCCCTCATGATTTTGAGTCCTGCCTGTATTTGGCTGCTCTTTTATTAGTGGCTCAGCCAACCAAATTCGATTTGACCTCCAGGTGAGAATTTAAGGGACCAGGACAGGAGTCTCATTTGCAACAGTGACCAGGGTCACCAAAATGACGAACGCAAAACAAAATAACATCAAGTACAGCGATGACGCAAACATAAGTGTCGGAGCAAAAACACAAAGAGCGTCGCATGAGAATTAGAAATTATTGCACGAAACATAAATTAACTCTAGATTTGGAGCTTTCGTGACTGCAAGGATTCATACTCTTAGGTTATTTCGGTAAAGTCACGTAGGTGAAAAAATAATAATAAAAAAATATAATAATAATAATAAATGAAAATAACTAAATGTAATCACGACGTTTCGGAAGCAACACAAGCCTCCGTCATCAGGTGTAACTGCTCCAGTAAAATTACTGTAGCGTGTGAAGGAGTAATTTTACTGGAGCAGTTACACCTGATGACGGAGGCTTGTGTTGCTTCTGAAATGTCGCGATTTAATTTATTATTATTATTTTATTATTATTCTTTTTTTTACCTACGTGACTTTATCGAAAGAACCTAAGAGTACATAAATTAACGTTAAATTATAAATTCCCCGTAGTGTAAGTCGGCTCAGGCAGATAATGTTTAGACTGATTACAGCACAATTAAAATATTGAGTTACTGAAACCTTAAAGAGATATAGTGTGACTATCATATGGATGTACGTATCTATGTTGAACCTTTTCCGCACCGTATGCAGCCAGCAGCGCTAATCGGAGGCCAGCACGGTTGGCCGCAGACGGCAATATGAGGATCACCGCCCCTAATGTTTCCGGTGCGCGTGCCCAGGTGGGGCTACGTGACCAAGGGCGTGCTGGAGGAGACGGTGCGGCGCAACGCCTCGGCGTGGTCCTGGAAGCACATCCGCCTGCACCGCACCAAGCTGCGCACCTACTGCCAGCTCTACCGGCAGAAGCTCACGCAGCGCACGGCGCCCGCCTACCTCCTCGAGGAGCTGCAGGTGAGGCGGTCGCTCCGCTCCGCCGAGTACCGCCCCAGCAACCACCCCCCCCCCCCCCCCCCCGCATGTAGTCATGTCAACTTTCGGAGGACGTCCTCTTAACGAGGCGTGGTCACTTAAAACTTAGAGTATTAACCTACCTGCGTGCAACCTTTGAGCGTTATTCCAGTGCATTGGCTTTCTCTGCGGGTTCTTCGGGTTTCCTCCCGACATGCATGGGGGATCTACGGGTGAAATGCGCCTTATAAATGTAAATTATTATTGTACACTGCTTATTTTTTGTGAAACTACCGAATGTAAATGTATCTACGTTGTCTTCAAAATCGACGTGATTTTCTGCTCCAACGAGCATTGAGGCATTGGTGCTTCTCTCATGTTTACAGCCCCGAGGCATTGCTGTAAACTCCACATTCCTATGGCAGTGTTGAGGTCATCCAATGCACAACTCCCTGTTGACTTCCCCCGCAAAGTGGTATGAATTTTATCAGCCCCCGGGAGATGATGGGCTGAGTCAACCCCCAAACCGGACTTGGATCTCGTAACCTTCCGATTGCGAAGCTGCTCACTCTACCGCCGAGTCACCTGGCGTGGCGAGCCCAAGAGTTGAATTTAGTCGAGACAAAGAGGACAGCGACAACAAAATGATGACACCCTACAGAAGGTGGCTGGCTCGTGCACGGCTGGGGCATGGTGTAAAATTCACGGTGGTGGTGGCGGTGGTGACGTTGCAGGAACTGGAGAAAGATCTGGACGTCTTCAACATTACTCTGGCTCGGCAGCAAGCAGAGGCCGAGGTACGTACATCGGGCTGAGGTCAGCAAGTGGTTTCATGAACCTATCCGTGTGGACGTTTTGAGCGTTCTTCCAGAGTGTGGCATGCGTGGGCTTTCTGCACCGTTTCCACCCGCATGCAGAGCACGCGTCTCTCGGTCTGTGCGAGATTGTGCGTGTGCGAAGCGGTCGCGTTCTGGTTAGCACACCGCGCTTCAGAATCAGAATCTTTATTTATCCTGGACAAGTCCGATCAGCTATGAAGCTCTTTTTTTACAGGAGTGTAGAGTGGGGGTGGGTCAGAAGGTTACAACACCAAAAGATACACGAAATGATTGGAGTTTAAAGTAGAATCAAATCACGAAAAATAAATACGTAAATAGACAAGTACAAATATAAGTACAAATGGCAAACGTATATCAATTCCTGCCGATATATATCTATCAATTCCTGCTACAAACCCGGTGACCTGCGTTCAACTCCTGGCGACGGGTAGCAGCAGTGGCGCGTGGTATCTGAATAGGTCCAGGGGCTCTACTAGGTCCACTGAGCTTTAAACGAGGACCTGGTGTATTGTGTCAACTTTAGCTTTAGGGGGGACAACGGCGACCGGGAATTGTGCAAGCCACGCAGCCCCCGTTGTGTGCCGTGTTCACCTTAATAGGTGCTCCCTAACTGCACTTTCCTCAACAGTTAAGGCAACATGGGTGATATTTGCCCTTGTGTGTGTCTCTCTATGGACGTGTGTGTGTTTGTGTGCACGCAATCCTGTGCGTGTGTGTGTGTGAGGAGCGGTAATGCAGCGATTAGCAGGTCGTGCTCTGAACCCGGCGACTCGGGTTCAATTCCTATTCACGGTCAAATAACAATGATCTGAACCGGTCCTGGGCCTCCCCTAGATCGACTCGGCCTCAAATGAATACCTGGTGCGGAGTGTAGACATCGCCACTAGGGAGACAAAGGTGGCTGGGCATGGTGCTGGCCACCCACCCCCTCGTGTGCCGTGCCAGCCTTCATAGGTGCTCGCTAACAGCACTTTCCGCAACAGTATGTTAAAGCTTAACAGGGGATCTTTGTCTTTTTTATGTGTGTGTGTGAGTGAGGAGCGGTAGTGCAGCGGTTAGCGCACTGCACTACCAACCCGTCCAGTGTCCCCGTTTGCCACTGTGGTGGTTGTGAGGGTGCCATGTGGGTAAACAGCTGACTTTGCATCAGCCCAATGGCATTGCTCACAACGCCACACAGCGTGGCCGTCCGCCACCACAAAAGAGGCGGGGGCTGTTTTGACGGCGTGTGTTTGTGTGCGTGCACGTACGTACGTGCGTGCGCGTACGTACGTGCGTACGTACCTGTGTGATTGCCCGGCACTGACGCAGGCCAAGAAGTCGGGTCTGAAGATTTTCGGCTCGTCACTGGTGACCCAGGGCCAGGAGGAGAAGAAGGAGGGCTGGTTCAGCGGCTGGGGGTGGGGCGGCTGGGGCGGGGGCGGCGCTAAAGAGGAAGCCAAGCCCGACGTCAAGGACCCCAAGTCCGTCACGCAAAGTACGCCATCGCCTACCTGTCGCAACCCGTGCTGTTATGTGCGCGCGTGCATATGCACGTGAACTAACGAGCGTGGGTGTGCGTGAGTGGGGAGCGTTACCTACCCGAATTCTGCTCACGGTCAACACCGGAGATGATTATCTGAACCAGTCCGGGACCTCCCCTAGGTTTACTCAGCCTCAAATGAATACCTGATCTGATGTGTACTCATCGCCACTGGGGCGGTTGTGGTGCTGAAGACTCACCGCCTCGTGTGCCTTGCCGGCCTTCAAAGGTGCTCGCGAACAGCGCTTGCCCCAACAGTCTGTTAAGGATATATCTTTGTCTTTGTGTCTGCCTGCTGCAGGCCTGAGCCAGCTGATGACCCCGGAGGAGAAAGCCAAGCTCTTCTCTGCCATCGACTACAGCGAGACGACAGCTGATCGCAACATCCCCGAGGACGTGAGGGCTCGCCTAACATCGCACACTGCCTGACGTAGCACTGCCGTGCTTTCCACCACCTGATACACAGAGAATCCCGTTCTGTTGCACAACGCGACACTTGGCAAGCGCGGCGGTTCCGCCCCAGTGGGGGTGGAGAGAGACTATTGCGTCGCGTTCCCCTGCACGGCGTACCGTGACGTGGGGGCCGTGCCGTGCCTGCGCCTTCCGCAGTACGTCTCGCAGAAGCTCTTCTTCAAGCTCACGAGCCTCTCGTGCACGGTGCGTGAGCGCGACGCCGACCTCCTCAAGGTCAAGGTCACGGACGTGTACGCCGCCATATCCCAGCGGCCCTCGGCGCAGGCCTTCCGGTGAGGTCGCGCGCGGCAGGAGGTTTGTGAGGAGGTTGTGCGGGGTCAAGGGGTTGGTGGGGGGGGAAGGATCACTGGCATAGGCCCTGATGCAAGAAATGAAATGTTGGGGGGGGGCCTTGTCCCTCCTCCTTCCTCTTCATAGCCCGAGGCCCGGGCCCGCCAAGTCACGTCAATGGTTGATGACTCCGAATCTTTAGCCTGAATATCGACCACGAATGTTCTTGTCATTACCCCTTAATCATTGATCCCTGAATCTTGAACTTGAATGTCGATCTTGAAATGTGACCCTCGAACCCTGCATCCTGACCTCTGAATTTTGAACCCTCAATCCTGATCCCTGAATCTTGAACCCTCAATCCTGACTCGAGGAACGTGACATCAAAAATCACGAGTTGGCGGATCATCTTCGTCGTTCTGGTGTCTGTCCTTGCCCCACCTCTGTCCCTGAGCCAGCCTTGACGCCCGCCTGGAGCAGTGCTGGGTGACGGGCCTGGCGCAGGCCGGCAGGCCTCCGCGGCTGCTCACCTCCCAAGGGGTGGCGCTCGTACCACGGCCGCCCGGCTTCACCGCCACGGCCGTAACCGCCGTCACCGCCACCAGCGGCGCCGGCGGCCGTGGCTCGCTGCTGGAGCTGATGTTCGAGACGAACCCGGCCGACAAGAAGTGCGACCAGCGGCTGCGCGTGGAGTCGCTGCCGCTGGAAATCGTCTACGACGCCGTGAGTTGGCTTGCCGGAGAGGAAGCACCGTCCGTTCCGTTGACGCGGACGGCTCTCTGACGTTACGTCATTATAGGCGCGAGTCCCATGACGTACACGTACGTCATAAGTTTTTGACGTACACCTCATCAGAACGGGAAGGGGTTAATGATAATTTTATTTATAGAGCGTCTTTCATCAAGGATCTCAAAACACTGTACAAGACACGGCAGCAGCCACTCGGCGTGAGGATAGCTCATTAAACAGCAAACTAAGAAATGGAAATGGAATACAATTATTATTTAAAGCCATTTGCTGATTAACTATCAGTTTAATAAACAGAAGTGTATAAATACGTGTTATGATGAGCTTTAAAAATGTCCACAGACTCAGAGGTCCCCCCGATATCTTGTGGGAGAGAAAGAGAGAAAGTTCCAGTCTGGCGGCTGCTACAGGGTAGTAGCAGCTCAGTTGCGCATAGACCATAGCCTTGGCCTCGACCGCAGAAAAGATCTGCATACCCAGATGTTAGAGGCCTTGGGCGGACGTTTGGGATGCAGCGTGTCTCAGGTGATGTGTGGGCTGACCCTACGAACGATCACCCACGTGTTTAAAGTGTCCACAAGCTTACGTCCGAAAACGTGGAACTGCCCCTGGGTTGACAGGTGTGCGCACATCCAGCCTCTTGCGTGTCTCACCCCGCCCCTCCCCCCATATGCCCTCTGCCTCCCCGTGCGCCTGCAGGCCACCATCAACAGCCTGGCCGACTTCTTCAGGCCGCCACGCGACGTGCACCTAGAACAGCTGGCGTCCGCCACCATGAACAAGTTGGAGGAGTTCAAGGAGAAGACCTCCACAGGTTTAGATCATTTGTTGTTGTTGTTATGTCACGTGCTTGCTGAGGGAAGTGTCGCAGAATCTCACGATTCTTCTTCAGGAGGCTCCTGCCAAGTTTTCGCAGTCAGGGGGCCGACTATTGCTGCGTGGATTCCAATTGAGTAATTTGGGGTGTCATTTTGTCAAATTTGGAAAATTTCGAACGGGGTGACCTACTGTTGCGAGCGACGTAACGCGACCTTCAACGTCCGCTGTGAAGCGTACGGCGCGTAATATTTTACGGTTAGTATACACCGCAGTAATAACCGGGGCGGCCACTGCAATCTAACCGTGAACCTCTGCAGCAAGTGGCGACCGTGCTACTCCCGGGCTACATCGCCCCAGGTGAACCTAGGGGGTGCGGAGGCGCAAGGGGCACGTGTGGTCGTTTTGGAGTGTTGGCGTTGTTCACAGAACTACCTCTTGAATTATTTTAGTTTCCTCCGTTATCCACTCCGCACACTAGGGGGAGCACACCCGCCAAACCCATCTGGCTACGGGATAATGTTTGGAGCACAGCAATCGCCGAAGTTTTTAATTCTTACAGATGAAATGTAATGAAATTAAGTGAAAAGCAAAACACTTTTTTACGTGCGATCATTGGTGACCGGGCTGCCACCATCAACCCACCGCACTTGAGAACACAATTTAATCACGGGCGGCTGAACCCCAGATATGGAACCCAGGATCTTAGCCGGTGGCTCGTTCGCGGCGATCCGACATCCTGAGCCGCCCGGTCACACTCAATGTCTTCGTCTCACTCTCGACCGTCTCCTCGGGCGGCCAGGGCTGGCGTACATCATCGAGACGCGCAAGGTGCTGGAGCTGAGCGTGGACCTGCAGGCGTCGTACGTGGTGGTGCCGTACACCGGCTCGCTCGCCAGCGCCGGCAGCCTCCTCATCCTCGACCTCGGCCACTTCAAGGTGCCCTGCCAGCTGCCCCCCGCTGCCCCCCGCCGCCCCCTCCACTCCGACCATCCTGGCTATTTCACTCTGTTTTGTGTGGTGGTGGTGGTGGTGGCGGAAGCACACGTGGCCTGTAATCCTCCAGCAATGTGGAGGCAGCAGCGAGGGTTGGTGGATCACCGCACACACCACTGGTGGTGCTGAAGTGGTTATAACTTGACCCTTTTGTTCATCACGGGACACCTTTATTAATTGGCCGTGTCGGGGCGGAGGTTCGTTCGGCAAATCAAAGTCGTACGTTGACGGTGTCCTGTGATCACTTCACCTGGAGTGCGCCTGATCTCGTCGGATCTCCGAAGCTAAGCAGAGTTGAACTGGATAGTTTTTTTTAGATGGGCGACCACCACGCACGGCAGGTTGTTAGAGATTGCTGCAGAGCTAAGTGCTGGGCAACAGATGGCATTGCAGAAAAAATCCACATCTGTGATCTCTTTAAAATGCTCTCCAAGTTCACAAACCCATACTCACCAGCAGGATGCCAGTTGGGCCATGGATCTCTGTGTGAGTCTAATGGTCCCTGTGTAAGTCTGTGGATCTTTGTTGGAAGCTATGGGTCTCTGTCTGTGCGACCCTCATCCGCCAGTCAGTTGACAAAAAGGGCTCTCAATATGCGTGCAGTATGATGATGACATTGAAGACGACGACGAATATGACACGCAGGGGTGACTGGCCGTGCGTGCAGGTGTGCAGCGTCCATACGGAGCACAGCAAGCCCATCACCGTGGGCAAAACGAGCATCAAGGAGATCATGGAGCGCGCCTACGAGAACTTCAACGTGGACCTCACCGACGTGCAGATCCTCTACGCCCGGGCCGGTGAGTGGGTGGGAAGGTCGGGGGAGTTGCGGGGACAGGGTGAGGGTAGAGAATGGCAGCCGGAGAGCAGAGGCACGAGGTGGGGGACGCCTTGCGTGCGTACGTGTGTGTCAGTGAACGGGCCGCAACGTGATCGATTCTTGAATCGCGATTTCTCTGCTGTGAAGAGAAGGGCCATTGCCCGAAACGTCGCCCGTTATATAATTTTGTCGAAGAGCAGTGTTTTGGACGAATGTGTGTTGGTAATTTTTTGGTATTCGTGCGAACGCACTACCGCCAGCGGAGTATCGTAAAAGAAATACATACGTGCGATTCTTGTATCGGATCACCACCGTGGTTCACGCGAATTCATCAAAGCGGGGTTGGCCAAGGTGTCAATTGACCTGCACGTAGCAAGCACATTACATGCCTCCTCACTGCTGGCCATAAGCTCGGGGGTATGGAAGCTGATCGCTCGTTTGCCTGCCTGTCTGCCGTCTGCCCACCCGCCCTCGTCCGTGCGTGTGTCTGCGTGCGTGTGTCTGCGTGCGTGTGTCTGCGTGGGTGTGTCTGCGTGCGTGTGTCTGCGTGCGTGTGTCTGCGTGAGTGTGTCTGCGTGCGTGTGTCTGCGTGAGTGTGTCTGCGTGCGTGTGTCTGCGTGCGTGTGTCTGCGTGCGTGTGTCTGCGTTCGTGTGTCTGCGTGCATGTGTCTGCGTGCAGATGACGACTGGAAATCCGCCCGTGCTCAGAAGCACACGTCCATGCACATCCTGCAGCCCATGTCGCTCATGCTGCAGCTGGCGAGCGCCCTCGTCACGACGGACGCCCGCATGCCCAAGTGGGTCCCGCCCACCTCCCACTTCGTCGCGGCTCAAGCGCCGTCGATCGTCCAAGAAAATCGCACGCTCACAAAACGTGACATCGTCATCGCCACCGTAGTCACTGTAGTCATCGCCACCATCGTCTTCGTTTGTTACTTCTACCATGCAGTGCATCTCGAGGGTCGGCAGCGGCGGTGGTGGTGGTGGCTACGCTGCACGTGGCTGCCTGTAACCCAGCGCTGTAGAGGCAGCGGCGAGGGGTTTCTGAATCCACACGAATGTTGCGAAACTCCCTTCCCGTGGAGGTGCCATACCCTGCCACGCCAGAACACAGGGCGGTGCAGCAAAGATGTGGGCTCTGCGTGTTTTGTCTTGTCGCCTTCGCACATACGGGTTCTCTCCGTTTGCTCCTGTTCCTCCCACATGTGGGCACGCATGCAGTGGTTGATACACCTTCACGTGTTGAGGACCGCAGAGCTTGGGAAATGTTTTGGTGCCGGCTCCTTGCGTGGCTGCACTCGTCTGTGGTTCCTCCTCGCACCTCTGAGCCGTTCTCTCTCTCTCCGTTCGGGAGCAGGCAAATTCTGTGCTCGTTACAATTTAAAATGACTTATCGCTCAGCAAGGAAGTGCTTGAAGATGAAGAAATGCAACATTCACCAAAGCAATGCAGTTGCGACCGGTGGTTCCGAACGTGCCTGGACCCGCCGGGCCACAGTCAAACCCTCCAAAAGTTTTGCCGATTGCCGCTCAGTTACAGAACGTGGTGTTCCATGGGAAAAAAATGTCTGCAATAGTTTCGCGGATCGCTTACCAGGGCATTATGGAGCAACGTAATGTACGGGTTGTCCGCGGAACCGCTGGTCTATATGGACAACGAGACACCAGAAACGAGAATAAGCAAAATTTTAAAGCTCAAATGCACTTGGCACGACTCTCATTTTTTGTCCACCTGGTTTGCGTTGTACGTTTGCCACCTGCCAGTCGTGTCTTTAACTTACATTGAATCATTGCGGGGGCATTAATATTAATAATATTTACGCCATATGCTGTTCAACTACTTTGGTACCAAAATGCGCGGGTGTCCCTTCAACAACTCTAAATTTTGTCCGCCGTCCTTGTATTGAATCCAAAGTGGAGCGTAACCTACAGCTGGGAAGATATCTTTGCAATAATACTGATAATTAGAGTGGTGCTCAATTGTGTATGGGTTAAACGTTCATCAACAAGATGTTACATTCAACATCTCGTGACTGACGGCAGCCAGGGCGGTTCACGGGGTGGAGGAGCGACACGGTTCGTCGCACCCGCCACGCGCGGACTGCTGATGCCGCTCGAGTAACCGTGTGCTTACTGCGCATGCCTGCGTGCGTCTGTGCGTGCGTGTGTGCGTCTGTGCGTGCGTGTGCCTGTGGGTGCGTGTGTGCGTCTGTGCGTGCGTGTGCGCCTGTGCGTTCGTGTACGTGCGTGCGTTTGCGCGAGCGAAGGTTCAAGGTGTCCGGCGAGCTGCCGTCGCTGCTCGTGAGCATCTCGGACCGCAAGCTGCGTGGGGTCGTGGAGCTCATTGACAGCATCCCGTTCCCCCAGCAGCCCAAGACCGCCACGCCCGCGCGCATCGCCAGCAAGAAGGCACGGCCCTCCGTCCGTCTCTTTGTTTACGCGGCATACGGGGAGGGGGGTACGAGGGGGGGCACGGGGGTGAGGCGGTCGCGTGGCGTGGCGCTGGGTCGCGTGAGTTTCTAATGGACAAATGTCTCGCATTAGTGTAATGTGATTGTGGATGGGGGAAATGCATAGCGATTAAACATTACGACTGGTTATGGTAATGGCAGCCACAGCGAAGATATTTTGCTAATTGTGATCATAATGCTGATAGTCATGATGGTGGTGGTGGTGGTGATGATGATGGTCATATCAAAATCAGAATCTTTATTTATCCTGGAGGAATCCGATGAGCTATGCAGCTCTTTTCACAGCTGTGCAGTAAAGGTGGGTCATAATGGTGGTGATGATGGTTAATGATGTTTATAGTGATGTTGATAACGTTGATGGTGACGATTATGATGATATTGATCAGATTGATGATGTAAATTTTTTTAATGATCATGATGGTGATGTGATTGATAGTCATTATAAAAATTGTGATAATGTTGATTATCATGATTGTATATTGATGATATTATTGTTGATATTGAGTGTGATCGGAACAGTGTTGTTGACAATCGTGGTGTTGGTGGTGGCGTTGACAACGATGATCATGATGACGTCACTGCAGGCGCTGCCGGCTGCTGCGAGTCCACAGTTCAAGCCGGACCTGCTGAACTTCCCCGCCACCAGCATGAGCAGCCGCGTCCCCTCCAGCGATCGCATCACCGGTACATGGGCCTATCGACACGCGTGTCTCCTCCCCACCGTGCTTTTCCACCACAGGCACAACTGCAATCACAACCACAATCACAACCACAATCACAACCACAATCACAACCACAATCACAACAACAACAGACAGAATGAAAAATAAAGTTTGGACTAATCGTGCGAATGCACAGATTGCATAACGCTTCCCAACATGTGTTTGTCTCTGGAAGTGTTTCATTAGCGGTAGGGACGACGATGACCGGTGGCCGTCGGGGCACAGTGCTTTGCCTGTTTGCAAATCGTGATGTTTTTGAGCCACCAAGGTTTCGGGCCATGTCGTGGTTTTCTCCAAGCTGAGTCCCATGTCGCAGCAGCTCCACGCGAGCGTTTGGTTCGTCGTGGATCGTCTTGGCGAGAGTTAAAGCGCGACACCACTGCCACCCCCCCCCCCGGTGACAACCACACGGGCACGTGGCCGTCCTCTCGAGGGAGAGTTCTGACAGCAGAATCAGCTGGCACCATATCGGGTCGTAGAGATGAGCTCTGTCAGATGGCCGCCGTGTTTATCGGAGCCCGATAAATTAACCGCAAACGAACGTAAGTCGAACGTCACGTTTCGACGCTCAAAAATTCGACCAAAGCGCCCGATCGCTCCGTCCCCGATGGAACGCGAAGCGCCGGCCCTCACCGCGCTGCTCCCACACCGGTGACGCCGACGGTCGTGCCCCCCCCCTCCCCCCCCGTCTTACCACAGACTCGGACTCGGAGTACGCCTCGGCGGAGGAGGAGTTCTTCGACGCGGAGAGCTCGGTGGAGGCGATCCGCGCGGGCGTCGCCGGCGCCGGCTTGGGCCGCGGGCCTCCCTACTACTCGCGACCCTTGTCCGGTGCCTTCCCGGCGGCCTTGCCCCCCATCAAGCCCGTGCTCAAGGAGCCCCCGCAGAACATGACCGACCTGCAGCTGCAGTTTGAGATCAAGCAGGTCGGCCGTGCATCCGCCCGCTCGTCCCCGCGTCTCCTCGCTTGTCCCCGCGTCCGCCCACTCGTCCCCTCGGTGTCGTTTGTTGGGTCGCGGTGGACTTTGTGTGTTGGCTCGTGAGGCTATTTTAAGCGATTAGCTCACTCGCCCGTTACTCGCTCGTCCATGCACTCGCTCGCATATGCACCCAATCATTTCACTCACCCACCCACCCATCCATGTACTTGTTCGCTCATTAAATTATTCACTACTTACCCACAGCCCCCTGCCACCTACCCTGCCACCTACCCAGCTACCCACCCACTCACCCACCCACCCAAACCCACCGAGCCACCCTCCCATTTCTCCAATCGCTCAATGACTCATGCACTCGTTTGCTTATCGAGTACTCACCCATCTATACCCTTGCTCCCACCCACCCATGGCCACGCATTCGTTCACTTGCTATTCGCTCTGCATAGGAAAGCGCTGCCCTCTCTTGTGTGGACCAGAGGTCACTTTGAATGGATCTCAGAGGTAGCTCTGTGATAGCCACTTCCATGGGCCGTACTGCTGTGCGAGAGATCCGATTGGCTCGTTCGCCTCCTGACATGACGCCGCCGCCGTCGCCGTCCCGTCCGCCGTTCACCGTTCCAGATCTTCCTGGAGGTGTGCTGCCAGGTGACGGGCGGACAGGAGGGGGAGCAGAGCGGGACGACTGTGAAGGAGCGCCCGGTCATGCAGCTCGAGGCGGCGCACCTGGGCACCGAGCTGACGATGCGACGCTTCAACCTCCACGCCGCCTCCTACCTCAAGGAGATCCGCCTGTCCTGCCTCGAGTTCACGCGTGAGGATCGACCGAGCGGCTGAGCGAGTGGGCAAGCGCGTGGCGGGCAGGGCAGGAGGACGTGTGGCATGGCCGTCGAGCTTGCAGGCGGTTCAGCTGCACACTTGTCCATGGGGCGAGAGGGACGACATAGGTCGCCGCGGTGGCGAGATGTTAACTCCCTCGTCTGGTACACAGGAGGTCGTGGGTTCGATCCCAGACCTGACGCCCGTTTATTAGGAGTTTGCGTGTCTCTCTTCCCCCTGGTCGCGTAGCTTTTTGTCCGGGTCCTCCCGGTTATTCCCATTACATTTAGAATCAACTTGCGTTTAGAGTATTTGGCTGTGCTACTTGTCCACGTAATGATAAGCCGCCACCTCGTTGACATATCATTTGTGTCCAGGTCACTTCTGAAAAAAGGCTTTCTTGGTCAAATAAAAAGTTGGGTGTCGTTTTAAGTGTGCCAGTCTACAAAGACATACAGGGTTTATTTACCCGTTCCATTTCTTGCATCAGGGCCCATGCCAACCACGATACCCCCATGCCAACTACAAGAGTTACAATGGACATTTATTCTTCCTCTTCTGATGGGGGGCCGATAGTGCAATTGAAATATAACTGTGACGGGGGGTGAGGGGGGCGGGGTGGGGTGGGGGGTAAAGATACCAAGCATGGACGCCGACGGACCGTGACGTCATGCCGTAGATTACCACTTTGTCTGTCTTGCCGACAGAGCCGGACGGTAAACCCATCAACATCTTAAGCACGTACGACAACGAGCAAGAGGACCTGCTGATCATGAAGTACACCAAGGTGGGCCGGCACCACGATCCGCGACCTTTCACCCTCTAACATCGGGCCCTCTCTCATGCTCGTTTTGACGCTTTCCAGCCAGGATTAAACACATTTATTTTTACCAAATAAGGCCTACTTCGCTATATAGCTCTTTTTCAGAAGGGATGTGGCCACAAGTGGCTTATCACGTGGGAATGTATAGCAGCAGCCAAATACTCTAAATGTATGTTGATTCTAAATGTGGAGGGAAAACCCGGAGGACCCGGAGAAAAATTCACATGACCACGGGGAGAAAATGCAAACTCCAAATATTCAGGAGTCAGGGTCGAGAGCAAACCCACGATCTCCAGTATACCAGGCGACGTAGTTAATATGGCACCGCTGTGGCACCCATATCATGCCCTAACTACTCAACATTTCTGTCGTAAACCTTAACAAGTGTTTTCTTTTTACGCCGTAAAGCTCAGATTTTAAAGCATCGGCGCATCAGCTTTGTTCATCTCTCCGTCCGTTAACGAGGGGGCTTGATAATTCTTGTAAGCAACATCCAGTGTGAACAAAACTTTTGTAAAAAAACGCGTGCTGCTGTTCGGGACTTACCCGCTTAGATACCAGCCACGTTGATCGAAGAGAGTCGTCCGAAACACGGGAGACGCAAACGAGAGAACAAAGGACAATTTTCAAATATGCCGACGCATTTTGCCCAGACGGCTACCCGTCGCTGCCTCCTGTAGAGCTAATTAACTACTTGCCAAGGACCGGCGTGTGGCAGAAAGCGCTGCATGGTGTGATTTTGACTTCCAAATTTGCTTTTAATCACATTAATTGCGGCTGCGCATGTGTTTGCCTTGCCGTGTTGTGCGTGTGCACCAGGCGTACAAGAAAGGCCCCGAGTTCGACACCACTTTCAAGCGCACCATCCAGAAAGTGCAGGTGAGTGAGGTGCTCGTGCGTGAGGTGGCATCGTATTGCAACCCCAAAACGCGGCTCGGAGCCATCGTCTCTTGCAGTTCCTCTCAACCTTTGTCGCTCCACTTTAGAGCGGCCTACACTGAACTGCAACATCGCTGTTGGTCCCGGGTGGGTGGGTTTGGTGAGTGGGTGGGTTTGGTGGGTTTGGTGTGTTTGGTGGGTGGGTTCGGTGGGTGGGTTTTTGGTGGGTTGGTGGGTTTGGGGTGGGTTTGGTGGGTGGGTGGGTGGGTGGGTTTGGTGGGTGGGTTCGGTGGGTGGGTTTTTGGTGGGTTGGTGGGTTTGGGTGGGTTGGGTGGGATGGGTAGGTTGGGTGGGTGGGTTGGGTGGGCAGCCAGCCAGGGTTGGTTGCTGACGGTCGACGTGCCAGCCTACATAGGTGCTCGCGAACAGCACTTGCCCCAAACGTCTGTTGAAGCTATACGGCGGGGGCATCTTTGTCTTTATGAAGGTGTCCTTCTCCTCGCTGGACGTCCTGCTGCACACGGAGGCGCTTCTCTTCTGCATGAACTTCCTCATGGGCCTCGCTCCTCCGGCCAAGGAGTCCGACGGCGGGGCGGCGGCCGCCGGGGCGCCACCGCCGCCGGCCTTGGTGGGGGACGAGGAGGACGAAGAGCCGGGGGCCGTCGTGCCCACGATGACGGCCGATTTGGACTCGTCCCACGAACTCGCCCTGTCCGGACAGAAACGTGAGCAGAGAGCGCCGTAACAAGTCGGCGTTACATCGTAGGCTTCACGCGTGCGTTTTCGGCAGTAAATATTCCGATTCGTAGCAGGTATTTGGGTTGGAAGAGATTTTGACTTGATGGGTTTCATGACCGGAGGATGCTTGATGTGAGTTTCAAGCGAAGCGTGTGCCGTGCTAACTGCACTTGCCCCAACAGTCTGTTGAAGGCTATATGGGGAACCTTTGTCTTCGTGCGAATGTAAATGGAAAGCGAGGGTACAGCTGTTAGCACGCTGCGCTACGAACCCATCAACGTGAGTTCGATTCCCGGCTCAGGTGCTCGCTAACAGCACTTGAGCACTTTCCCCAAAGGTCCGTTAAGGCTGTGCGGAGGATCTTTGCCTTTATTCTTGAATATAAACTAGCAAATAATTGCACATCCCCAGACAAATGCGGTGTGCGTGGAACCCAAGCGTTGTAGTTTTTCTCCCCAAGTTTTTTTATTCCGCTTGTGCTGTGGGCGCCGTGTCACGGGAAGAGAAGTGTCGAGTGGCAACTCTCGCCCGAGCAGCGCAGGTCCACGCGCAGGGACACGCGGCTCGTGCTGTACGTGATCTGCAGGTGCCGTCCGTGGGTGCTGTCTCCCCTGGGATAAGAGACCCCTGCTGTTTGTCGTCGTTGTTGTGACGCTTTTGTTGTCGTTGTTTGGCTCCACCGCCGACCTCCCTGTTGGCGCTGCGCAGCCGAGAGGAAGGTCAAGGATGATGAGCTCATCTGCTTCCACCTGGAGGCCAAGCTGGACGCGTTCAACGTGTGCATGCGCAGCCAGCAGCATCGGATCACCGACGTCATCATCGAAGGTGCGGGCACCCCGGCCAACCGCTCCATTACCACACCCATCGCCCACCCCCCTAACCACGTACCCACCTCTGGTTTTCGGAGCGTAGTGGTCAGAGTGATACCCACTGGGATTTTTGATTATCAGTGTCCGCCGTCCGCTGGACTTCTTGGAATTACTGTCAAACTATTGTTGTTATTTTACTTGATAAGACCCATTGAGCTTATATAGCTCAGAAGCGACCTGGCTACAAATGATATCTCAACGAAGCGGCTTATCTAAATGTGGAGGGAAAACTGGAGGATCTGAAGAACAATCCACGTGACCACGGGGAGAACACGCAAACTCCAATTATACAGGCGTCGGGGTTGGGATCGAACCCACGCCCTGCTGTATATCAGGAGAGGTAGTTAACATCTCGCCACCGTGGCTCTCATGCCCCCTGGCAAGGTCTCGCAGCTGCTGAACGGTAGACATGGGACATCCACGGTTTGGGGAACGTACGCATGAGGGTTAGAGACGTCATCATTGGCTGGTTGAGAACAATGAGTGGGCCGGCGGTCGAGACTGACGACGGAGTGGCAGTGAAAGGAGGGAACGTGCCCAAGAAGAGGTGGGAGTTGATCATATCGGTAACAATTTGAATTTGTAACGCACTCAATATTCACTCTCGAAGAGAGAGCACGACTCGGATGCACCAGGAACCAAAGACAAGCGGGGAAGGCAGCAGCCACGTGCTGAGTGGGTGCCAACAATTGCTCAGGCTCTGCAGTCCTCTATATATAAAGCTGTTATTGAAGATGCAGCGCCCAAACAGAGCTCATGTATGGGCGTCGCACGGACCGTTGCATGGCAGCACCATGAGGGAATGTGACAGGTTGGAGGGGGAGGCCTTCATCCGGTGGTAGCGGATTGAACAACAGCCGATTACGATGTGACGAGCCGTGTGGTGCGTGCGTGCCGGCTGCCAGGCCTGGACGTGAACCTGTCGCAGAAGAAGACGCAGACGGACGTGTCCGTGGGCCTCAAGAACATCACCGTGCTCGACGCCGACCCGGACACCATCCACAAAAAGGCGAGCGATCCGTCGGCGGCCCAGACTCGCACAGAGACTCAGAATCGGTTATTGTCTTGGATTATTCCGCGATTACCCCCATCCATAGTGCCACGGAGCGATCCCTTACATCGTTTAGCCTCACCGCACCGTCTGGGCTACGCGCGCAGAGGAAAGGAGGCAGATTTCAAAAGGACGTGGGATCCATTCTTAGATTAAAAACACACTTTTAAACTACCAACCCCCCCCCCCCCCCCCCCCACTTGTCCAGGACCTCCGGGCTCAGTGCCCCCCTGGGACGCCCATCGAGGCCCCCCCCCCCACTCCCCCCCCCCCCCCAACTCAGCCATCGCACGCAGCTCCTCACTCTCCCGCACCTCAGCCACTTGCCCTCCTTCCCCTCCCCGCACCCCCCCCGGTGTGTTTCATAATGGCCAACCCTGTGACATGAAGCAGTCCTCCTGAACCTTCCTCTCTTCGAACCTCATCTCCACTACCCATTGCCTTCCTCTTCCCTCCCGCCGCCCCTCTTTCCCTACCCTCCCCAACCCCTCCCCTACCCTCCTCTACCCTGCCTTACCCTGCCCTAACCCCTAAGCAGAGGTCGCAATCGGGTACCCGATACCCGTACCCTATCCGATACCCGGCTACCTGTACCCGGCCGGGTATCGGGTAGGGTACCCGTTTGCGACCCTGGTGCGGCCGGGTACGGGTAAGGAATCAAAAACCCGTTTGCGACATCTGCCCCTAAGTACCCCCTGTCACGGCCACCCATTGCTCGTACCTTCTACTCACCTGCCATCTAAATCATTCTTGTGTTTCCCGTTTCTTTTTTTAACTAACTTAAACTCGGTTTAACACGTAGGCTTTCGCCACCAATATTATTCATAATAAACGTTTTTGGGTTAGATCCCCTTATTTATAAATGTGTCGTAACCCTCCACCACCTGACACGGCCAATTGCCCGATGATGCTGGATGTAATTACCAGCAAAGCGCCGTACAACTCAAAACTTGTAAATGTTGTGGATTCACTCTCTAACACACCGGTGGGCTAAAGTAGTGAACTATTTGTCTTTTGTCAACGTGACACATTCTCTTACTGATTGGCCATGTCGGGTGGTGGAGGGTTACGACACATTTATAAATAACGCTATCTAACCCAAAAACGTTTATTATGAATAACTTAAACTCCTTGAACAAAGGCTCCTTATAAAATAAGATATATCCAGCCGTAGGCTCTCTAATTAAAGGCGTGCGCAGCCAGTAACTTAGGGCAGTGTGTTTATTGTTGGAAATGTACCAATGCTTTTGAAAAGGTTTATTTTTTATTTTTCAACCACCCGTGGGTGTTCCATTCTGCCTGTTTGCTGCGCAGGTGGTGTCCATCATCGGCAAGGAGGTGTTCCGTTTCGGCATGACGTCGTACGTGGACGCGACCAAGGGGGGCGCCTACACGGACATGGCGGCGGTGGACGCGCGGATCCTGCTCGTCGTCGGCTGCATCCAGATCGTCTACCTCAACAAGTTCATCTCCGCACTGCTGGTACCCACCGTGGCGGGCGGGCGGGCGGGCCCGGCGACCCCACCGCGGGTTTGTGTGTACCGTGGGTTTGTGCGTACCGCGGGTTTGTGTGTACCGCGGGTTTGTGCGCACAGTGGGTTTGTGCGTACCGTGGGTTTGTGCGTACCGCGGGTTTGTGTGTACCGTGGGTTTGTGTGTACCGTGGGTTTGTGTGTACCGTGGCTTTGTGTGTACCGCGGGTTTGTGTGTACCGTGGGTTTGTGTGTACCGTGGGTTTGTGTGTACCGTGGGTTTGTGCGTACCGTGGGTTTGTGCGTACCGTGGGTTTGTGCGTACCGCGGGTTTGTGTGTACCGCGGGTTTGTGTGTACCGTGGGTTTGTGTGTACCGTGGGTTTGTGTGTACCGTGGGTTTGTGCGTACCGTGGCTTTGTGCGTACCGTGGGTTTGTGCGTACCGTGGGTTTGTGCGTACCGTGGGTTTGTGCGTACCGTGGGTTTGTGCGTACCGTGGGTTTGTGCGTACCGTGGGTTTGTGTGCACCGTGGGTTTGTGCGCACCGTGGGTTTGTGCGTACCGTGGGTTTGCGTGTACCGTGGGTTTGTGTGTACGGTGGGTTTGTGTTTCCCCTGTATACTACATTGGACTCGCCCCTCTTACCCTCACTTCCCATTGTGCTCCGCTCTGTGTGTCTTCATTAATTCTACTTCAGTCGTTCGTGGCCACATCTTAGTGTTGCACTTATCTTCTTACTGTGTACGTATGTACGTTGAACTTTTTGCACACCGCACATAGCTAGCTGTGCAAGGCTTCAAGGTGTAGACTGGTCCTGTATCACAGCAATGTATTGTGAAATACGACCGTGTCATCGGTTATACCGCATTATAACCGCGGAGCACTGCATCATCATTATTATTATTTCACGTGGGTGAACGTGGGATTTTGTTTGTAGGCCACACGTGTAATGTGTCTGCTACTGCTGCCCCTCTAATGGCAAACATCTGGAAAATAAAAATATTGTGCATCAGGTTCCGCGGTTATGCCCCATTCATTTATTTTTTACGTTTGACCAAAAAATCGAAATGACGCAGAGTTTACAGAGTTAATTAAATAAAGTGGCTGGCTGCTGGGTGACGTCCAGTTGAAAATCACGTGGCTGTGAAAGGGTTAAACATTATGGGCGCTGCCTACTACAGTGGGGCGCAAGTGCCAATCTAATACAATCGCTGCAAAAAAAAGTATATATACACGGTGAAATCCAGGAATCTTTGTACTATTTCCACATTTTTTTCGGAAAAAAGAAGTTGTGCTGCATTCGTTTGGTTATCCACATTTTTCTGTGGGTAGAGCGCAATTTCAGAAGTGGCCACCAAGGGCGCTAAAGTTAATTCTATTGTTCCGAATTTTTTTGTTCAGAAAATCTTCACCAATTTACAAGTTTCTGAAAGACCCTGCAAAACCTTACCCCGAGTACGATTCTTTTGGATAACACTCAATGGTCCACGCAAATGGTTTTACAAACCCACTTGCATTGCAAGAGGTAACACACAAAACTCCGCACAGATAGATTCAAGAATCCTTTTTCAGTGCCGGAAAAATCGCATCCCCAGCGGGTTTGGGTGTTTCACAAATCTGTGGCGATCTGCCAACCCCCTTGCCGTGCAAGTGCCGTATCGCAAGCGCCGTTCCCCCGTTACGTTTCTCCCGCACGCGCAGGACTTTGTGAACAACTTCCAGCAAGCGAAGGAGGCGGTGACGGAGGCGACGGTGCAGGCGGCCGAGAAGGCGGCCTCCAACCTGAAGGACCTGGCGCAGCGCAGCTACCGGCTGGCGCTCTCCGTCACCGTCAAGGCGCCGCTCGTGGTCGTGCCTCGCAACTCGAAGTCACGCGACGCCATTGTGGCCGACCTGGGCCACGTGGCGGTGTCCAATGCCTTCTCGCTGGCGCCCGTGGGGCGGCCGCTGCCGCTGCCGCCCATCGTGGACACCATGACCGTCCGCCTCAGCCAGATCAAGCTCAGCCGGTGATGGCCTCATCTGCCCCTCGCTCCCCTGCTGCCCTTTTGTCATGGCCGTGTTGCCTCCTTGGCATATCCTGCGCCGTCACCCCCGGCCGCTGTCTGTGCTGCTTTAATTAATTTCTGTGCCACCCCCCTTGTCCCTTCCTGCGCTGCCTACCTCGTCAGTTCCCGTGTGACGTCGTCTGTATCGCTCGCATCGTTTACTGTACCGTCTTTGTCACAAATCCTCTGCCACCCTCCTCCGCACATTCTTGTGCCACGCTTCATTTCACCTCCTGTTCTCTTCTTCTCGTCGCTTTCTCTGACGCCCTCCTTGCCTGCGCCACGCTTCATTTCACTTCCTGGGCCGCCCTCTTCATCGCCGCATGCGGCACCCTTGTCATCACTTTCCGTGTATCACCTTACCCATTTCGCCCCGCGAACACCGCACCTCCGCACCACCCGTCCACCACGATTGTCACAAACGACATTTCGCCTGTTGCCTCGTTGGCGTATGCAGCGCCGTGGTGACGGACTCTCGCGTGGACGGAGAGGTGATGATGCTGGAGCCGGTGAACATGGACCTGGAGCTGCGGAGGAACCTGGCGGCGATGTGGTACACGGAGATCCCCGACGTGGACATCTCGGCAAAAATACGGCCCATGATGGTGCGACCCATACAAAGATCCCCCGTGTAGCCTGAACAGACGGTTGGAGCAAGTGCTGCTAGCGAGCACCTATGAAGGCCGGCACATTACACGAGGGGGTGGGTGGCCAGCACCACGCCCGGCCACCTTTGTTTCCCCAGTGACGATGTGGACTCAACACACCGGGTACTCATTTGATGCTGAGTCGACCTAGGGGAGGCCCAGGACCGTTTCAGATAATCGTCACTTGTTAACGGTGAGCGCGAATCGAACTCGTATCGCCAGGTTCGTAGCGCAGCGCGCTAACCACTGCGCCACCGCTCCCCATCGCCACCACCACCACAGACATCTCCCTGTCTCTTTGAACACATGCCAATGTGTGTGACGCTCTCGCGTCCTGAAGCCGTGCGGTCAGGATTAACGCTCATGGCGCTGCATTGTGGATGACGGCTGGTGCCGTGACGTTTACGTGAAGCCACTGCTGGATAGAAAGACTCCCTGCGTCGTGTCGGTCGGGGGGGTGTGACCGTACTTCACGCCGCTCGGTGCAGGTTGGTGAAGGGGGGTGGCACAGGAACGGCTCGGCTATCAGTCGCCACTGATGTTAGCCGTGGTTGGGAAATGAATCCAGGTTGCCGGATTTTACCGTTGCGCCCCTGGACACCCAAGTTTGATTCCCGTCCGTGGCTAACATGAGTGGCGAGTGATATCTGAACCGGTCCTGGGCCTCCCTTTTTACCAACCCACACTGAGGTATAATCAATCAACCTCCATGACCGACACGGTGCTGGGAGGCCTTCATCCAGCAGTGGATTGACAAAGGGTTCTGAATACGTCATTATCGCGTAACAAGAGGCGAACGTCATGGGACCTCCTTTGCCAGTACCAACATGAGAATAGGTTTTCCCCTTTTTTCTGGCAACAAAACAGGGGAAAACCTATTCTCATATTTTGGTACTGGCAAAGGAGGTCCCATGATGTAGCTGCTCACCCTGAGCTCTCATTACTCTGATAGAACATTGTCTTTGTGCTGTACGCCTTTTGGCGTCCTCTGGTCTAACACCTTTTGAGACGAGGCTCCAAAGAAAGCTGTCTCTGGTGTGGACCAATCAGTTTCAAAGACAATGCATATATTATCAGAGTATGTTTTTTGTTTGCATTTCTGACCACAAGTATTGTGGTTAATGCAGACATGATTCCTTGTTAAAGGTTTCAGTTTGGTGTTTTAACATCTTCACACAGCTGTTTTGTTGCCAGAAAAAAAAGGGGAAAACATCTTCTCAAGAGGCGAACGGTTAAAATGTCACCCGCAGGTGGTGCTGAGCCAGGACGACCTGATGCTGGTGATGACGACACTGAACGAGAACCTGTCGGAGGGGGCGGTGGCGCCGGCGGACAAGGAGCTGCCGCCGGTGGACGCGCAGAAAGACGTCGACGGACGCAAGGCGGTCGCAAGCGACGCGACCAGCCAGGGTGAGCGACCGTGGCGGCATCGACAGGCGTCCCCTTGGGGCGCGGCTCGCGAACATTTCCCTTGCCGAGCGCCGAACACCTCCTGGCGGTGGGCCACGCACGGACAGGCGCACACACCTCGGCCACTTCCGTCACTGAAAGGGCACCTTGCGGTGGGTCACTGGGATGGATGACAACTTCCAGTTAGATCACAGACGGAGGTCACTTGACTACTGTGTGCTGTGTAGAACGATCGCTGTTCGTCAACGCTCCTGTCGGCAAACTCCACTTTCATTGAACAGGCACAGCGTCGTCACTCTATAGAATGTGGGGGGGGGGATAACCTCTTCCTCACCGAGGGCTAACAGGACTGTCAAAGGACTTTGGCGGGGAACGAACATTAAGAAAGACAAATCCCCCATATAGCCTTAACAGGCCGTGAGGGCAAGTGTTGTTAGCAAGCATCGATGAAGACCGGAACGGCCAGCGAGGGGGTGGATGGCCAGCACCACGCCCAGCCGCATTTGTCTCCCCAGTGGCGATGTTTACACACCGCACCAGGTACTCATTTTAGGCTGCGTCGACCTAGGGGAGGCCCAGGACCGGTTCAGATAATTGTCACTGATGTGTGTGACGTAATGCAGCGCGCTAACCGACACACTACCGCTCCCCACACATTAACGCACACACACATCTCGGTCACGTTTGTCACTACAAGAGGCCCTTGCTCATATGGAACTAAGTGCACTACAAACACGTTCCTTCGGAGTGGGCAGGTAGGAACTTGGTTGGACAGCGCATTTGTGTGATCCGTGTCACACGGCGCAAGCTGCGTGGGACGGCGCAAGCTGCGTGGGGCGGCGCAAGCTGCGTGGGGCGGCGCGCCACGTGGTGCTGAGCCCGCCCGAAGCATTCTATGAAATACAAATCGAGGGCGTGGCTATGCACGACAGACAGTCAGACAGACATAATCCCTTGTGGGCAGTGTGGAACTGTTGTTCGTACCTGTATTATCAATGCAGTATTCCCCTCTCTGGCTTTGATTAGTGCAGCTAAGCCGTATCAAATCGGGAGGTAGGCCTCATGTGGCCACTGTCCATTTGAAATGAAGTCACGCGTCGGATTTGGCGGTTGATGAACTCCGTCGTGATCGTGATTCTCGGTTGTCGTGGTTCGTGGTTGTGGTTGCGTGACCGTCAGGCGAGAAGGTGGTGACTTCGGCGGTAGTGGAGACGGGAAAGCCTCTGGTGACGCGCACGACGCTGAAGTTCGAGTTCAACCTGGAGGCGGTGTCGCTGGTACTGCTCGTGGGCACGCCCCAGCAGGCACGTGGGGGCCCTTGTTTCACGTCCCTTGTTCATCACTGTCATCATTCTCCCCGCGCCTCCGATTAGCTATGTTGGCTACGTACGGTGCGAAAGAACTGTAGCATGTATACGTACATAGAGCATCAGCTAGGGCTGTGAAGGCCTCCCCATGCAGTCGCCGTCGCTCACGGTCCTGCGATGTAGCGATCCGTCTGACACCTGCACACGAGCTCATTTCATCGATCCGAATGACGATCCGTTTATCGTATTCGGGCCGGCCCCTTACCTCCAGAGGTCACCGGTTTGTCTCTCGGCACCGCCCACTTGAGAAAGAGTCTTGAGACTCGGTGAGACTTCCCTGGGTAAGCAAGCCGAGCGCTAATGGAAACTATTCACGTCCCGCGATCAGATCTGCAAGCGCGACCCGCTGTGTCGGCTGGGCGAGTTCCGGCTGCAGACGATCCGCACCGGCGGGCGGATGATGTCGGACGGCACCATGACCGTGACGCTACGCCTGCACAACTGCACCTTGGACGACCTTCGACCCGGGGACAAGCTGACCGCCCGGTGAGCAGGCGTGCATCACGTCATTAAATGAACATTGTTTTATACTCTTTGTTTTTTTTTTCGGTAAAGTCACGTAGGTAAAAAATAAAATAAATAAATTCAATTAAATCATGACGTTTCGGAGGCAACACAAGCTTCCGTCTTCAGGTGGAACCGTCACAGCAAAATTACTGTATCAGTAATTACTTGAAACGTCGTGATTTGATTTAATTTATTTATTTTCTTTTTTTAACTACGTGACTTTACCTAAAAAAACAAAGAGTATGGACCCTTGCAGTCACGAAAACTTCAAATCTAGAACATTGTTTTGTTTTGTTGCTCGTGCAAATTGCATCGAAAAACTTCAACTATTGGAAATTGCATTTAGACGTAAAAAAGGGGGCGAGAATTGAAAAGTGAATTGACACGAACCAAGGGTGCGGAGGTAACAAGGTAACAACAACACAAACGCCAGACCCTAATGGTCTGTTATGCGGATGATGTCATTTATACAAATCAGGTCTCAAAATAATCTGTTGTTACGCGGGGAGCTATCCGCACAGACGATTTATCTCGCGGCACGACTGCGATAGCGTGATCAGGATAAAAAAAATTAATCTGCGTACAAATATCGACGTTGCTTATTAAAAACTAGCTTTATTACCCGGCTTCGCCCGACACTTGGATTCTTGTCTTGGATTAATACACGGCCTACGGGGAGGGATAGGGGGGATGCGTGACGTCACCAGGCACACTGCGTGACGCTGCCGCATGCGGGTGACATCACAGATGTGACGTCACCGCTCACTTGCCGTGCAAAATATATCTATTATTGCGCCCCCCCCCAAAAAGACAAAAGTCTATTTGTATTCTTTTTGCATTGTGTACAGTCTGGAAGCTACCCACATGCCAAATTTCAAGTTTGTTTCATGTTGGGAAGTATGCTAAACATTTCGAACAGACACACACATATTCACAAATTTCCCTTTTAGATATATATAGATAAAACATTGTGTCTCCCCATCGCGCGAACATGCGCCAGCATGGTGTGCATGCGTCTGGGCGAGCACCGCAAGGCCATGCTGGAGCTCGGCTACCGCCAGGGGCGCGAGGGCATGCGCGCCGACGTGACCCTGCAGGACCTCGCCGTGTGCGCCAGCGTCGAGTTCCTGCAGACGGTGGCCGACTTCTTCGTCAAGGGCATGCCGGCGGCGGCCGACGCCAAGGCGCCGCCCACCGCCGCCGAGTTGACGCCCAAGGGTTCGGCCATCAGGGCGGCCGCGCGGTCCGCCAGCCAGGAAGGTGCGCCGCGTTCTGCCTGTGGCGATGACAATCCGGGTGGTTCTTGGTGTTTTGATGGAGCCGTCCTCCTGTGCTTTAGGCCGGGGGGCCGCTGTACACGCGATGAGCAGATTGCATCACGTCTTGTCTCAACACGTTTGAAAGGGGCACCCCCCCTCCCCAGTGGTTGCTGTCCCTTTGCAGCACAACAGTGGCTCAGTAACTGTGGCTCAGTAACTGGTCTGCCAGTAGGGGGCGATGATTATACACTATGTAAAAAAAATTGTTCCTGGGTAGGAAGTGTTATTTCCTAATTGCTTATGCCTCAAAAGTACAGAAAATGGCTGTGATTCCCCACAAACTTTGCTTTTGTGACCAGGACAGTGATATTTTAAAATTTACCTATTTTCAATGAGACAACGTGTGCATTTGTGTCTTTTGTTCGCATAAAGTCCCGGTCACAAAATCTAAGTTTGTGGAGAATAGTAGTCATTTCCTATAGTTTTTAGGCATAAGCAATTAAAAAAGAACACTTAGTACCCAGGATAAAAAATTGTGTTACATAGTGTTACCATGCTATGCGTCATCAATTTGTGAGTACATTTTTTAATTGGGCAAAATTTGGACCGTGATGCCCAGTCTCAAGCTGCACTGCCCTCTGCTGCTCACATGCACTCACTTGTACCATGTACAGCCCTATCGTCAATCCACTGCTGCACTGCGTACGCTCGTTTTTGTGCTGCGCAGCTCTCAGGTGTGTTTTCGGGTTGGTGCCGTGCGTCGTTGGGCACGACGTCCGACGTTTCAGCTCCAGGAAAATTCAATTGGGGAGGGACTCAATTCATGCTCCCGCTGGCAACACCCCTCGCCGAACAAGAACCGATTTAGGTTCCTGAAGAACCTCCTCGCTCGTAGTTAAACAGTATACAGTAAATATAAATATATATTTTAAACTAAACTATTTGTTATTTTATTAGGTAAGGCCCACTCCGCTATATAACTCTTTTTCAGAAGCGACGTAGCCATCACAAATGATAGCTCAACGAAGTGGCTTATCGCGTGGAAATGTATAGCTGCCAAATACTCTAAACGCAGGTTGATTATAAATGTGGAGGGGAAAAACCGGAGGACCCGGATAAAAATCCACTCAATCACGAGGAGAGAGCCATGCAAACTCCAAAATATACAGGCGTCGGGTCTGAATCAAACCCAAGACCTCCTGTATACCGGGCGAGGCGGTTAACATCTCACCACCGTGTACACGGCACATTCGCTGCAACCAGAACTCGCATCGGGGACCCAATCCACTGTTTCTTTTGGCAACAGGCGGCAGCAGCATGGGCCAGCAGCAGGTGGCGACACCACCACCTCCGAGCCGCATGGTCGTGAGCGTGCGCGTGCGCGACCCCGAGATCGCGTTCGTGGCCGACCTCCGTCGCGCGGGCAGCCCCGCGCTGCTCGCCTCCATGCAGCTGGAGTTCGACATGACCCGCGAGGACGACGGCGCGCAGGAGATGATGGCGGCCGTGCGTGACCTCAAGCTGCTGGCCTGCCCCTTCGTGCCGGACCAGCGCACCGGCCACACCACCACCGTGAGCGGCGCGCACACCCTGCGGTGGCAATAATGGGGGTTGGGAGCCGGCAGTGGGGAGGCAATGGGAGCCCTAAAAATATATATACAGGTAGTTCTCTACTTGCGATGGAGATGCGTTACGACGACCCCATCGTAAGTCAAAAATGTCGTAAGTCGAAGATGGCCTAGCCTACCCAGGAGTCTTAAACATTGGTGATAATTTAGAAACCAGAGCAATTTACAGTACCGTACTGTATAAACTATATACTGTATGTATTCATAAAAAAAAATACACGCGCTAACACCGAAACAACTTAACTCCGTCGACCGCTGGTGAGAGTGAGGCACCACACAAGGCGGGAGATGCGTACATCCCGGCAGCGTCCCAACATACACTACCGTACGTCGTACGCTGCTGCGTTTGCCTGCCGCGCGAAATTTAAAATATTTAACAATTTTTTCGTATCGATCCCGCCATCGTAAGATTGAAATATCGTAAGTCGGACCATCGTAACTCGGGGACTATCTGTATAATTATTATAATGAGAATTTCTGCTGCGATGATTGTAGCGTAGAGATTGAGCCGTCAGGCTGCTGCTCGTTGGGGTGTGCCACCGCAGTGCGGGGTGTCACCCGCGATGACGTACGAGCAGTGGGAGGTGCGGCTACTTCCTTGACATTGGTGCATCGTATCTTGGGCGTGAGAATTGATGAACTGTTTGTATGTTGAGCTTCTTGTGCAACGTACGTAGCCAATCGTGCTTATCGGAGGTGCGAACTGGCCCATTGGTCAACGGGTCGATGTGTTGGTAATTGGATAGCGAGTTGAGTGGGTTGTGCGTGGGTAGGTAGGCAGACAGGTGGGTGGGTAGATAAGCAGATAGCTAGGTGAGTCGGTATTTGGTTAAATAGGTAGGCATTTGTAGGTAAATAAGTGGGGGCGGGTAGGTGGGTGGGCAGTGGGAATGTGTAATTTCCACCACTGGCCCTGCAGGGGGCTGTAAGCGGGAGGTGAGCACCAATGCCTCGATGCCCCTTTGCAGGTGCTGCAGCCGTGCTGCCTGCTGTTCGAGAGCAAGCAGCAGGGGGGCAACACCAGCATGAACGTGGAGCTCAACAGCCTGACGCTCAAGGTGTCGCCCGTCATCATCAACGCCGTCATGTCCATCCTCACCGCTCTCTCCACGCCGGCGCCCGAGCCCGGCGCGGATCGCGACGCCGACGCGGAGCAGCGGGACCCGTGGGCCGTGCGCTCCCTGGACGACGTCAAACTGTGGTTCCTCGCATCCTCGTCCTCGTCAAACCTGTCCCAGCTGGCGCTGACGGCGGCGCCCGCGGCGGCCGCGGCAGCGAGGGACGCCGATCAGGCGGCGGTGGTCGGCGCGGAGCACCTGGAGGTGAAGGTGGAGTCGGTGACGTTGACGCTGGAGGCCGGCGTCGGTCACCGCACGATCCCGCTGCTGCTCATGGAGGCCGAGTTTGGGGGCGACGTGGAGAACTGGAGCTCGCTCATGCGCGTCCAGTGCCAGATGGCGCTGGAGGTGAGAGGGCCGGAGGCGACCAACCGGTGTAGCCGCGGTGATGGTGGCCCGCGGCTGTGCGGTGGGGCGTATGGCGGCAGTGGCATTGTGTGTTGTGTGTGTTGTGTGTGAGCGGGGAGTGGTAGCGTAGTGGTGAGCGCACTGCGCTATGAACCTGACCGGTCACGGATGATTCCCGGTCACGGATGATTATCGATAGCGAGTTGATATCTGACCCGACTCAGTCTCAAAGAGTATCTGGTGCAGAATGTATGCTTCGGCACTGGGGAGACAAAGGCGGCCGGCTGTAGTGTTGGCCAACACCACCCCCACATGCGTTATGTTGCTGTTCATTGGCGCTTGCTAACAGGCTATAAGGGGAATAATTTATTTACTTAAATGTACAGTATATGTATTAGAGTGAGTGTGTGTGCGTGGGTGCGGTAGTTTAACGGTTAGCACCCTGTGCTAGGAACCTGGCGGCCCGAGTTTGATTCTCGCTCACGGCCAAGACCAGTGACGATTATCTGAACCGGTTCTGCGCCTCCCCTAGGTCAACTCAGCACCAAATGAGTACCTTGTGCGGTGTGTAGTAAACATCACTACTGGGGAGACAAAGGCGGCCGGGCGTGGTGCTGGCCACCCACCCCTCCTGTGCCGTGCCGGCCCTCCTAAGGCGCTCGCTAACGGCACTTGCCCCGACAGGTGCTATACTACAACGAGGGTCTGGCGGTGTGGGAGCCGCTGCTGGAGCCGGTGTTCCTGGAGGAGAACGCCCGGTGGCAGGGCACCGACGTGAAGAACGACAAGAAGAAACGCAAGAAGATGAAGGGCAAGATCCTGCAGGTGGCCGAGGAGGTGGAGCAGAAGCGCTGGGAGCTGAGCGTCAAGGTGCGTGCCCAACGGTGCGGGTGATGCCGTTGGCGATGGCGATGGCGGTTATAGTGAACGTAACCATGCGAGCGGTGGTGGCGGTGATGGCGGTGGTGACCGTGGTTATGAGAGTAATGGTGATGAAAGTCTTGGTGGTGACTTTACGAATGAGAGACAATCCAAAATAAGTGGTAAATCACAACAACAACACATGTGCATGCAGATGTAAACGCATCTTAACGTTATTTACAAAAATGAAAGAGGGCATTGAGGTTACAAGAGCGGTGGCAGGTGGAGGTCAGGGTGGAGGACACGAGCGAGAGACAGCAACTTTAAGCAAGATGCTGACTCGTGACCCCTAGCACCGAGTTGCCAGCGGGGCAACTTGTCACGTGGCTGACGATGACGATGGTGGCGGTGTTGCAGCTCAACAAGAACGCGGTGGAGCCCGCGCAGACGCCCGACGAGATCGACGCGCTGCTGGAGATGCCGCCCGAGACGGTGATCTGCGTCTCCTCCGAGGACCTCATGAACGTCACGTTGTCCAAGAGCAGCATCGCCATGCTCAACAACCTGGCGCGGGTGAGCTCCTGTGCCCAGCTCGCCGGCACGCCCGTCCCCCAGTCACGCAGCCTCGCTGTCACACTGCCACACCTGCACACCATCACTCTGCCACCTATACACCTACCTGGCAGCCTATTTGATTGACGCATGTACGTCTGTATGTTGAACTTCTTTAGCACCGTACGTAGCCAAGCGTGCTAATTGGATGTGCGGGGGAGGGACAACAAACTTAGCTCATTAACCTCTTACCTACCCTCCCAGCTATCTACTTATCTACATACCTATATATTTGCCTACCTACTAACCCATATGTCTGTCAACCAGCCTGCATACTCACACATCTCTTCGCAAACCCACCCACCCACACAACAATCCACGTACCACTCCATCTCCTCCGTGGATGACCTCTCCCGCTATGACACGTGGATCAGAAACACCGACACTGACAATGGAAGTGGAAAGTGCGCTAAGAAGCATGGGAGAGGTGCATGCTTAGACTTACCCAATTGGAATGCAATCCCTTTTAAAAGCCAATGATCTGGCCAAGTTGATGTTGTAAGACCCTTAACCACCCACACCAGGCCAATCAGTTCAATGGCGCGCGATCGTTTACCGGCACGCCAAGTATTATTATTTTTGTTGCCATTTGAGCTCGCGGTTGGTAAATTGAAGAGCATTTCTGGCAACGAAATTCAAAACATTCGGCCAGCTGAGTCGCACCGCAGGAGGGGGAGGGTCGGGGTGGGGGGGGCGGGGGGCGGGAAGTGGGGGCGGCGTTTGAGGCGCCGGCCGAGGTTGGCGGCAGTCGGCAACGCCGTCGTCACCGTGCCGCCCGCCGCAGGCCTTCACGGAGGCGGCGAGCCAGTCGCAGGAAGTGCTGTCGGAGCAGGAGGACCGCGCGCCCATCATGGTGCTCAACTGCCTGGGCCAGCCGGCGTACGTGGCGCACGGCGCCGGCGTGTGCTCGCTGCACGCGGCCGAGGGCGGCGCAGTGGCGCACGCGGCCACGCACAGCCAGCTGCTGCGGGACGGCGAGCGCCTCAAGCTGGAGTACGTCGTCGGGGAGAACGCCAAGGATCGCTCTTTCATGGAGCGCCAGGCGGTCAAGTTCGCCGTGGGTGAGCGCCGGGCCGCGCGGGAGCCCTGGGGGCGTCGGTGAGCGCCGGCGCCCCTCGGGGAGAGACTTGGAACGCTCCGGGCGGTTTTCTGACGGTCGTTCCGTTTGCGCCGAGTAGCCGTGGTTACCTTGGCTCTCCGACGTGTTTTCGACTCGGCTCCCATCACCTTACACCACCGACGCAACAAAACCTACGCTGCGGTGTTGTAACTTAGTATGGCAATGTGATAAAGAGTACTGTCTATCCAATCAAAACATTCGCTGTGATATTTAACCTTGTTCCACCTTGCCATGACCTTTTGCTTACCCGATACCCTAACTGATTCCACCTCAGTCCTTTCATCTTGGGCCAGATGCCTCCTCCATTCCATGACCTCCTCCTCGAGTGGCCAGCAGTGTTGAACCCTTGCCGTGTGCTCAATTTGATGAGCAGCTCACGCCTCTGTTTCCCCATTTCTCGGTATTCCTATGTCCTGGTATCCCCATGTTCACCTTGCTGCCATATCTCCATATCTTGTGCCCCATGCCCCCATGTCCCCATGTCTCTGTACCTACATGTCCCCCGTGCCTCTGTGCCACCACTTCTCCATGCGTTCCTGTCCCCATGTAGCTCCGTGTCTCTGTGTCGCCATGTCTCCATGCTTGCGTGTCTCCGTGTCCCCGTGTCTCCATGTCTCCATGCTTGCGTGTCTCCGTGTCTCTGTGTCGCCATGTCTCCATGGTTGCGTGTCTCCGTGTCCCCGTGTCTCCATGTCTCCATGCTTGCGTGTCTCCGTGTCCCCGTGTCTCCATGTCTCCATGCTTGCGTGTCTCCGTGTCTCTGTGTCGCCATGTCTCCATGGTTGCGTGTCTCCGTGTCCCCGTGTCTCCATGTCTCCATGCTTGCGTGTCTCCGTGTCCCCGTGTCTCCATGTCTCCATGGTTGCGTGTCTCCGTGTCCCCGTGTCTCCATGCTTCCGTGTCTGCGTGTCCCCGTGCCTCCGTGTCCCCGTGTCCACAATATCTCCAACGTCTCCTTGCCCCCGTGACCCCGCGCCCCCCATGTTCCCAATGTCCCCGTGTCTGCCCCCTCCCCCCGCCCCCTGCAGCGCTGGTGGGATTCTCCAAGCTGGAGGTGCCGCTGTCGAAGGCCGGCCGCTACGTGTACAGCGTGGCCAACGAGAGCGACCACAAGGTCATGAACCTCGTGTGTCAGGTGGACGCCGCCAACGGCATCAAGACGCTCACCCTGCGCTCGCCGCTGCAGGTGCGTGCGGGCGCGTCCGCCACCTGCATTGTCATCGACATCGTAGCAGCTCCGTCGTCGTTGTACGGGCGTCCCTCGACGCACGCAGTGGATGCGTTCTTGCAAAGTTGCGCGTAAAGCGGAATTCCGTATACAAGGCCCGGTTTATTTTCCCCATTGACTCCCATTGTAGAATTGGAAATGCGTTGCTAAGGGAAAAAAAATCGGCCTCGACCTAAATCAAATCACACTTGCAAGGAAACCTTTTTTTAGGCACGTATTTAATGGAAAATGTATAATCGTATAATACAATATTAATAATAGTACTCAAAATCAGATGCAAAATTAATATACTGTACGGTACCAGAAACTGTGGTGAGATGCATGCAAGGACACATGACAGACCATATATTGTTCACATTTGTTCGAGATTCAAAACTCCGTAGCTGCGAATTTAACGTATATCAAGTTCATTCCCAAATGTATAAGTTACATTTTCGCGAAATTCTATATATTGAGATGCCGTATAACGAGGGATAACTATTTGTTACTGTTTACACCACTGACCGAGAAGCTATGGAAAAACACAAGAAAGTCTGGCGTGTACGTACGGTCATTGCCACCGGGGACTCGGCATCTTGTATGTATCTATGTTGAACTTCTTTTGCACCGTACGTAGCCAACTGTGCTAATCCTGAGACTCAGCGACGCTTTAATTGGGGTATCGATGAAAGGACTATTCCTAGACGCGCTTGGGTAGAGTAGTGGCGCAGTGGTCAGCCCACTGCGCTATGAACTCACATCCTTTTGTACGGATCTTTATTTTTTCATTCTCCCTCGTAAAAACGATCCAAAAATGAGTCCCTTTCTTTGCTTGTTTACTCAGGGAAAGCCTCACACGGAGTCTCGGGACTGCAGTGGGGGGTGATTATTGAGTAATTTCCGGGTTATTTTTTTTATTTGGGCCATGATGCCGGTACACAATGGGGCCAACTCTTGCGAATGACGTCACGGGATCTTTAACGTCCGCTGTGAAGCGTACGGCGCATGGTTAATTTACGGTCAATACACACCACAGTCAATAAAGAGGGCAGACTGCTGAGGCCGAACCGTGAATCTTTTGCAACAAATGGCAAACGCGGTACCGCTAGGCCGCGTCACCGGCCCGCTGGTCGGTGCTGAGCGATGTCCGAACTCTGTTGAACTGCCTCCCTTCACCGCTTCACCAACCCGCACCGGCCAGCCTGACTCTTAAACCAGCCCCGTAGCCGACGCAGTGTGGGAGCAAGGCCTTCGCCCAGCTGACGAGGACGACGACGACGATGATGACGGTGACGATTACTGACACCACCGCGCGCTGCGCGTCCCGCAGATCAAGAACCACTGCTCGGTGCCGTTCCGCGTGCTGATCCGGACGAGCGACGGCGAGGAGACGGTGGTGGGGACGGCGGAGGCGCGCGGAGAGTTCAACGTGCCGTTTCCGGCATACAGGTGTGGGCCTCCCTCCCCCCTGTCCCCGAGACCCCCCCCGCCCACCCCTGTGGACCCCTCCCCATGCCCCGTCTTGAACGGGGTGACACGACTATTCCCGTACAGATGATTTGATAATGTAGCAGACTGTCTTACAAAATCGTGTTACTGATAGTATGTATGTTAAACTTCTTTCGCACCGTACGTAGCCAACCGTGCTAATCGGAGGTGCGGGGGAAGGACAACAAACGAAACACAAAGTAGTTGTAAAGAAAGTAGTTTTCAATCTAGAGGATTTAAAAGTGCATTGCACCCAGTGGCTTCCTAATATCGGAAGGAAGAGCATTCCAGACGGCCGCAGAAACGCATCTGAAAGCGCGCGATGCAGTGACCGATTTTGCCGCAGCAAGGATAGAGCCTTCCCCCTTGCTGTAAAGCCATGTTCACGTCGATCAAAGTGTTGCCCAACACGTGGAGCACAACCAGCGCAAAGTGGAAGATTTACTAACAGGCAATTATTGCCTTCAGCCCCGACAACAACCGCATGATTATTTACGCGCATCGGCTTTCACAATATTTTTTATCCACGGTTGATTTTTGGGTCCGATTGCTTGAGTAAAATGTATCTTTGTGCACCCTCCTCCACGTGGCCAATTAATAAATGAATCGCGTGAACAAACCAGTGTGCTGGAGAGCAAATCCGCACACATTTACACCCCAATGTTAGATGTGTGCGGGTGGCTCTCCAACACCGGTAGTGCTGCTGAAGCAGCAATACATTGGCAGTGTGTTTGTTCATGACGTGACAACTTTATTAATTGGCCGTGTCGGGTGGAGGAGGGCGTAGTACGACACACATTTTTCCATTTCAATTTTTTTCTTAGTATTTTTTATTTTACCAGGTAAGGCACACTGGGCGATATTGATTTTTTTCAGAAGCTACCTGGCCACAAACGATAGCTGAACGAAGTGACTTAGCATGTGGAAATGTACACCAGCCAAGTAATCTTAAACGAATGCGGATGGAAAAGCTGGAGGACCTGGACAAACATCTACGCGACCACGGGGAGAACACGCAAACTCCAAATATACAACTAGCGTCCGGGCTAGGACCGAACCCGCACGACTTCCTGAATACCAGGCAGGAGGTTGTAAACATCTCGCCACCGCGCTCTGACCCAAAAATCAATGCTGACGCGTGCAGTCTTCTCGGCCGGCTCGTTAACCGTCCGTATCTTGTTCCCGCTTGCATTGGGCTCACGTCGCCCTCGGACGCTGCGCAGGCAGGACCTGTACGTGCAGCCCGCGGGGCCCGGCCTGGAGGGCTTCGGCAACGCCGAGATGTCCTGGGTGGGCCTGATTGGCAACGCTGCGGTGTCGCGAGCCGTGCTCCGGTGCCCCGCGGCGCAGGAGGGCGGGCGCCCTCTCACCATCGTGGCGACCACCGTGGACGACTGCGTGACGTACCGCTGCTCGGAGGAGGAGCGCACGGGCCCCGCGTGCCTCATCCACCTGCGCCCGCCGCTCACGCTGCGCAACCTCATGCCTTTCCCGCTCTCCTACCGCCTTAAGGTGCCGCGTGCCACGCCTCGCGATCGTGGTGGCGCATTGTGCTGCGCTGTGCCAGGCTGTGCCTGGCTGTGACCGCGTATTGCCACACTGTGCCTCCTTGCACGACGCCGTCACGCTGTGCCACTAACTAGCTAAACTAAACTATTTTATTTACCAGGTGAAGTCCACTGAGCTATTGGTTACAGGTGGCCTGACCACACATGATAAGCTTATTGAAGTGGCTTATTTCAACATTGCACGTGGGATTTCACAGTAGCAGCCAAATAATCTACACGCACATTGATTTTAAATGTGGAGGGTGGCAAAACGGAATGACCTGGAGAATAATCCACGTGACCACCACGGGGAGAGAGAGAGAACACGCTAACTCCAAATATAGAACAGCCATTGTCAGGGTCGAGCCCCTGACCTCCTGCATACTAGGCGATGGAGATAACATTTCCTTGCCACCGCGGTGCCCCAATGCCACTTAGTGTCGCGATGTGCCACGTTGTGCTGCCATGTGTAGTGCTGTACTGTGTAGGCACGTGACAACTCAGGAATTGGGTTATGCCATGCTTATCCCATCATTGCCTGATTGGTGAGAATAGGATTCGGTTTATTAAGTGACCGGTCTGGTGGCTCGGCGGAAGAACGAGCGGCTCGGTCAGAAGGTTTCGAATTCAAATCCTGGTTGGGGGTTGACTCGGCCCATCATCTCTTGCTCCATGTCACTAAAATTCATACCACTTTGTGGGAAAGTCAGCGATGGTTATCCTTCGGATAGATTCACCCATGCCACTGGAATGTACAGTTTCCACTGTTGGCTCATGGCTGAAAAAACAGGATATGGGCACCAATGCCTCAATGGTCATTTAAACAGGACCTCACTTGGGACTTGGGCTTTCAAAGTCACCGATAGCTTTGCTTATTGAAAAACTGCAGGTAAAAGTACTTTACGTAGGTTGCTTGCTAACAAACAAATTGGTCGCACTGCCCCCCACCGCCCCCCACCGTGCGACCCAGGGGTCGGACGTCCACGGGCGGCTGGAGACGGGCCACTCGGCCGACGTGTGCCAGGCGAGCGAGTCGAGCGCCGAGCTGGAGCTGTCGCTGCACGGCTACCTGGGCCGCGACTGGACGTGCTTGTGCGGGGCGCGCGACGGCCAGGACGAGCTGTCCCACCTCTCCTTCGCGATCGACGCGGCAGGGCCCGGCTCCTCGTCCGGCGCGGCGGCGGCGCCGGCTCAGGACGAGACGCTGCTGCCCCCCCAGCGGCAGTTCGACGCGAAGCTGCAGCTGACGGAGAGCGAGGGCCGGCGCACGGCGGCCGTGTTCAGCCCCTACTGGATGCTGAACCGCACGGGCCGCATGCTGCAGTACCGCGCCGACGACGCCTATCACAAGCACCCGCCCGGCAACGAGGGCCCCTACCTCTTCGCTTTCAAGCCCAAGGTCATGTTCAACAAAAACAAGGTGAGCGCATGTGCGTGTGCGTCGGTGCGCGTACGGTTAGTATGTACTGTATGTTGCACTTCTTTCCCATCGTACGTAGCCAACCGTGTTAATTGGAGGTGCGGGGGGAAGGACAAGAAACTAAACACACAAAGCACTTGTCAAGAAATGAGTTTAAATATTGATTTTAAAGTGGCATAGCTCCAGTGGCTTCCTAATATCGGAGGGAAGAGTGTTCCTAACGGACGCAGAAGCGCATCTGAAAGCGTGCGATGCGCTACGAACCCGGCGCCCCAGTTCGATTCCCGCTCAAGGTCAACACCCCTGACCTTAACCAGTGACCCTGACCCCTCGTGTGTCGCCCCCCTCCTCCGCGTGCCGTGTGCTTGTGTACGTGCGTGCGTGCGCGAGCACAGGTGCAGCTGCGCGTGAGCGACAGTGATCCCTCCTCCGACTTCTCGCTCGACACGGTGGGGAGCAGCGGCTGCATCAAGTGCAGCTCCAAGAAGAAGATGGAGTACGCGGTGAGCGTCCGCCCAGATCCTCGTCCAGATCTCCCCCCCCCACAATTCTCCCCGTCTGGTCACGATTACGATCCGCCGGGCGGCGGTGGTGGCTGCGCATGTGGCCTGTAATCCAGACGAGGGTTGGTGGATCGCCGCACGAATGTTGCACAACTCCCTTCCTGTTGGCATCGAGGAGGAGCCATACCCTGGCTCGCCAGGAGAAGGCGGTACAGTCCAGCAAAAGCCTGTTTCCACCTTTACGGGATCGAGTGTTTCCTCCTCGCACGCGTGGGTTTTCTCCGGGTGCTTCGTTTTCCTCCCACGTGCAAACGCTCATGAATGGGCCGGTAACACCTCAATATATAGAGGCCCGCAGACCTTGGGGGTGGGGGGGAATTTGGCACCGGCTCACCACGCGGCTGCCTTCCCGCTCGTCCGTGGTTCCTCCTGACACCTCGTACGACGTTGTGGTTTCGGGGTGTTAGCCGTGTCATTGTGTCGACGTGTTGACGTTCACGGGAGAGGCGGGACAATGACGTCAAGATGCCGCGTACCATGACATCTGTCCGCATCTTCAAAGTTATTTTTATCTTCGTGAAACTTAAAAACCATGTCGGACAACATATCTAAAAGATTAAAAAGTTTTTCCACTTATGTAATTTTCATACGTGGTCCTCTGTACTGATAAATCTACGAACACAGGCACAACTAATTTTGTATAAAGTTTTCAAATTAATTAACTAATTTTGAAAGATTGTGTACACCACCCCCCCACTGCGCACCCCTCCACCCCCAACCACCATCGTTAATCCCACCTCCCTCCCACCTCCCTCCCACCTCCCTCCCACCTCCCTCCCGCCTCCCTCCCGCCTCCCGGCCACCCAGGTGGGCGTCACGATTTCGCTGACGAGCTTCACGCTCACCAAGGTGGTCTCCTTCCAGCCATACTTCTCGCTCGCCAACAAGTCCCGTCTCGACGTGGAGGTGTCCGAGACCGGCTCCGACGCCTGGCTGCTCGTGTCGTCTAACAAGGTATGTATGTGCTATGTATATATATATACACCATATGTTGAACTTCTTACGCACCGTACGTAGCCAACCGTGCTAATTGGAGGACAACAAACTAAACACAAAAAGCAGTTCTCAAGAAATGAGTTTGTCAAACTCGATGATGATGATTTGAAAATGCAAAGCTCCAGCGACTTCCTAATATCGGAAGGAAGAGCATTCCAGACGGCCGCAGAAGCGCATCTGAAAGCGCGCATTGCGGCGACCCTCTTTGTTCGAAAGGTGCCGACGCCGGAGGAGAGGTGGGGGAGGGGAAGCGCCACCGCTCACGTTCAACGACGAACAAATTATTTTTCAGACTTCATCGGTTCGGGATCCTGTGACACTTGTTTGCCGTGTCTCCGACATTCTTACGTTCCCCCACAACCCCTCCCCCCCGACTCACGGCCGTGCCTTTCTGTGCCCCACGGTCGCCGTCGCGCCCGTCGTCCGGGCTCCGCAGTGTGTGCCGTTCTGGCCGGAGGACACGTCCCAGCGGCTCCAGGTGCGCGTTCACGGCTCGGGAGAGTGCTCCAAGGCCTTCAGCTTCACGCAGCAGGACAACGGCACTCTGCTGCAGCTCGAGGGCAAGGTGCGTCCGCCTGCTGTCCGCCCGCCGTCCGTCCCGCCGCGGCCCGTATCTTTCCTCGCCTCCTACTTGCTGCCCGTTGCGATTTCGTGCCGTCGAGAATCAAAGCCAAAGATCTTTTCGCACGTTTTATTTTTCTCCACCTAAAATGACCTTCGTTAAGTCTCTGCAGTGCGATGTGCGTCCGCACGGTTCAAGGGAGGGTGCTGAATTCCACGTGGCGGCCCACAGCACAAGACGGCGGCTGTGTCGCACTGGCGATCACCAATCGCGACGTAGCAATGCAAAGCCCGTTGGGCTGTTGGTACCCAAATGTGATTGCAATGCCATGGGCGCAGTCACGTACGTACGCTGGCAGTTCAGTCGGTCAGTATCCGGTATCTTTTATTTAGCCAGGAGATAGGACAGACCCATCGAGTCACATGCAACATCATTAGCTCTTTTGCAAGGGTGACCTGGCTTTCATCAAGATAATCGCACATCAATTAAAACAAATATTTTAAGTTAATCCAGCTTACCAACTTAACTTCCCGTTGGGAAAATCCCGTCACAGTCCGATCCAATCAGCCAACGCAAGAATAATGAGACAAATGAATGCACTCGGTCTATGGACTTGTCGATTATTCCCCCGAGATGGACTTAGCCTGAAATTAATATTTATTTTTTCCGGAAAGATCACAGTCTGGCTCATCCCCGTCCCATCTGTCCTGTCGTATCCCATGTGCCACACGCGAAAGGCTCTGGTCATGATTCCCTTGTCCCAGTGCGCGTTGTCATTGTTGTTGGTGCCGAGTTGTCGTGGCGCGTGTGCGCCGAACGGCACATGCTCTCCAACCGCGTGCCGATGTGATTTAACGTCTCGGCTTATTTTATATTTATGATGGCTTTAATCTCTTGCTCAAGCCGTGAGGCCTGCGCGTCACGCCGAGGGTTCACCGGTGCCGGTGAACAATGCTCGTTCCCTGTCACGTTTTAGAACGGCGGAGACAGCTGAACCTTGGTGTAAATTGTCGTCAAGTCGAGAAGTATGAAAGTTCCTGTCATATTTGGGCTTCCGAAAACTACGACCCCGGAGGTTCATTTGTTTCATTCGTAGAGCAAGGTCAGCCTGCAGTCCTCCACGGTTTAATGTCTCTTGCTAAAGTTGGTTAAATGAGCAGAAGTCGGGGAGAGTTTCTAAAGGGCCGCTTACACGTGTCCCATTAGAAAGACGATCTGGTCGAGAAAGACTTTACAAGTCTCACGGAGAGATCATAATTCAAGCACACCAAGGCTATAGGTAACTTCGGCCCTGATTGCTGGCCCGGTTGGAGGCATCTGCCCTGTGCGTGTGTGCATGCATGTTTGTGCGTGTGTGTGTGTCGCAGCGAACCATTTTAACACCGTCATGTGTCGAGTCCCACTCCCACCCTAAATGTTCCTCTTTGTGTCTGCGTGACCATCTCGATGTCAAAGATTGCCAAGGGCAACGTCCAGGTAGGTGACGCTCTTTTGCAGCTTCATTTTTTTCCCCACGCAAATTCCCCCCCCCCCTTCCCCGTGCCGACCGTTGTTATGACAACAGCCGCTAACCGCGCGCTCCAGATTACACGCCGCACACCGGTCACCTGCGTGGCCATCCGCGAACCGGCCACCGTCGTGATCACACTCCGCGGCGCTCACCGAGTGTCAGGAGTGTCACGTGGTCAGGACTGTCGTACGAGGAGAGGGTGGGAATGCGCTGCCCCCAGCGACTGCTCGTTGTAGCTTGGATACACTTGAGCCGTGAATTTGCAAAGTGACACGCGAGCGCGTAATGGATGGGCGAGCGACGCGTTGGCATCACGATGCCCTCGACTCGAGACTCGGTCTCCGATCGAGCAGCGTTGGCCGCTAAGCTCACGGCGTGGGGCGTTCGACTGGGAGCGTTGCACGCACGCCGTGCCGTCACGACGGGGGTCCTGGTGAGTTGGGGGTGTCTTGGAGGGGCTGTGGTGGGAGGGTGGGGGGCACGGGGACAGGAACCGCTGATGTGAACTTCTCACAGGGGACGTCGTCAAGGCACAGCGAAGGGCGCGCGGCCTCCTCTGCCCTGCCCTGCCGCTGCCGTCCCACGCGCTTCACTAAGCCAATTGAGCACAAACCAAAAATACTCTCACCACCACCACCACCTTAATGATGAACATTGACTTACGATAATCATCATTACATAGCAGGCCGACGTTTCGGGCAGTGCTGCCTTGTTGAGTGCACAGAGAGACGAGACAAACCTGTTGGATTGGTAAAAGAAAAACTCATTACGCTCTTGAATAACACTGCGGCTTTCGGAGGTATCGTACAGTTGCACATGGTGCTATGAAGAAGGACCATTGCCCGGAAGCATCGCCTATTATATATATTTAATTGTTGCTTGAAGGCCACAGTTTTGTTGATTAATGAGTTGAGTTTTGTTCATTGCGCTTGTGCACCACTGCCAACGCAGCAGCAGCAGAAGCAGCAGCAGCCGCCTCGCCACGTAACATGTTTGGTCGAATAATAGGCGATGACGTTCGGAGGGAGTTGACGTGAACAGTTTTAAGTTGAGAAGTGAACAATTCCCATGAACAGACATTGAGTCTGTAATAGGCCTGCCCTTGCCGTGTCGGTCATGGGAGTTTGTTTGACCATTCTTCACCGCGCTGGACAGTGCATGGGCCCTACGGTGGTGCGGTTTTAACTCCCTCGCCCGGTATGCAGGAGGTCGTGGGTTCAATGCCGACCCTGACGCCTGCTGTATATTTGGAGTTTGCACGTTCTCCCTGTGGTCATGTGGATCTTTCTCCTCCACATTTAGAATCGACATGCGTATTGGAGTGTTTGGCTGCTATTATACATTTCCACGTGAATAAGCCACTTCGTTGAGCTATCGTTTTTGATAGCCAGGTCGCTTATGAAAAAGGGCTACAAAGCTCGGTGGGGCCTTACGCTGATAAAATATTAAAATGTAATAGCTTGTAGATCGATGAAGGGGGGTGCCCAAGTCCGGTTCCCACCACTGACATTAGCTGTGGACCAGGAATCGAACTCGGTTCGCCGGGTGCACAGCACGCCAACTACCACGCCAGCACTCCCCGCAGCCCGAAACTTTACCCTGCTGCTTTTGTCCGTGACAAGACAGTGATCGAGACATGAAAGGTGGTGAGGGTCGTTTAGGTTTGTGCAGAAACATTCCCTTAACGTCCAATTGTTAACGATGTCCTCTTGGACCTGTACAGCAATCACAGGGTAACACACTTGGGGCGGAATCGATGTTGCATCTGAAGGGGCGATTGATTTTCTATTGTAACTTTCTGAACCCGTGCCCCTACTGGACATCTGTGGAAAAAGAGCTTCATCGCTCTTCGGATTTCTCCAGGACTCTGATTGGCCCCCGCGCGTCAGCGTTGGGGATAAATTAACGGGCAGTCCGTTGAGCCGAACGTGCCTCAAGGAAATCGCGCACAGGGTCAAAACGATATAAAACAAATACAATAAACACTCCTAATGGGCTCGTGCGATATTTCAAACCGAATCTTATGCAAGGGTTTATTTTGTCGCTTTGTCGTCAATATGATTTGCATCTTGAAAGCTTCGCCCTTCCCGAAGTGGCGCAGCCGCTGCCGGGTCGGGACAGTCTGGCGTTGGTCGCCGATGCGCTGCCCGGTGAATCGTCTCTGCGTTCGATTCGAGAAAAAATGTGATCAAATATGGGCGAGGTTTTGCATTTGATGGTGAAGGTTTTTTTTCTCCAAGTATCGAGTGTTTATTTTTGACTAGGTGAGAGCTCAAGAGGTCAGGATGAGCCTGCCATTGCGAGAGTGACCTCGTCACTAAAATGACAGAAGCAATCAAATAAAAAGAAACAGTAGAATTGCGAGGCAAAGAGAAATCGGAGTAACAACCACCAAATAGGAATTCCAGGCATCTGTCACTAACACTCTGGTCTTAAAAAGAAATATATGTTTGGTAACATTTTGGGGCTATGGGCCTTCTTCATAGCACATAAATAAAATATATCAACATATATTATTTATGTGCCATGAAGAAGGTCCGTTGCCCAAAACGCCACCTATTATATTTATTTCTCCTCTTCAGGTCACATACAGCGTTGTGATGGACGGGTTGAGTTTTTTTACTTGTGCTTGTGCACCACTCCTAGCGCAGCAGCAGAAGTGGCATCGCCGAATAATGTTTTTCAAATATTATTTAGAGCCAAAGCAACAACGCTGGGTGGCTGTACGGTGATTAATGTTGCATACAGCCAAGTGTAAGATGTACAAACAAAAGTAATGTGCATTTTGAATTGTAAATCACTTTATTTTCGTCTGGTGTTGGATTTTATCAAATATCTACCAAGAGTGGATTTGTAGTGATTCCCGTGATGGAAAGATGTATATTGTAAGTGTCTGGGCGGCTCGAGCATTGGAATATTGAGCTAAGGGGGGGCCCGGGTTGGAATCCGTGTTGTGGCCACCCGTGATTGAATTGGGTTTTCTCGTTTAGCGAGTCGATTGTCTAAGCTTGCTCACCATCGGGAACTGCACAAAAAAAAGCCCCATTATATTTGTCACTCCCATTTGGCAGATTCTACTTATAATAAAATAAAAATAATTAATCAAATGGTAATGGACTGCCATCTCTAGAGAAAGACATGTAGCAAAGTGCACCCCTAGTGTGGATAAGAGGTCACTTGAAGGGATGTCAAAACTAGTTCCGTCATAGCAAGTTCTGCGAATGCATTGCCCAGCCAAGAGTTGCGCGTTGACGCTTTGTCTCATCAGCTGACAACAAAATGATTGATTACAAATTGAGGAAGGAGACAGTTTAAAAATAATAATTTCACCCAGTGAAGGTGTACTGGTGAAACACGGACCAGAGTAGAGATCCGAATCGCAGGGGGACTAGCTGGCCTAACGCCTCCGGGCACGTCGTCCGTCTGCCCCCCCCCCCACCACGCAGTACGTGGGCTTGGTGATGGACGTGAGCCTGGGCGAGCACTCCACCGTCATCTCCTTCGCCGACTACTTTGAGGGTTCCGCGCCGGTGCACCTTGTCAACCACTCGCACGAGGTCGTTGCCTACATGCAGAGGTACCGCTCACCCCCCCCCCCCACCCACAACCACGCACAACGGGGATTTGTTATTTTTGTTTTGTTTAAACCAGTGGAAGGATTCGGCTCACATGGTATTCAGCAAAAGTTTATTTATTGATGACCGACAGGCAATGCCACCGGTCATGCAGCAGGTAACACACGCCTTCGGCACTCCGCGCTCCCCTCTCTTCTCTCACTGTCCACCGTTATCCACTGGTCTGCGTTCGTCAACGCAGTCAATCATTGCCCTCGGGCTTTGCTGCAGATGGTCTTGATGGTGCTGATAGCGGAGGTGGTAGTTTTGCTGCCGATAATGATGAAAATGGAAGTGGTGCTGCTGTTGATGATGCTGATTACATTGCTGCCGGTGATGCTGACAATTCGTGGTGATCGTGGTGGTGGCGGTGGTGGCAGCGACTCAAATGACGAGCGCACGCTGCAGCCTGGGCAGAGTGTGCTCTACACGTGGAGCGACCCCTGCCGCAAGCGCCACCTGCGCTGGACCTGCTGCGACCAGAGCTACGAGCTCGACCTGCTGAAGGTGCCCGCCCCGCACCGACGGACGCACGGCTCCCGCACCCACCTCGCTACCTCCCTCGCTGGCGACGGCCGTGTCCTCTCCCTGGCTCCCCTCGGCTGTTCTTGCCAGAAGTTTCAGCTCGATGGCTTGTTATCACCAAATGCCTTTGCTCGGAAAATGTACCAAAACTTCATCAATAGCACTGCCCTAAAATGAGAATGTAAATTTTAACAGGTGACATTGCAGACCTTCATTGTAACAGAGAGAGAAATATAAAGGCCTTGAGAGATTGCCCTTAATGTCACCTCTTGCGTATTTTTGTCCCTCTGAAAAATAGTGGCTGCAGCCAATCGGCATCTCTGAGGCATGTGACTTTGCCGACAATGGCAGCCTCTACAAATCAGCACACTGGGGAGATAGAGGCGGCCAGGCGCGGTGCTGGTGAAACACCGTGCCCTCGTGCCATGGTGCTGGCTCGTTGAATGAGTTGTTGAGCCAGGCTGGGCCAGGACTGTGCAAGGACACAGCGCCCAGGGTAACCAGAGGGCACAGGCTTAGATATTTATTGACTTGTCGCTCTAACAACAAACAACCACTTGTGTTTAACAACGTGTCATAAAAAGAGCAACAAAATACGTTTAATTAAAAAGAAGAATTCAATTGACATTTTAAAACTTTACACCTTATCAGTCACTCTCATACTGTCTGGGATACTTCGGAGCAGAGGTGCCCTTACACGACTCATCTGGCAGGCCAGCATGGTACCTTGCTCACTGTGTCATATATATTTATACACACGTGTGTTTAAATGCCCATGTCAGAGCAATGAGCAATGAGCCGGCACCACCGAGATACTGGGTTTGATTCTGAGCTGCAGCCCACGTGAAAGGCGTTGTTCCCAAGTGTGGTGAATTGATGGCCTCAGCCCGGTCGCGTATATATCTGCACGTAAAATTAAATCGCCTAATCGCTTTTTAATGTAAGACCGCCCCAGCCCAGCTGCGATTGCTGAGATTGATTTTAAAAATAATTTTGACCTTGAGCGATATAAGAGAACTACAACCGAGGGCATTTAATGACTCTCCCATTCCCCCCCCCCTCTCCTCCGCCGGTGCCAGGTGTTATCCTGGCTCGGCTGAGCCACGCGTTTGTCAATACAGTGCCTCTCCCGCGCGAAGAGGTGAGGAGCTCATTATGAGCCCCGCTAATCTATCTGAAGACGCGGGCGGCCAAGCCCAGCTGGGCTGCGCTCCTAATTACAATTGGCTGTTTTTGTATTCGAAAAAAGGCGCTAAAGGTGCAGCCCTGCAATTGCTTTCTCATGCCAGTGCTGGCCAAGGGGGGGCCTCCACTAGAAGGAGCTCAAGAAAGCCCCATCTTCTCTGCACGGTATTTTGCCCAGCCCCTTCAACGCTGGTCAGACCGCCCTGGAAGGCGCGGGAGCACCCACGCATTTTCTCACAGCGCTCGACCTGCCGATCGAATAACTGCGGCGCACGAGTTTTTACTGCGGGTAGACGTGGGCGCGGAGGAGAGGGGACTTAAGAAACGTGCCCCATTGTTTCACGCTAGGGGAGATGGGATCGAACTGGTGAGCGTAAACTATCACAGCACAGCAGCATTACGTTTGGTTTTGGATTGATAGAGCATCTTAATGCAACCGAATCTGATGACGTTGTAGGACTAAAAGGTGTTGCTGCAGTAGTGACACTCTTGGCTTACTGGGTTCGAATCCTGATTCAAACGTCTTTGTGTTTGTGAATGTATACGTTGTGTGCCCCCTTCTCGGCATGGGTTTCCTCTAGGTGTTTTGGATTCCTCCCAGAGAAAATAATAATAATATTGGTATTGGCCAAAAAATCCCAATGCAGAATTCTCCTGAGAGTCTTTGGACTCTTTGTGGCTCTTCTAGCTAATTAAGTAATTATTGTTATTAATATGAAAGACCGTATGGGTTGAAAGACCGTGTAGAATAGTAGGGGGTAGACATCACAGGGACCAGTGGGACAACGAGCATCTTTGAGCAGACAAAAAAAGAATTTGCGTCGTTGTGGAGAATATATACAGAACGATAACCAAACGCACCATCCCATATTTGTCTCTGCGCATAATTTTTTTAAAGTTTGATTTATTTTTGCATCCCGTCAGCGAAACGGCTGTCGAGGTGCGCATTTTAAAGCCGGCCCGACTCTGGTTGGCATTTGAACACTGGATATTAAACCCGGTCCAGAGTTTGCTCCAATTAAACCGATGTTGCTGAAGAAATTCTCTTCCGAGACGGCCGTGTGGCTGATGGTATTTTTAAAGAAACTAAAAAACGTATTTGTTTTATGGAGAGACAAATATGGGAAGGGGGTGTGTTGTCTGATAATTTTTGTTACTTTTTTTTCAGCAAGGATCAGCTCGTCGGTTGTGTAGATATCCAAGGTGGAGGTAGGCGAATTCCTGACCCGAATGTGGGGGAGGCAGCTTGACCCAATGACCTTCCCCATCTGCGCCCTCCTCTCGCCCCAGGACGATGCCGGGAAGGTGGAGATTGGTGAGGAGCTGCGCGTGTCGTGGGCTTGCTTCCTGGACGGCCTGCAGCGTTGCCTGCTCTTCACGGCGGACGTGGAGGTGGTGGCGCGGGCGCAGGACGCCCCGCTGGTGGAGCGCGCGCGCTCCCGCATCGCGCTCTCGCTGCAGGCGCTCGGGCTCTCACTCGTCAACGACGCCGCCAAGCAGGAGATCTCCTTCATCGGCATCACCAGGTTGGGAGGGCGATGAGGCCGGCGCCACTCGCCGATGGGCGTGTCCGCGAGGGTCGCGGCCGAGGGCGCAGCAAAAATGTATTTGAAAAGTTATTTCGCCGGTTTGTGAAATTGTGGTAAAACGGAACATCGCCACAGTTGTGAGAGTCCGCGTGAGGATCTCGGTTCAGGGAAGTGAATTTACGTGGTGCTTAAACGTCACAGCATCTCATAGAAACTATTACGCAAATCATTCACTGGGGGAAGGGGAAGGAAAAAAAAACACACGTAACCGCAAACTCGCTCACCGCTGCGCCCGTTCTCTCGTTGCACGCTCGCTGCTGGCGCCAGCTCGGGCGTTGTGTGGGAGGAGAAGCCCAAGCGGCGCTGGAAGATGATGAGCGGCAAGCTGAGCGCGCTGCTGGAGGAGCGCTATGTCAAGTTCGCGTTGTCCGACGGCAGCGCGGAGGCGCACGGGCGCGTGCGCATCGACTCGGACATTGAGGCATGATGCGTCGCTCGCCGCGCGTGCAGTGCTTCCGCCACCGCCATCATTCCACCCCCGCGGTTCACGCTCGGCGTCGTCTTCGAACACCACGTGATCGCAGACGCGGCACCGGCACAACGATCGCTGTTGTTGCAACCCCCGCGGTTAATGCTTAAAGAGGGTTGCCGCATCGCGCGCTTTCAGATGTGCTTCTTCGGCCGTCTGGAACGCTCTTCCGATATTAGGAAGCCACTGGAGCTATGTACTTTAAATCTCGATGGAAACTAATTTCTTTAGAACTGCTTTTTGTGTTTCGTTTGTTGTCCTTACCTCGTACCTTCGATTAGCACGGTTGGTTATTTACGCTGCGAAAAAACTTAAACGTACATATATACATTGGCATTGGCAAGTGCCGTAGTTTGAGCATTGGGGAGTCTTTGACTTTTGAACTTAGTTTTCTTTTAAATAATTAGTTGTCGTTTTTTTAGATTGCACGTTCTCTCCACCCCCGCGATCTTCTATAACCGCCGCCACTGCTGACTGTCTTGGGCTGCGATCGTCCTTGTAACCGAGCTGCTCAGCTCAGTGGGGCCTTGCCAGTTTCAGATAATGAAGTCTTGAGCCTGCGAACTTGAAGTGTGGACGTAATGGCTGTGCCCTGCGTCTGTGCGGCAATGCAGGTGGACTTCACCAGCTCTCCCATGATGCTGCTGGCTCCCAACCAGAGGGCAATTCGCCGCCACTTCCTGCCCGGCGTGCGCGTGGAGTACACGACCTGGCCGCACCAGACGAGCCTGCGGGCGCGCATCAACCGCATACAGGTGGGGGGGGGGGGGCCCGTGTAGCACGCACGCTCACTCGTGTACGCCGTACAAAAGTACAAAGACAAAAATCCCCTATACAGCGTTCACTAACTATTGGGGCAAGTGCTATTAGTGAGCACCAATGAAGGCCGGCACGTCACGAGGCAGTTGGTGAACAGCACCACGCCCGGCTGCCCTTTTCTCCCCAGTGGAGGTGTTTACACACTGCACCAGGTACTCATTTGAGACTGAGTCGACGTCGAGGAGGCCCAGGACTGGTTCAGATAATTGTCACTGGGAATCGAACTCGGGTCGCCGGGTTCGTCACGCAGCCCGCTAACCGCTACCCTGCCGCTCACCATATACATACTCTGTACATAACGACAACACCCGCCATTCTCCACTAAGTGGCGGTGACGTCGCCACGACGCCTGTGCCAGGCCAGGTGCACTTTGAGGATACGTGAAGTGTCGAAGGCTATACACGCATACACACACACAAACTTTTAAGGCTTGTTCTTGCTAACAAAGCTTCAAACTTTGTCAGGCGGCCCAGAACAACACACTCGACATATATCTACGTATGTTTCCACGAAATAAGAAGTTAACGCTTATGTTTTTGAAGCCAATATTTTATTGTGTGCAACTATGGTGAGATATGAAATACCTTGCCTGGTATACAAGAGGTTGTGGGTTCGATCCCAACCGTGACGCCTGTATATTTTGAGTTTGCATGCTCTCCCCGCGGTCGCATAGATTTTTCTATGGGTCCTCTGGTTTTTCCCTGCACATTTAGAATCAACATGCGTTTAGAGTATTTGTCCACGTGATGATGATAAGCCATTTTGTTGAGCTATAATTTGTGATAGCCAGGTTGCTTTTGAAAAAGAGCGGTATAGCCCAGTGGGCCTTACCTGGTAAAATAAAACTAGTTTATCGTTTAGTTTTAACGACGTGCCAATGGTTATAGGTTCAGCTCACGGCAGGTGCGTTGGTGAGCAATTCTCACAGCCAACTTTCGCAGTTAAAGACGACGTTTTGCCTGAAGCTTGCATTTGCAGGAGGTCTGAATAGATTGAATTCTGCGTAGGAACCGTTTGCTGTGTTGAGTTGAGTTGCGTCCCTTGAGTGTTTTTACTTTTTGCTTCGACCCGACCACGACGACGCTTAGATCGACTCGCAGATGCCGGGCTCCGTGTTCCCCGTCGTCTTCCACCCCGTGCCACCCCCCAAGTCCATCGCCGCTGACTCCGGTACGAACACAAAGACAAAGATCCCCCTGTAGCCTTTTTCACAGGATGGTGGGGCAAGTGCTGTTAGCAAGCACCTATGAATGCCAGCATGGCACACGAGAGGGGGTGGGTAGCCAGCACCACGCCCAGCACCTTCGTCTCTCCAATGTTGATGTTTTTACACACAGCACCAGGTGCTCATTTTAAGGCTGAGTCGGTTCAGATCATCGGACCGGTTCAGATAATCGTAACTGGTGTTGGCCGTGAGAGGAAATCACACTTGGATCACCGGGTTCGCAGTGTAGCACACTAACTGCTGGCACTGCCGCTCCCCACTCCTGTACGAACAACAACAACAACCGTCTTTCGCCACTAAGTGGCGGTGACGTCACCACACGCGTTGGCACGTGCGCTCGCTCGCTCGCCAGCGACACGGCACGCAGGCGGCGAACGGGTTTGTGCGTCTCGCTTGTGCTCACGGAGCGTGTGTGACGTGCGCGCGTGTGGCACGTGCGGTTGTGCGTGGTGCAGAGCCCAAGCCGCTCGTGGACGTGAGCATCGTGACGAGAGTCGGGGAGCACAGCAAGATCACCCAGATCAAGTGAGGCACACGCGGGCCATTTTCCATCACTCTATTCATTATTATTGTCTCTTAACAACAACAATAATCACGAGGATAATTACAATGTAAAGCCACGTGTTAGTGCTTTGCTGGATGGAAACCCCCCCCTCCATGCCACATTAGCCGTGAGGATGTTTCACCACAATTGACCACGCGAGTCAGTCCGGGTTGGTGACGGTGCGGTGCCTCGAGGTGGGCGTTACGGTGGCGCTTCGTAGACCCAATTCACATATCGCTCCGGGAATCGAACTCGGGTCTGCCAGGATCAGAGTGCAGTGTGCCCAACCCCCATGGTGCCGTTCCCCACCCCTTAGTCTCTCGGGCTCTGGTGGCGTGGAATCCTATTTCCTTACCGAGAGCCAAGAGGGCTTTCAAATGCCTGCCGCTAATGCCGCAGCGTCCTCGAGTAATGATGTAGTGCGAAGCATAATTTGGTCTCGCCGACTGAGCCCGCTAAAGTTAGAAACGCAGTGCTGCTGCCGGGTTGGAAATTTTCCCCTCCAGTGCCCAATGAGTGCGGCTCCGATGCACGTGCGGTGACAGAAGCGAATGTCGTTTGTTGGCCATTTCGCACGTACGCCTCATGTGGCCGCGGGGCGTATGAAGTCAGTTTAATGAGCGTCATACAGTACAGTGACCCACACGGGCTGTAGGTCCTCGCCACCGTTGCTATCAGCAGCAGGAGTTCCCACCCACCGGTGGTCCGCAAAGCCATGGGAAGCGGTCCGCGCAACTTTTGCCCACACGTTTGTTTCACGAAACACCAGATGTCCTTTTTCTGCACGGTGGGCCACAAAACACGGCGTGATGACTGACGTTGAACCGGGGTTTCCGCCGCTCTGAGCCGTTCTCCATCCGATTTTCCGCGTGGCTTTCAAGTCCCGTCGTGTCTCCCGTGGCAGGTACTTCAAGGTCCTCATTCAAGAGATGGCCCTCAAGGCAGACATGGGCTTCCTGGGAGCCCTGCTGGAGCTCGTGACCGCCGACAGCACGCTGGCCTCCGAGGGCATGCTGGTAGCGCCACGCGCTCGGGGGCACGGCCAGGGCAAGCGCGGGGGCAGGGTCGCACGGTGGCGGCGGGGTCGTTTGCTTTAACGGCGCCCGTTAGCCTCGCGGCGCCCGTTAATTGTTAATCGAGCGGAGCTCGTTAAATTCACGACGCTCGAGAAACCCGTGAGTCGTTAATTTGGCGGCGTGGGTGAAATGAACAACGCAAGTGACGTCCGCGACGCTTGTTAAGTTCACGAGCGCGCATTAAGCACAACCCTCCACGCGTGTTTAAATTAACGTTAACGAGTCGCTCGGAAAGAAACAACGTGAAATCCAAGGTTCTCAATTGGGCAGTAAACAATGTTAAATGAAGCATGGGTTATTTACTTATTTACGACAAATGTAAAAATTACCCAAATAGTTCAGCGTCTGACATTCACCCAACCACCTCCCGCCCCTGCAGCCCCCCCGGTGTTGTGATGATTTGCCGCGATTCGGGATGGCGATTCAGGATTTGATTTCCGAATCAAACAAAAATGTTCTATACTTCTTTCGGTAAAGTCACGTAGGTATAAAATAAAATGTTCTCTTCTCAACTATTTGTGGCCGCAATAGTGGCGGTGTTGCCAGGTAATGATTGCGATGTTGCTGTTGTTGACAGTTGGTATTGTTGCTACTGGTGGTTGTGTTGCTGCTGACGATTGCAATGCTGCTGCTGACGGTAGCGATGTTGCTCCCGGTGATTGTGATTGTGTTGCTGGTGCTAATGGCGCTGCTGTTGATGACGATGAGGGTTGATCCTGACACGTTCCGCCGTGACGACAGCGATGATGATGACGACGGTGGTAACCGCTCGACGTCTCCCGGCTGCCGTGTGCGTGCGAAGGTGAAGCTGTTTGAGGACGACCTGAAGGCGCTGGAGGATTGTGCGCTGGAGGCGACAGCTGCTGACACGTCGGCCGTGAGCTTCTACGAGGACCTGCACATCTCCCCACTCAAGGCACGCACCTCCGCGCCGTCGACGCACTCGCTCGCTCTCCCTCGCCAGTTTTATTGATGCCCAACTAAGCTTGAACGCGTTCGCTGTCTGTCTGTCTGTGTCAGTCCGTGCGTCTGTCTTGTATCGGAGCGAGGGGGGGGGTCACAAAAGCGCTGTTAAAGATTATCCAACGTGACGTGAATTTTGTTGGAAGGTTGCTTTGCTCTTCACGACTTGCCCTGGAGAACAGCCGCAAGGTGGTTCAAGGGGTTTGTCTGAAATTTTGCCGATAAAAAGGGTTATTCTTAGCGGTCAAGGTGATGGAGTCATTACTGATATTTAGACACTTCTGTGGTGAGGCAGGCAGAGGGAAGAGAGTAGAAGGATTAACTGACTCTAGATTTGAAGCTTTCGTGACTGCAAGGATTCATACTCTTAGGTTTTTTCGGTCAAGTCACGTAGGTAAAAAATAAGAAGAAGAAAATAAAATAATGATACATGAAAATAACTAAATTCAATCACGACGTTTCGGAGGCAACACAAGTCTCCGTCTTCAGGTGGGACCATCACAGCTAGATTTTACTGATGTTAGAGTATGGCGTTAGGTGGTCTAAATAATGACTCCACACTCGGAACTGTGGTGCAGTCTATCAACTATGAAGTCGGTCGGTCCTTCTACCCTCTGCCCTGAAACGGGGCCCATTACCCAGAATGCCAGCCTCTTCTACGTGTATTTTCCTCTTGCATTTCCGCGGTTTTCGACGAACGCAGCGGCTTTCATCGCTAGCGCGGTCTTCATCGCCGTTTTTGTTTGATCTTCCCGCACCCTCCGCCGGCCACAGATCCACCTGAGCTTCTCGCTGAGCGCCGGCGGGTCGCAGGACGGCACCGTCTTCCCGGGGGGTCAGGCCGAGCAGGGCCCCTTGAGGACCCTCAACTCGTTCCTGCAGGGCATCGGAGCGACGCTCACCGACCTGCAGGACGTCGTGTTCAGGTGCGTGCTCGCACGGGGTCGGGGGTCGGGGAGCCGCGTAGCGACGCGACCCGTTCGCCGGTTGCGATCCTCCACCCAGAGCCGCGATCCCAGAGTTCGACCTCGGCCGCCTCCAGGTGCCGGTCGCCGTTTCTCCCTGCGAGTGTCTTTGGTGGTGAGCTTCTCACTTCTGATGCTGTGATGCTGACGGTGGTGGTGATGTCGGGCCCCCAGGCTGGCTTTCTTCGAGGTGAATCACAAGTTCTACACCGGCAGTCAGCTCACCGCCGAGGCAACGCGGCACTACACCAAGCAGGTGAGTAGTCCTCCTGCTGCTGCTCGTGTCCTGTCACCGCAGCCGCCAAGGATTTTCTCCAGTTGTCGGGCACTTGATATGTCGAGCAGGCTAGTCGTAGATAGGCCGTGGCTCGTGATGTTGACCCGCTGTGGGTGTCGCTCTGGTCAGGTCCTCCGTGGTGCAAGGCTCAGACCAATTGATGCCCCACGGTCTGTATTTCACCACACTCTCAAGGGTCAGGGTCGTTTGAGTTACCCCACTTCAGGATGTTGACTTTTGACCTCCCTTTGCTATGTGGGTGAGTGAGTGAGTGGGTGAGTGAGTAGGTGAGTAAGTGAGTGAGTGGTTTAGCAAATAAGTTGGTGGGTGTGTAACTGAGTGGGTAGGTGAATGAGTGAGTGGGCACAGTGAATAAATTGCTGTGTGAGTGTCTAAGTGAGTGGGTGGGTGAAAAGGTGGGTAGGTGTGTGAGTGAATGGGTGGGTGAATGAGTACGTGAGTGATTAAGTGGGTGAGTGAGTGAGTGGTTGATTGGAGCTGAGTGGACTTGCCAATCACTGGTAGCAGTGGTGTCAAGATTGGCCTCCTGTCAGTGGGCCTTCAACACTTCACATGACCTTAAAGTGCACATAGCCTGTTACAAGCGCCGTGGTGACGTAACCGCACTTAATGGCGAATGGTGGCTGTTATTGAGTGAATAAGTGTGTGGGTGTTTGAGTGAGTAGGTGGGTGGGTGTGTGAGTGAGTAGGTTGGTGAGGGTGTGAAGGGCTCCTCCTCTTGTGTCATACCAACACAGTAATAGGTTTTTTTTCCAGTTTGAGGCACACAATATGGTCGAGCAGTGGAAAGACATGGGCCTACGATATGTCCCGGTGTGTAGCCCTCTGTGAGGCTCTCTAGAGTAGCCGCAAGGTGCAGTGGTGGCACTGGCCACACGCAGAGACACGCGTCAACACGGACGCATGAGCGGCGTCCCCTTGCCGTCGTGCTGGGCACTTCTCGCGGTCGATCTCGAGCCAGGAATCAAAATGAAACTCGTGGAGTCGAATGCGGTGTCGTTGGAATCGTAGGAACGGCTCTTGCGGTTTTGTTTTTGTGGTGAATCGCCGAAGCGTACAGCCGCTGGTGACCCCTTGGAATTTCCGCTCGCTTCCGATATATTTGGACCGGAGTTTTGTCAGAATTGGCAGAGAAACGATCAGGAACGCTGTGGACAAATCCGAGCCTGCCAAAATCGTCCCTCCCAATTCAGTTAAAATTCCATTCCAACATGCCCATCGTGGGCACAACCTCCCCCCGTCGCGTGCCGGCTGCCTCGCCCCCCTCGCCCCATGCTGGCCTTCAAAAATGTCTAACAGCACTTGGCCCCCGACAGTCTGGACGACTAAAGGGAGAGGGCCCCTTGTTCTCTGCGTCCGTGTGTGGTGCCCGCGCAGGCGTTGCAGCAGATGTACAAGGTGGTGCTGGGCCTGGACGTGCTGGGAAACCCATTCGGACTGATCCACGGTCTCTCCGAGGGGGTCGAGGCGTTCTTCTACGAGCCGTACCAGGTGAGCTCGCGCCCATCGGTGTATCCCCCTGCCTCCCCTTCCGTACCCACCCCCCCCAGTACCCTGCCCAATATGCCTGTTGTTATAAGCATCAGATATGGTGCAGGTCGCAGCTGCCCCCTCTTCTTCTATCGTACGGTGGGGAGTCGAGCAGCAACAGCCTCGATGTGTTCACGTGGACGTTGAGGCTGACGCACGCGCGTGAGCCAGTGTGCACCACGGCTTCCCGAGCGGCCTGGTTTTATTTAGCACGTGCTTCTATGCGGTGACTTTAACACAGTTAGAGCACCAGATACACAAAGGAAATAATTCATGAAATAAGTAGATATGTCTGCCAATGTTATATTTGTGCGAGTGGACGTCAGCCCCACGTAGCCACAGAGCCATGTGACAGCCTCCTCCTCCAGCACGTGCAGGGTAACAACAACAACAACAACACCACTAACAACAACAACACCACTAACAACAACAACACCACTAACAACAACAACACCACCCAGTACGCCCGGCGGCACGGCCTGACAGCGGCCTGGTGAACACCTGAAACACTGCCGGGTGGGCAAATGATCGTGGTTCAAATCCTGGCTTGGGGTCAATTCAGCCCATCATTTACCACCCCCCAGGTGTATAAAATAAGTGCCACTCTGTTGGAAAGTCAAGACTAGTCGTGTGTGGATAGACTCGCCACTGCCATATGAACGTGAATATTTACACCATCGGCTGAGAACCAGGGGTGGAGATGAGCACTTCTTTCTGAATAACCAGCATTGTACGTCCATGCTATTTATGAGTCGCCAAGATCACATTGCGAATGCACACCAAGGTATTGGGCAAACTATCCGCAGGCATTGGGCGCCACGGTGGAGAGATGTTAACTACCTCGCCTGGTATACAGGTAGCCGTGGGTTCCATCCCAACCCTGACACCTGCTTTATATTTGGAGTTTGCATGTTCTTCCCGCGGTTGCATGGATTTTTCTCTGGGTCCTCCGCTTTTTCTTTCCACATTCAGAAACATGCGTTTTAGATTATTTTGCTGCGATAAGTTTCCACATGATACGCCACTTTGTTGAGCTATTATTTGTGGCCAGGTCGCTTCTAAAAACAGCGATAAAGCTCAGTGGACCTTACCTGGTAAAATAAAAATTTGAAATGTATTAGTTTCGTTTATCCTTAGTTTATCCCAATGCACGACCCTCCTGAGTCTCGTGAGACTCACTCAGGGACCCTTTTCTGGCTAAATCATTGGCATGGTGCGGAATGACACCACTGTCCAATGCTCTTGCCGTGCTACGTTTTGCGAGCTCCGTTTCGATACATCGCTCCGCTTCGATAAATCGCTCCGTGATGGATTTGGGAGACGCAGCCACAGACGTCACCTCCGTGCTTTCCCCTCCCCTTGCTCCGGCACTGCAGGGAGCTGTCCAGGGGCCTGAGGAGTTCGTTGAGGGCATGGCGTTGGGGATGAAGTCCCTCTTCGGACACACCGTGGGTACGTGTGGTTTAGCGCTGTGGTTCCAAAACGCGCGTTCCGCGCACCGCTGGATGGGCTGCAAGTCCTTTGGAGGCGGCCCGCAAGGCCACTGCACATGACGATTTTTTTTCACGAAACACGGTGGTCCCCAACAAAACAGTGTCGAGGGTTAACAGTGACGCGCGGTGTCCAGGACGGTTACGGACCACTTGGTTCAGAGCAGGGGTCGGCAAACCAGAAAGGATATTTTTTTCAAATTCGTTAAAAAAACGCAATATTTCAAGAGCCGCAATGCGTGCCAATGCGAGACGGTGGGTCGTTAATAAATAAAGTCACGAAGCAGTCCTTAAAGAGCCGCATCGCAGGTTGCGACCCCTGGGTTAGAGTCTGCCCCTTGTGTCCCCACCTACAGCACAGCAGCCACCGCGGCCTCTCGTTCCTTGCCCACTTCCTCCCCCCCCCCCCCTCTAGGCGACTGAGCGCCGCAGTTTATGACCAGCAGGTTAAGTACGATTTAATGAAGATAATCATCGAGCGTGCAGGCAGTGCAACTGCACCGCGGCGCTAAGGCTGGACGGGCCCCGGCACCGGGGCTACCAAGAGGTGGGGGTGGGATGGTGGGAGGGGGTGGGGAGGGGGGCAGTGGTGAATTTGAAGAGGGAGCAGCCATTTAATGCCCTGCACTAGGACCCCCACCCATGTCATCCACGCACCGCCACTCTTCCCAGACGCTGCAACAACTCGCAATACTGCCGCCCCCCCTCCCCCGCCTGTGACGACGCCGCTGATATGTGTGCGCGCCCATTCGTGTGCGCGCTCACACGTGTAACGCGCTCACACGTGTACGCGCTCACACGTGTAACGCGCTCACACGTGTACCGTGCCCCTGGGGGGGACAGGTGGCGCGGCCGGCATGGTGTCCCGCATCACGGGCACCATGGGCAAGGGCCTGGCGACGATCACCATGGACGAGGAGTACCAGCGCAAGCGGCGTGAGGAGATGAACCAGCAGCCCACGGACCTGAAGGAGGGGCTGGCGCGGGGTGGCAAGGGCCTCCTCAAGGTACGGCGACGGCAAATAAAACAATTTGGGAGAATCCACTCACGTGTGTGGGTCGTGTGACGCTGTCCCAACGCGCGTCTCTCTTCGGGTAGTCGTCAATGAGCAGCATGGAAGCCGCCTGGGTAGCCGTCCGGGCAAAATGCACTTGCGTATTCTCATCGGGGTAAAAGAACACGTTTGCATATTTGCTAAATTGTCGATTTTTTTTCTCTCTGGTTTGCATCTCTCAAGTTTCATGCAACCCAGAACTTTTCCCCCACCAGCCAATATATTTGTCCTTGTGGGTGGTGTACGTGCGTGCGTGAGTGAGTGGTGTCATCGATTGGCAGGCCCAGCGCACAGCAGCGCCGGCAGCAGTAAAGCTGAACCAGTCAAGCTTGCGTTTCAAACACGAACAACTCGTGCGTGCGTGTGTGTGTGCGTGTGTGCGTGTGTGCGTGTGTGCGTGCGTGCGTGCGTGTGTGCGTGTGGTGCGGTAGGGAGGGGTAGGGTAGTGGTTAGCACACCGCACTGTGAAACCACTGATCTGAGTTCCATTCCTGCTCACACTAGCACTGGGGATACAAAAGTAGCCGGATGCGGTACTGGCCACCCACCCCGTTGTGTGCCGTGCCAACCATAATGTTTGCTCGCTAACGGCACTTGCCCGAACATTCTGTTAAAGCAATACAGGGGATATTTGTATTTTTCCTTGTGTACGAGTGTTGTACGAATGTTTCTCTCTCGGCAGGGCGTGATTGGAGGTGTCACGGGTATTATCACCAAACCCATTGAGGGTGAGTCCCCACTGCTTTCTCACAACCAACGCCTGCATCTGCACACTTTTTTCTTAGCTCTATTCCCCGCACTGATTATATCCGCTTGGCGATTATATCAGAGCCGCGGCACTAGACAAAGACTTCTCTCCGAGCGCACGCGCCTAACAAAAGGAAAGGCGGAAAATAACTCCGGAGGAGCAAGCGCTGAAAAGCATGGCTGAGCGATAGAGCGAGCGATAGAGCGAGCGACCGAGTGATTGAGCGTGCGAGGCTTCCCTGCCGACATGCGTGTCGCCGCGCCGGGCTGGGTGCAGGTGCGAGGAGCGGCGGGGCGACCGGCTTCCTCAAGGGCGTTGGCAAGGGGCTGGTGGGGGTGGTGGCACGGCCTGCGGGAGGCGTCATCGACATGGCCAGCAGCACAATGGAGGGGATTAAAAGGTGGGACGCACAACAACGACAACAACGACAACAACGACAAAAACAACAACCGGCATTCACCACTAAGTGGCGGTGACATCACCACTGCGCTTGTGCCAGGCTAGGTGCACTTTGAGGCCACGTGATGTATGAAAGGCTAACGGCTGATAGGAGTTCACGAGACAGACCCAGTTGCCATGGGATGCACCAGCTGTGCTCCCTACTGTGCCAACCAAACTCACTGCATCAATAATAACATAACACCCTTGCACCGCTCGCCTTTCAGAGACGAACCCCCTGCAAACATCGTTCACACAATACAACCGTTCATAACACACGTGGCGCGTAAATCATATCGGGTGGTGTAATTGACAAATGTGTCGAGTTTTTTATTGATTGTGCTTGTGCACCACTGGCAACGCAGCAGCAGTAGCAGCAGCAGCATCACCCCACGGTTCCGCATCACCACACAGTTTTTATTGTGATAAGCGCGCAGGCCCGGGACAGCCAGGTACAGCACACCGGTGGTTTCAAGGTGGGTGGACGGAAAAAACCCACGGTGGGGAGGACTTTTGGCTCTTTGGAACCATACGTAGGCGGGTTGGGGGGGGGGAAGGCTCGACGCCTCAACCCGTGGAAATCTTCCGTTGGACAGGGGACACGTGGGTGGGATGGAGAAGGCTTATAAATGTGGGGGGCGGAAACGAGGTAACCAACATTTTAAGGGGACACCGGGTGTGGGCGGGAGGGGGGGTGGAAAAAGAACGCGCGATAAACCATACAACGTACACGCAGCATTATGGGTGGGGGTGACAATCTCTCCTCCGTTCTGGGTCCATCTCACATTTACAGACAGGGGGGCATCTACCCCTCCTTTACTCTTATTCAAAGCTCCGCAGGAAGGGGGAGGACCACCTGGCCTCAAATTCCCACTCTTTCCCTTTAAGCCAGGTTTGTTTGGGTTTGATTGCGTAAATATTAACGTGTCGTTAAACCCGCCACCCCCCGACAGCCAATTAATAAGGTCTGTCACGTAAATGGCCGTGTCGGGGAGTGGTGGGTTTAACGACACGTTTATATTTACGCAATATATCCCAAAAAAAAACAAAAACCTCTAATGGATAATATTGGCCGCGAAAGCCTTCGTGTCAAATTTTCCCTCCAAGTTGTGTGGGACAGCTGTTCGGTGCCCGCATGGGCTGGCTGGGTGTTGCGCCATTGTTTCCACGAGGGGGGGGGGAGTTCATGTTCATATGCAGTGCGTGTTAAACACAGTTACTGACAAAGTTCCAAAACATCAAGTGGCCAGCAACAAACAGCACTGTCGGTTTGATAGATGAATAGCGCGTACACGTTTATTGACTTGAGCAAGGTTATTCTGATCGGGGCTCGGGGAAAGAGGAGATGGGGAGGGGGTTCCTAAGTGGAGCAGCGCGAGGGGAAGAGGCAGAAAAGGAAGTGAGGTGACCTGCAGTGCGGTGAGTGAGCAGTTGAGTGAGTGACTGGGTGATTGATTGAGTGGCTGTGTAAGTGGCCGAGTTGAGTGGATGGGCGAGTGTGTTGTTGCGACCTGCAGTGTGCTGCTTGAATGCAGTGTGGATGAGATGGAGCAGTGGTAGACCCAAGTCCTCAACATGGTGGTGGTGGTGGAGATAAGTAATGGTGGTGCTGATGATGATGATGATTGTGATGTCAATGTTTGGTAGGCCAAGTCCTCGGCATGGGTGGTGGGGGTTACTTGAGCGTGCTTCTCCATATAACACAACAAGTGTACAAGGGCCGTTCCCGCTTGCCCTGTATGTAAACGGAGGAGCGACGCGGCGCAGGGACGCACGGCGATTGGGCACGCGAAACACGCACGTGCGCGAAACACGCGGGTGCGCGAAACACACGCGCGCTGACGGCGGCGCGCGTCTGTCCTGTGCCGCGTGCGCGGGTGGCGTGTGCAGGCAGGCGGAGGCGTCGGAGACGGTGGAGAAAATGCGCCCGCCGCGCGTCATCCAGGAGGACGGCATCATCCGCCCGTACAGCCGTCGCGAGGGCGAGGGCAGCCAGCTCGTGCAGGTGACGGTCGCGGGGCGCGGGCGTGCGGGCGCGCGGGCGCGCCTCGGCTTGTTCTCGCGGACGTAGCGCCGGCGCTACGTCGCGCCGCGAGCTCTCGGCGAGCGTTTCTTTTTGACGGGGTGGCGCTAACCGTCGAGCGACTCCTCCCGCCTCCTTGTAGGCGGGTCGTGATTTGTCTCAACCGATACCCCACACCCACGGATTTGATTTATTTGTCCTCGTAGTAATAATCAGGAAACTACTTACAACGTGACTTGAGCATCTGGAGGTGCTGTGGAGGGAACAACAACACGGACGAGGCATCGAACAACGGAGATGTAGCCACACAAATTTGGATAAAACATTTAAACCGGTCACGATTAAATTCAAGAGTAGATTCTTTCGTGCTGTTTTAACAGTCTCATTTGTAAAAAAACAATATTGTCTCGTTTCGATAGTTTTGTGCCTGACATTGACCTACGTGAAACATTAGCCAATCGTTTTTGTATAATGCACATGTATATTAAGTCATTCATTAATTGACGTTCACCTAGCACACTATTTGATGTGTGCGTGTCGTGGGCATGCGGGGCAATTTAATTGATGAATCGACGCGTCGTCACATACCCAGTACCCCGGGCTGCCTGACACCAGTTTGAAACTTTGTTAATTGTGAAAAAAAATGCTTTTAAGTTCGGGTGAGGCGCTCCATCATCACCACATTGCGGGTGTTAAAATATCTGGGAGCGATGAGTTTTTGACGTCTCGTTGATGGTCAAGCGTGTAAACGCAGCGTTGCGGTCAGCGCGCTGTGATTCTCTCGTAACGTCAGTGCGGTGATGGGATTGCCTTTCTAACTTTGAAGTCTTTTTATTTCACTTCGAAGATTCCAAATTCGAGTCAGACGGCCTGAGTCGAAGTTCTTCGCCTCCCTCTCAGGATAAGAGCCGTTGGTTGGCTCCGAGTTTGCGTCTTTCTTGGCGTGTTTTGGTAGGCTCAGCTTTCTCATTACCCAGGTAGGGCGCGACGCTAAGCGGGGCAGGCGTCAGTGTTAGAAGTTCGACACCGAGCCCAGGCTATTCTCCAACACTGCCTTTACGCTTAGTGCGAAAATTAAACACGAACAGCAATTCACAGCCCTTTGCCAGTCCACTGCTAGAAGAAAGCCTCCCCATACAATATTGGTCATGTAGTTTGTATTTTGACCGTACTTCACTCCGCCAGTAAGTGCGGTTTGTTAAAGGGGGCGGCTAGGAACAGTTCCAGTATCACTCGCCACTGATGTTGGCCGTGTCCCGGAATCAAACTCGGGTCGTCGGGTTGAAAGCGCAGAGCGCCAAGCCGACGCCACTGCCACACCTCCAGTGCCTGAACCTCAACCCCTATCGTCTCTTAGCCCTGCCTCTTCAGTGCCTTAATAAAACATTTTTTCCATTAGGGGCCGATGTTGCTTTGTGTTTTTGTGTTATTTTTGTAATTTACAGGTAATTTTCTAATTCGGACCGTGACATCGAACACACACGTGGCCTCTACCCCCTTTCGAATCACATCCCGGCATCTGTGCCCGATCCACCGCAAAGCAGGCGAGCGCGTAGCATTCACGGCCAGTACGCCACAGTATTTACCAGGGCAGGCCACTAAGCTCGAACCGCGAACCTCTGCGATGAGCGTCGAGTGCGGCGCAGCTCGGCCACGCTGCCGCCCCAGTGCTAGGAGGACGACGGCGGCGGCGTGCGTCGCTGCCGTGGGTCGTGCCTTAGTCGCTCCGGCTCGAGGAAACCCGCCACTGCGTTGCATGGGGTGGCAACGCATGCACGCACGCGCAACGCACGCACGCACGCGCGCCGACCTGGCCGGCATCCTAACGCTGTGTCTGCTTTCCCTCCCCCCCACGCCGCGCCGATCACGCTCTCAGCCGCAGTCTCTGCCTCCAGGACAAGACCGCTTCACGTAACACTTTTCTTTTGTTTTTACCTCATCCATCCATCCATCACCAGGTCAGGATGGGTCGAGGTCAGGTCGGGTGGCGGGGTCACGGGCAGGGTCGTTTGCACGCGCTCGGTGACGGTGCTTACCACGGTGTATTCTCGCGTTTTGGGGTCGCGGTGGCAGAGACGTAAAAGCGATTTGTTGGTTCGTAGCTGTGAAGATGTCTCGGGTTGCAGCTGCGGCGTTCAAATTTGTTACGAACAGTGTTTAAAGCCACAGTTAAGTTGTGGCTCGCAGCTTTGATCCACTCACTGTCCGATGCAATGCCAAATCATTCAAACAATAACGCCTCGACAGGTGAGCGACGATTCAGAGCGACGTCTCGTAGAAGCCTGGGCCTACCAAATTCCAGTCCTCTCGCCCATTATTTCTCCCCATCGTTGAGTGCATTTGCGTGTGCAACAACCGCGCGTGCATCTGGGTTATGGCGACACACCAATTGATTATTGGATATAACTCTACGGGGCTTTGCATTGTATTCCCACATATGCGTGGGTGGTTTTTATTGCCAGACAACAAGATTTACTCTACCATGTACGTGTGTATCTGGAACTTCTTTCACACCGTGTGTAGCCAACCGTGCTAATCGGAGGTGCGGGATGAATGGGATTGGCAAAACATCTCTCGGCAACAAAAAAGATTCCTCAACTTCCATGGTGGCCTTCCGCGTGTAGATAACGCGCGTAATTAATCGTAAGGAAATTGTTGATTGCCGTGAGGAGATAACAGGACTGGAGTCTGGGAGGCACCGGCTCCGTCGCCCACCCTCCCCAAACGCGACACGCATCCCTGTCATGCGGGAGCTTGGCGGGTGGCGCCGTGGTTAGCGCGCGACCCGAGTTCAATTTCCGCTGACGGCCAACACAAGTGGCGTTTATCTAAACCGGTCCTGGGCCTCCTCTAGGTCGACTTCACCATCAAATGAGTGCCTGGTGCGGTGTGTAAACATTGCCAATGGGGAGACAAAGGCGGCCGAGTGTGGTGCTGGCCACATCATCCCCCCCCCCCCACCGTGTGCCGTTCCGGCCTTCATAGGTACTCGCGAACAGCACTTGCCCCATTCTGTTACAGGCTATGCAGGGGATCTTTGTCTATGTGTGTCCTTGAACCCCTCCGACCGCCGAGCTCTCGCTCTGTTGGATCGATCGCGGGCGGTTCATGGTGGCGTGCATGCAATGTGGTGCGAGCGAGCGGGTCGCGTGTCCGTGCTGCGGCGTGTGCACGCCCCTCCGTGTGTCCGTGCTCCTCGCTACGCCGCACCCAAATTGAGCCCAGCCGCATGGCCACCAGAGCCATCGGCTGGAAATGAGGGTGGAGGCGTAACTTGGACAAGCCTTGGTATTTTATTTATATGCATCCACACGTGTCCTCCAGGGTGGTTATTAAGCTTTGATGATTAATTTCAGTAGCACCATTATTGTGCTAAGCTCACGATTTGAAAATGTTGTTTTTTAAACATTTGATGACAGATTGCTGTTCCATTGGTTGGCGGTCATGTGGCAAAGACATCCATGCAGGACCGCTGTGACTGACACCAGAGTTGCTATCCCAATGAATGATCCCTTATTCTATTGATTACCAAACAAAGTGTATTGTGACCACCCATGGTGTGTGATCATATATCATATACCACCTCATTGTCCAAAAATTAAAGGCCTCACTAATGCCTGCCAGTGTCATTTCCGGTTTTTGCTTTGGTCCCTTGTAATTCATGAAGCTCACGTTGGACTTGCGTCCCAGTGCTATTGTTCTCTCTGGGTTTTGGCGAATCTTCCTCCTCTCCGTGCGCTGCCACGCCCGACGTGACGCCGTGTGATGCTGGAATGTTGCCGTTCTAAAGCGCCGTCTCTCTCAGTCCCGTACGTTCAGCGCCATTACGTCCGGGTGTTTCACTGCTATTCTCACGGGCGACATGCGTGGGTCACAGCCTCCGACACCGGCCGGCGGCCGTAACCCGGCATCCGCTCTTTCTCTCTGTGCCGCGTCGCTTGTCGCCACCGTATTGTTCGCTCGGCGCTGCTGCCGGCATCGTTAGCGCGGGCTGGGCGGCTCGCTGGGTGCCGTGTGCGACTACGTGGGACGGTGGCGCGTGGTGGCGCATGGTGCGCGTAAGTTAGCCGTGTGCGGTGCGGGGTTGTGCGGTGTGGGGCCTTGGCAAATTGTGTGCAGACAAACCTCAACGCCTCCTTACAGACTACACTGTAAATAAATTGCGTCGCTGCCACTGGTGAACAAATGTTCGTGTTTTTGTTCCGGATTATTTCGTCGTAAGCATTCGCTCTTCCCGACGGTGCGCTGCGACATTATTTGTAAGCGTGTAACAATTCCCCAATCCCACTACCCTCCTGCGATTTAATGAACCGTCAAGATTGAAGCGTTGATTATATTTTCAGTGTCGTTTTTTTTCCTGTCTCTTTGGGACTGTGCTTCGCGTACGTTCAGCGCCATTCCATCCCATTTTTTTCATTTTTAAGATAACGTTTGCATACAATCCGCATAAATTGTAAGCGATGTTCTTTTCTTTGCGCAAAATCTAATTTTAATCAGTGAATGGTTACATGCTTAACAATAATCAGCAATGCAAATGGATACACCATCGAACTGTAGGAGTCAACACAAATTAATTCCAACACGTGGTGACAGGTGAGATTGTGTGCGCAAACTGGTCATTCACATTCAGCTTTGAGTCATAATTGTAGGTGGTGTGTGACCTATGACAGTCGCTGCAAACCTGCCTAACGCTCTTCCCCCAGTGGCCAAAGCTTTTCTAGCTTGGCAACGATGCAACAAGGTTGGTGACCGGTGGGCCGGGATAGTACACTGGTAACACTTGTGGCTCCACAGCACAAAGGGCCTGAGTTCGAATCTCAACCTAGACACCTTTCTGTGTGGAGTGTGCATGTTCTCGCCCCCTGTTCTGCGGAGGATGAGTGTCGGAGAGTGAGTGAGCATGCAGTTTGTATCTTCTACTCCCTGTTCTGCATGCTTTTCCTCCGAGTTCTACATTTTCCTCCCACAGCGAAAGAAAAAAAAGCCCGTACATTGTTACCGATATTGGCCAAAACATACGCATTGGTGCAAAAATTTCCTGCAAATTACTCGACAGGGATTATGTAAGCAACATCACCCCCATGTGAAAAACTTGACAGGCGCCCTCCCGACAAAAAGAGTACTGAGACTCGCCTAGGCTTTCCTGGGCAGGCAAGTGTCAACACACAAATGGATAGTGTCAAAGAGAACCGCCACATGCCCCACAGTGGGTGCTTGTTTTGGGCAATCAGTGGCAATTGAACTGCGCGTTGTAAGAGATCGTATGGCTCCTCATGGAGCTGCCGTCTGGGCCACGAGTGGAGGCGCAAGAAACAAAATACTCGCCCACACTCGCCACCAACACTGCATTGAAAGATTAAAATATATAGACGTGGTCACGTTCCGGGACGATGTCGATGAGCGTGATAAGCTCATTGTTAATTGCGCTCGTGCACCACTGCCAACGTGGCATCGTCAGTTCTGATGATCAACAAGTAATAATAATGACGATCCTTGCCAGTTGCCAACGGCGTAGTTGACTGGCACAGTGAAAGTAGGAAGAGTTAAAAACTCCTTTTCGTCTTTAGTTTGTTGTCCTTCCCCCGCACCTCCGATTACCACGGTTGCCTACGTACGGCGCGAAAGAACTTCAACATCCATAGTTGGTTGGAGTGAGGCTGGCAAGCTTGGAGTTGATGGAACCTGGCTGGCTTCTTTAGCTTCACGAGTTGCCCTCTGCGGAAGAAACACCCCGAGCCTACCCGTGTCAACGCATCGATGCCGCACGAGCATGATGCTCTTGTTAACAAAGATGTGTTTGATTGGGGGGGTTCACCGTTGTCTTTCACGATGCGGGCACTCTTTACACTAACTTTGAAGCCTTAATCATCTGAAAATGAAAAAAGGCATCGGTAGTGTGTTCATCGAATTTTGCCAGTCGGTGGCGAGCAATGAACTGCACATTGAGACGAGGTCTCGTTTTGAAGTATGGCAAATCTTTGTGATTGTTAGCCACGGTGAAAAAGGTTTTTGGATGTTACTACTAACAAAATTACGATAAAGAATACAATGGATATTTACGTAGCATTTAGATTCACCGCATCTTAGGATGCTGTACAGAACAGTCAGCGTATTTTATAGATTCATAGGGAGAAGCAGTCGGGTCATAGACTAGAGCGAAATAATGGAGGTATTTAGCTTGGACCTGAAAAGGGGCAGGGAATCGACAGCACGGGTGGCTGGGCGAAGGGCTCGCTGGGAGTACTGGGTGGTGTTTCCCCGGTTGGACTGGGGTAAGAGTCTTGACGTAGGTGTGAAAATCCCGAGGTTGGAGCAAAGTCCTCCGACAGCTGGAGGGACTGGCCCAATGAGATTTAACGTAATTAAGCTGCGCTAATCGAGCAAACGACACATGGTGGTCGTGAATGAAAAATATAGAACAAAAACTGAAAGGTGTTCATAGACACGTGAAGAGATGCATGCTGGGAATTACACCGAGCGACAAGAAGCGGAGCGCTTGGATCTTGAGACTGTACACAGCAGTTTAATGACGTCATCCATCCCGTGAAGAAACGTAAGTGGGCTTGGGAAGGAGACACGTCAATCGAAGGGATGACGAGCGACGGTCAACAATGATAACGGCGGAGTGGCGGCCAAGGATTGAAACGCGTCCGAGAGGACGACAGCCGCGGAGATGGAGCGGTGAGATCTGTTTGTGTGCAGGTGCTGGGCGGATCGTTTGCATCGCAGAACCCCGAGAAGTGGCGGCAGCAGCAGCTTGGGTAGTCCATTCAGAAGTGGATCGATCATGGCAGAGTTGAATTAGCTCACAGTGTCCCAGTCGGAATGTTTTGTGATTTAATGATTGGTAGCCTTCTGGATAACCCCGAATTCTGACTTACTCGAGTCTGGCTTTCGGAGGTTGAATCGTGCCGTAGCGTAGCATTCTCGATGTGACGGTGCACTGGGAAGTCTTAAGCACCGTTTACCGTGACGGGGGCGGGGAGCTCCGAGCAATGCGTTTGTTTTGCTTTGCGTGTTATCTGTTTTGTCTTGCTCTTGTTTTGTGTGTGTGGTTTTTGTATTTGAACCCGGCTCTTGTCAGAAAATCGAGAATGGGAAATTTGCACTGGACCAGTACCGGGCACACGAGTTCGTCACAAAGGACGGGCGCAACGTGTTTCTGGTGACGAACAGGCGAGAGACGCACGCACACACACCCAAGCCACACACACACAAGCCACACGCACACGTGCACACACACGTGCACACACACGTACATGCGTGCACACATGCACACACCCAGCCACACACGCGCGCGGACACACACAGCCACACACAGCCACACACACAGCCACACACACAGCCACACACACAGCCACACACACAGCCACACACGCGCAAGCACGCACACGCGCTCGCACACACCCAACCACGCACACACCCAACCACGCACACACCCAGCCACGCACACACCCAACCACGCACACACCCAACCACGCACACACACATGCATGCAGGCAGGGACAAACGCACCACTGCCATCAATCCTCATGCTTTGCATGTGGGCAGCTGCAACAAACGAGGCAACCTCGTGGTCAAGATTAAACAAAATATTTTATTATTACAAATAGGGTGTACTTTTGAAGATAATTATCCGTCGCAGCATGGATGAAAGCCAGTCGGTCTGAGTGTCCAACACTGCGGGTATATTACGAGCATTTCTCCCTTGGCAAGAAAGGTGGACAGATAATTTTTATCTAAATTACAGTCCTGATTGCCTGACATTTTGCCCAAAGTGAAAGCCGATTCATGATTGTACCAATGATTTTCCCACATATCGTAAGGGTCTTATCTGTACATCTGAAATCTTGGAAGTTTGAATCCAACACTTTCTGTGAAAGATGAGAAACCCCATAAAATCCGGAAAATCCGTGTAGGCTGCAAACAAATAGAAATCACAACACACCATAACTCAACTCACGACGATTCTAAATGTGGAGGCAAAAACCGAAGGACCCGGAGAAAAATCCACGCGACCACGGGGAGAACATGCAAACTTCAAATATACAGGCGTCAGGATCGGAATCAAACCCACGACCTCTATATACCAGACGAGGTCGTTAACATCTCGCCATCATGGTGAGATGTTAAATATCACTGATTTAAGGTCCAAGCCTGGAGGACATTTTCACAATTCTGGCGTCGTGTCTCGCTACTGCTCGTGAACATCGCACCTTGATATGTTGTTAAATCTCATCGTGGCAGTGTCTGTGTGGAGCACACACACACATACGTGAGCCCTCTCGCACGCACAGTTCTCACAAACTTTTCACCGCCACACTTCCTTGCATTGCACTGCACGCACACACCCAACACCCGTGGTGATCCCATTGTTTCCCCGATCCTTGCCGCTTGAAGTGCTCGCGCGAGCTGGCAAGCCTCGTGCATTCGTGCTGCGGAAACGTGATGGATGACCCTGACAAATGCGCAATCACAACAACAATGCTGGCTGGAATTCACCACTACTTTTTTCTCCTTTGACTGACTGTCTCTCTTCATGAGGGGGGGGAGACTTTCATCCAGCAGTGGATTGACGAAGGGCCATACAATATACAATTGACACCATTTACAGTGGGATGCTTTGATGGTGGAATGGTCAGCACACTGGACTGGAAATCCAGAAGTCGCCGGTTCCATCTCGTGGCACGGAAGTTGAAACAATGATGGAAGTTTGTTCACCCAGCAGTATAAATAACTACACCACCGATTGAAGCCCCAAACCTGCATGACATTTTCACAATTTTGGCAACTGTCTGATGATGCTGTCGTAAGCACCAGCGAAATGTCCGTACCTAATTGTTAAATGCTCGTAGATGGCTCTCCAACACCTGCTGCTGAACCAATAATACATTTGCCACGTTTGTTCACGCGACAATTTTTATTCATTGGCTGTGTCGGGTGGAGGAGGGTTTACGACACACATTTTACTCGGGCGATCCGACTCAAAAATTAATCGTGAATCAATATTAGTTGCGAAAGCCTACCACGTGTTAAATTTGCTGCGCTGCGGAGTTACGTGCGGTGGGGTAAGATGTAGGTACCTCTTTCGAAGACGCCTGGCCAGCGGTGAGAAAGGGAGGGGGGGTGGGAGAGGCCTTACCGCGGGCAGCGGCGTTCGCGATCGATCGCAGATTTTGCTCCGTCACCCTCGCGCCTCCCACCGTGACGACGCGCGTGTGCGCCGCGTGTTTGGCCTGCTGGGCGCCGCACGTGATGCAGGCGGGTGATGTTCGTCACCAAGGACGACATGTTCGGCCAGGTGACGTGCGACTGGCAGTACATGTTCAACGAGTTCACCGACCCGCCGCTGCGCGAAGGACGGCGCCTCTGCATCCTCGCTAACGTGAGCCGCTTCACACCACCCCCACCACCCCCCTCTCCCCTCCCCCCCCCACTCCAACCTTCCACGACCGAGAGATTTCTCTCTCACCTTCATCGTCATCGTCGCTCAATATTCACACCGCGCCTCCTGTGCGCTACACCTCGAGGCGCCCTGCAAGAAGGGTACCTCCTTGTGGCAGCTGTCCCTGTGAGACACAAGGTGACCACGGCACTTGGCCAGCGATTGGGCATTAGTCTGCCGATAGGGGGGTGGGTGGTGTTGCTGCTGCTATGCAGCTTCCCAATGAAGTAATTTGAGAGGACTAATTTTTTTAATCAAATCTGGACTGTGGTGCCGGAACGCTTTGGCACCCTCTTTATAGCGTAACATCACGCGGGGTTTACACAGGTCAGTGTGAAGCACACGCCGCGCAGTATTTACTGTGAATACGGTGGTGTCGTCGTCAAACTCTGCCCTGCTGTCATGGGCTAGTGCAATGGATTTGCAATCCGGAGATCGCGGGTTAGATTCGACCTCCCGCAAAGGCAGTTGATAAAATGATGCAAGTTTCATAAATCCCCGGCCCCCCCCCCCCACAAGCGCCTCTGGTCCCCCCCCAGTGGTGTGTGATGAGGTCACACCGAAGTCAGTGGATCTGCAGGCCGTATGTTGTGGGCTCAAGTAAAAAAAAATGTTACTATTTAAAATTTTTATTTAAAGTAAACTCTTTTAAAACTATTTCAACTCTTTGGTTCTTTCGGTAAAGTCACGTATAAAGAAAATAAATTAAATAATAGAATACGACGTTTCGATTGCAACACAAGCAGTCGTCATCAGCTAGAACTAAATTTGAGAGAGAAAGACAAAACACAGACACGGAGACACACAGACAGACACACAAGCAGAGAGAGACAACACAGAGACACACAGAGAGAGACACACAACATAAACACAGAGAGAGAGAGAGACACACACAACATAGACACACAGAGACCCAGCGCCTCTGTGTCGAGGCCTTAAATATAGAGAGAGCGGGGGGGGGGGGCAGAGAGAGAGGTGGTTCTGCTGGGGCAGATAAATTAGCATGTCAATGAGAGTTATATAGTTATTTTTCAGAAGGGAACCTGGCCACAAATGATAGCTCATCAAAGTGGCTTATGTGGAAATATATAGCAGCAAAACAATCTAAACTCACGTCGATTCTAAATGTGGAGGGAAAAACCAAAGGACCCAGAGAAAAATCCACGCGACCACGGGGAGAACACGCAAACTACCAATATACAGGCATCAGGGTGGGGATCGAACCCACGACCTCCTGCATACCAGGCGAGGTAGTTAACATCTCTCCAGAGTGAATGGGGGCTGTTCTGCCAGCAGTTCGAGTAAATAATGTCAGGGCTGTCATTGTCTTGTTGCTACTACTCTGCTGTTGCGCAGGAGAAGCTCAAGTCTGTCTTCCACGTGAAGAATATTGGGAAAATCCTGAACTTCCCCACGGACTCCATGGCCGAGGTGAGTCCGTTGGCCATACTTCATCAGTGCTTCATCAGTGCTTCATCAGTGCTTCATCAGTGCTTCATCAGTGCTTCATCAGTACTTCATCAGTGCGATTTGGCGACGGTCGGGGGAGGACGTGCCCAGGACCGGCACGGGTACCGCTCGCCACCGATGTGACCGAGAATTGAGCTCAGATCACCGGGTTCATCGTGCGATGCGCTAACCATTACCTCACCGCTCCCCTCCTCCCATACTGTCTTAAGTGGACTGTTCATTATAATTTACAGGCCTTTTGGCAATTCACCGCTGGATGAAGTCATGTTTCTGTACGCACTTTTCTTCACGCGGTCGAATCCCGTAAACATATGAAGGCTGCCTTCATGGAATGGACTTTTCAGCTGCCACGCAGCATGGGAAGACACACTTCCACACACAAATGCACTCTTGTTCTCAGGACCTTCATTTATTAGCCTGTCCCTCTCGTGCAGTGCTTCTCAACCTTGTTTGGCTACTGTACCCCTTGTTGAATTTTGCCTAAATCAACATGGTTCTGAGAAATGTATGAAAAATGAATATCAATATTTTAACCAATGGGACCTTTTTGCCTCCAAAATGTTCTGTGTATCTATTTGGTGTTTGAACATCTCAACACAACTGATTTATTGCCAGAAAGGGTAAAACCTATTCTTATTTTTCATCAACATTTAAACCAATTGTCCATTGTGTGAGGTATCATAACTAGCTAGTAACTGCAAGCAAATAAAAACAACAACGGACGCTCTGTTCGCGCTCGCTGGTCACTCTTGGAAACTGCATTGTTTACGATCGGCGAGTTTAGAAAGGTCTTTTATAGCTTGATTTGAAGCTTTCGTGACTGCAGGAATTACTCTTTGGTTCTTTCGGTAAAGTCACGTAGAGCCAGTGGGGGGGGGGGGGGGGTGGCATGTGCCCCCCCAATGATCCGATCGAAATCCTTCATTTCGATCGGATCATTGAGGTTTATTAGTAATAAATCGGAATTTTGTGAACCCCACTGCCACTGTGTAGCATATTATTACGTGCCAGGGACTCTATGAGATGATAGGACAATAGTCCGAGTCCTTAATTGGCAATAAGTAACGGCAAAGCAGTTATAAGTGACTCACAGAATTGTGCGCAGTTGCGTAATATAGTACACGACTTCCCTGAAGGCATTTACCTTCAGCGAGCGCGATGCTGATCACACACGGTTCCAATTCGACCCTCGATCGATGGCTGCGCCATCACCGCACACGCGTCGAATAAAGAGCAAGGGACAAGTTCTTACTTAGTAACGACTCCTAACATTTTTAATTGCTGGAGGGGTTGTCCCCCCTACCTGAAAATCCTGGCTCCGCCATTGCCACGTACCCCCAGGGGTCCGCTTATCGCCGGGTGAGAACCACTGCTCTCGCGAGCCCTCGTCTCACCCCCTGCTCTCCTCCCACAACAGGAAATGCTGAAAAAGCTGGAAGAGGCGCACCGAAAATGGAAGGAGCAGCGCTTCCTGACTTCCTCCGAGGACAATCCAGACGGCAGCGACTAGGCCAGTCTGTGCACGCGCGTGGCACTCTGCGTGGCATGCAGCAGTCGAGGAAGGTGTCCTGTGCCAGAGGAAGAGGAAGATGCTTGGCACGTCTCTTACCGTCTTGAGCCACGCCTCCTCCATCCTGCGCTCGTCTAGCGTGACCCCCCCCATCGTCAGCCTCTTCCGCTGTTGCCCTCTTGGCCACCGCCACGCAAACTAACGCTGGGGCGCAGGCCGGACTGCGAGGGTGTGGTTGGTTTGCTCTTTTAAAACGCGCGGCGAGCAGCACCGCTCGGTGAGGCCCCCGGTAACGCAACAGCCGTCCCCTTGCGTAGCAGAAGATGGAGACTCAACAAGATGGCGCCGCCCCTCTCGCACACACGCGCACACACACACACGCGCGCACGCACACACGCGCGCACGCACACACACGCACACCCAAGTGCTTCCTACCCACCCTGCCGCCCTCCTGTCTTGACATTCAATGCCCGTGGGGCCCGGCGCTGCCTCGCTAACTTTACCCAACCTTGTGCCGCTACTCTCGGCACGTAAGATTTTGAGCCGACGTTTATTTTGCCAGCGGCTAGCCGTGGATGCGAGTCGAACCCTGTGTTGCTTCTTGTACGTTCTGTACTGCCACCGAGCACACCGCAGAAAGATGCAGATAGAGATTGGCTGATGAAAACCATTGGATGTGTGTGATTATTGTTCAGATTCTGCCCATTACTTCAGGAATGTGTGTCTTGTTTAACACCACCAGCTCAACAGAGACATTTGTAGGCTACTGCTGCTGCTGCTCTCATGTGAGATTTGCTAGACTTCAGTTTCCTGACTCCAGTCCAGTCTGCTCATGCTCACCAACCACCACTCACCCCTTTGATGCATAAGGTGAATGATAGGCCCTAGTGGCTGGAATTCAAAGCTGGAGTGGATTAGGGCCCCACGGACCGGTTCACCTGCGTAGGTTGCCTCTGTTAGAGGCAAGGGAGGGCAGCAGGAGCGAAGGAGAGTCGCAGCCCCGTTGCATCTATTGGCCACTCCCGCCCCGTGTAATGTCCCATCATTTCACAGAGACATATGCAATGCACATTGTGGAATTAAAATGTACTGTCATGCGCACAGTCCTACCCAGTTGTTCAGAGCTGCGTGGGTGGTGATTGATGGATCCGATGGCAGCGGGTTGAGCATTTTTTGCCACCGGCTGTTTTTTTTAATTTGTACCTGCAGCTTTGTTGGAGAGACTTGTGTTTGAGTGAATTATATCGGTTAAGCGTTTCATACCAGGGGTGGCACCACACTGAGTGCTGCTGTCCAATGGAAAGTGGAATGTTCTGCTTTGCCAACAAGACTGCTGTGTGCATAATAATAACATGTGCTTTGACAAAGGATCACTCCAAATAGTCAGAGGGTACACACTTTCTTGCAGAGCATTTTTATACCATTACGCTGAGTAAGAATCGACACCATTAATAATCTGCGTGCGAATTTTTGTGTTTTATTGAGGCTAACTTGTGGGGGGCTCATGTTGCTCGTTCAAATGGCTCAGATTTAATCTCGCCTTGGGTTTCATACAGCACTCGCTCGTCATTGCAGTATGTTTTTTGTATTTATCTCTGCACGGTTTACATTTTTTTTCTGGTAGCAGAAAGAAGAAACGTTTTAGGCAACTCTTCTAGTAAAAAGACAACTTCACTTTTTAAAGCCGTTAAATTTTAAAAGAAGTGTACCGATTGCACTCCTTTGCCAAGGCACTGTGCCGAGATTTGGCTCACGCAGAGCCACAATCACGGAGGCCTGCTGCTGCGCCCGCAGAGCATCCGCGGTATCGAGCGTTCCATTTTTCAGATTGTTCGGGGTGGCATAGCGCACTTAATGTGTGCTCTTATCCCGGCAGGTGGGGCCCTCGCCACTTCGGTCATTTACGACTCGCGGCACGCGGCTTGGTCTCACCCAACTCCCTGCTGAATTCTGCCCAATTCCTAACCTGCCCAAGCGCGGCCTTGATGCCACCGTTTACTCTTAACTGTCATAAAATTAGACGCCTGGCGTGACTTTGGGAGTGTCGTTATGCCGCCAGCTGGTTTCCAAATGGATGGCTGCGATTTTGTTGGTAAATTTGATGAGTTTTTGTCGGCGGGAGTCTGATTCGGCCGCGAGTTCGTTCACGAGGACGCCTGACACTTCAGTCTCTGCCGCTGCGCTGATGTAGCCAGCGACCAGTCTCGCCTTAGTTTGGATGGTAAAGTTGTCGGCCCATTTCCGCTCAGTCATAACTCCGCATAACCTAAGAAAATGAGCTTTTTTCAAATCCTGTTATAATCGACGACAACTAAGCTTTACTCCATTTCACGATTTGTAGATGCAGCTCGTACAATTGAACAGGGGCGGCCAGAGCGTCGATTGCGATCTGCACGCAGCTCCCAGGCAGCTCCAGTGCGGCTCCGTAGAGACACAACTAATTTGTAACTTTTCACTTCAGAAAATTCTGCGGATGCCGGAGTGGCCCAGGCCACTCGTCCCTGTGGCAGCGGAGCCAGACGCGATTACTTCCGAGGCGCTCCCGCAGATTTATAAATTTGAAACTCTACAGCCAACCAGCACGAGCGCACTGGCCGACCACCACCCGACGTGACTGCCCCACGTGGTCGTGCGTCTTGTGGCTCTCGGCCACGTGGTTTGCGGCTCATATGGCTGGAAGTTTGGCCGTCCTTGCCATAGAAGAATGGCATCGTATGATTGCAACTACACACTCTTTATTCATGTCTAGGCCCCATGGACTGTGTAGTCACACCCCACCACTTAGTCGGGGTGACTTTTGAGGTTCTCTCGAAGGGAGATGAAGGCTCCCTGCAGTGAGAGGGCCCTCTGGTTTACATAACAGCCCGCATGCCAAATCGAATGTCACATACATACATATATACTCCACGTACTCGTCTGAAAACCAGTCCTTTGGGACCACCACAGTGGTTGCACTTCTGAGTGTCATTCGCTTGTCCAAATGAAACGACTAATCCGGCCAGCTGGATCGGCTGTAGAGCAAATGGCTCATAATCAGAAGGTTGCGAGTTAAAATCCTAGTTGAGGTTTGCTCGGCCCATCGTCCCTCCAGGATCAATAAAAAAAATGTTGCACCGCTTTGTAGAGAAGTCAACAGTGGTTGCCCTAAGGATAGTCTCGCAACCTGCCATCGGAACGCGGAATCTCCACAAATTGGCTCAGGGCTCCCGGGAGATAAGCGTCGTCACAACGCTCCGTTAGAAACCACTGACTTGCCATGTTTTTGATTCCAATAGAGACTCCAGAAGGCTTGAGCACCCTGTGGTCGTCCTTGAGGACTGGGATTGTGGAGGTCAGTAATTTGGTTTACGTTTGCGTGTGCGATTTGGAGCGTTTCTTTTGAGGGGGGGGGGAGTGTTGTTTTCAAGCACGTACATTGCACTAGTCTACTTGGCCATTCACACGCCGTAATTTGTATTATTGTCGCGTTCGCTGTAAAGTCTTGCCGGTGTTATGTTTCCTTTGCGTGGCGTTGATATGCGGCACAATGTTAGGATTCATAAGAGTTGGTCGCCGTGTTTGAGCTTTCTTAAAACTGCTCAGACGCGGGACGTGTCACCCCTTTCCGCTTTTGGTGGAACGATGCAGTTGAATATCGATTCTTATGGCTCACGATGTATACATTAAATTGCATGTGCAAGAATCACAAAGACAAATGTTGCGGATAATGTGTATGAAATAATGGAACAGGTAAAATTGCAGAAACATGACAGAAAAAACGAACAAATAGTACAAAGGAGACGGTAGAAGCAAAGACGAATTGCATAGAATCTTGAATAAAATCAAGAATAGCGACATTTCATCCAACCACCTGGCAGGGTGAGTCGTTTACACACCGAGCATCATGCCTCGCAGCCCTGGCCGGGAACTGAGACATAAGAGCCCGGTTCCCATTCTGCTGTGGAAATAAATCACCCTTGAGACTCGGCCCTCGGTACACTAAAAAACTATAAACAATTTTTATGTTATCAGGTAAGGCTCACTGAGCTACTATATAGTTATTTTTCAGAAGCACCCTGTTCACAAATGATAGCCCAATGAAGTGGCTTATGTGGAAATTTATAGCAGTCAAATACTCTAAAAGGATATTTCTACATGTGGAGGAAAAATCCACGCTATCACGTGAACATGCAAACTCCAAATATACAGGCGTCGGGGTTGGGATCGAACCCACGGCCTGCATAGCAGGCGAGGGAGTTCACGTCCCGCCACCGCGGTGCCCACATGGAGGTGGCCCCATGGCCGTACTCCAGCGAGTCGGGAGCGAGGCATCTTGGGTATGTATCTAAATCAACATTGGGGTGCAAGCTGATCCAGCAGGGTAAGTTATTCAGCACAAGGAAATGACATTCAATCAATGGGCCAATGGACTTTCCAGATTAATGGTTTCCAGTAGCATTTGTTGACACAACCTAATTTTTTGCGGCTTCAAGGTATTCGTAGATTACGCTTGTCAATAACATCGGGTCAGCAGCATCGATTTGCCTTTTGACCAAATCCCCCTGAATGCATCCAATCTCAGGAGTTCTCAATCCAAGGAGGTTTTAGTTTGGTTAACGCTTGGATGGGTGTGACCACCATACATACAACTGATTAATATAGAGGAACATCACCGCAAGTGCTGCGATGAGCCAGGAGATGGCAGTACGGCAATGGGTTGAGTACAGATTTTGTCCACTCGCTTGATCGAGTTTGTGGATGGCATCTGTATTGAGCTTGATCGCCCTTGTTGTGCGCGTGGGTTTTCTCCAGATATTCCGGTTTCCTCTCACAAGACAAACACGAAAGGAATGAGCCAAAGATCCTAATGCAGGATTCTTGTAACAGCCTTTAAGACTCGGTGAGGCTTGCCCGGGTGCATGTTCACCATTAGTTTATTATTTAACAGGCCACACGTTTAAGTACAGCCAATATTTAATTACGCAAAAGCCATTGTAAAGCATTAATCTGAAGGGTCTCGGTTGCATTTTTTTCAACAATTAAAATCCCCCTTCATTACTTAGTACTGTAGTAGGAATTTAACAGTGCATTGATTTTTTTTAATGACATACTCCTGTTATATTTACGATAATGCCGCAGACAACACCCTATACATGAGATGGAAAATAGAAAAGGAAACTAATCAAAATGTAAATACGAGACAAAAAGAATTGATTCTTGAATCGAATTGTGACAATTCATCATATCACTGGGGGAAGAAATCATTACACGCCTTCCCGTTAGGGTATCCCAGAGGTCCATCAAGTGACCATGTCTCTATATCCTAGTTAAGCCCAGTCTGTCCACTAGCTTTAGGCATTTGAGGTCGTGGGCTGGACATTGTTAGTCAGCAATGTGGTGCTAATTTTGCATGGAAAGTAAAATAAAAACACATTTCCCGCAGCCACAATGCCTCCTTCCAGAGGGCATGTACGCAGCCCTCTGGAGATAATAGTATCAGCGTGCCGAAGTACATGGCTAGCTATTGCGAGCGACACACGTGGCCTACACGCAGCGCTCTGCAGTGTGCGTGCGCGTGTTCCCGGTGCCCATCGGCGGTGGGGACTGTGGATCAGAGCGCAGGGGGGGGGGGGTTGCCCCAAATCCCCCCCCCCCCCCACCTTGGCTGCCCTTTGATCCGTGCCGTTAATGAGCTTTAAATTCGTCGCCCGGGTAGAATTGATCGGTGGCCAATTGCATCTGTCCTTGTCCTGCGTGACCTCGGAGGGCAGCCTCGAAGGGCAAGGGAGACGGTCGCTGTCGGCCGCACGGGCCTCGTTTGCACAGCGCGCACGGCCACGTCCTGATCCTACCCCACCTCTCGCCAGGTGACACCGCGGGACGTATTCGGCGACCCAGGAAAGCATTGCCGGCCCGGCGAAGTGGATGTCGGAGACCTTGTATAATCAAGGCACGTTAAATGAATAATTATTAATCCCATGTAAAAGGTTTGCAGCTCTCTCCGCGAAATTTCAAGTTGGGTACTAAAAATGAATTGAAGACGCGGAAACGTGGGATGGGGGGGGGGCCCTCCGCCAGCTTCTTGTTGACGGTGGTGGCCACGCTGAGTGAACGGCGAGGTGATGGCAGTGCGAGATTGGGTGTCGTGGATGGGGAACGGACGCCCGCGAATGTTGGGCCGTCTCCCACAAGTGGCGTGAGAAAAAACAAATACTGAGAAAATTAAACTGAACGGAGAAAGAGATCGGAATCAAACGTGGCACTTTGTTGGTCAGCACTATTCTCAGCGGCATTGCATGATATGGGCTTAGTTGTGTCTGGGATATGATCAACGAAGAGTTGATAATAATATCCAAAAGCTTCGGTTTTACGGCCAGATAATAAGTGATGCAATTTATACTGGTAGGAACCTCCTGGTTACACCAGCCCACAGGGGATTATTGTGTCCGTCCATCGTGCAGGGAGGGGCTGGGTGGGGAGGGTGGGGAGGGGCTGGATGGGGAGGGTGGGGAGGGGCTGGGTGAGGAGGGTGGGGCTGGGTGGGGGGTGGGAGGGGTGGGGCTGGGTGGGGAGGGGCTGGTCACCCCGTGGTGCCCTTATAAAACTTAACGTTTAACCTACTCACGCCGGCTTGTGCCCGCCCTCACAGTCGGCCATATTTGCGGAATACACCACGCCGCCGTTGACCCTGGCCATTGACCGAGTAACCCAACTTTCCTACCAGCTCCCTCCGCAGGAATGTGTTTATAATGCTCTATGGGCTATATATACACACACATGTTGCATTCATTACCTGTTACTTTTCAGGAGTAACTGGGTGCCCATTTCTTCCACACTTTAGCAATGCATTGTGATTAACAACTCCACTGTTAATAGCTCTTGCCTACACCTCCAGACAACACAGCAGCGAATTCACAGGCTTAGGCTTGCTAATTTGGCCTGAAAAAAACACCGATTACTATTGTCACAACTTTTTAACTAAAACTTGTTCAATTGCCGACAACCCATCACTAACCGGAACTTTTTAAAATCCAGATTGAAAACTGATTTCTTTCATTGTTTTTAGTGCTTAGTTGTCCCTCCGCCGCACCTCCGATTGCCACGGTAGGCTACGTTCGGTCAAGCAACCGACATGACCTCCAGATCATCGGAGGCTTTCATCCTGAAGTGTATTTACAATGAGCTGTAAATAAATATTTAACAACATCTGTTATTGGGTTTCTGCCAAATAGCTATTACTAATGGTGTTCATTCCAAGATAGCCCTAAGTATTAAGCATTCAAGCCTTAACCATTGCCAGGCAAAATAAGGATTTGGGCAAAACAAACTCATTAGTGGAATTGGCCACGCAAAAACCAATACAGAACCCTTCTGGGTCTTGAAACTCGATGAGGCCTTTCTGGATAAATTGCATTCCAGTATGAATTTTATTCAGACCATTTAAACCAAGCCTTGGTGGATGGCATGTGGGCCTCTAATCCAGCATTGTAGATGCACAACGATGGTCTAATGGGTCCACACACAGGTTGTGAAACTCCCTTACTGTTAACTCTGGCTATCTGATTATGCTGGTTAAATTACTGGCGAAACGTCGGACTCGAATTGTAAATGTTGTCGGTTTCCTCTCAAACACACCATTGTGATGAACTAGTAACGAACGTGACAAACCTTACTCGTTAGCTGTGTCGGGTGGTGGTGGGTTTAACGACACATTTACGTGATTTAACCCAAACAGAAACCTCATGGATATTGGTAGCGAAAGCCTGCTACGTGTTAAACCCCATTGCACCATTCCCTGGCTTCCCCAAGACGGTACAGCAAGTGGAGAACTAATCTCCATGTTTCCATCTGTACGGGGCAGTGTTGCCCCCCCCCCTCACACGCGTTATTACAGACCAATTCAGACCTTATTGGTCAGCCCATGTGCGCTTAAGAATCTCAACGTTTATCCTACAAAGTCCCATCACAAGGGAGAAACACAAACATTGAAACAGCTGTACGCCATATGGAATTTAAAACCAAATCTCCCTCTACAAGAATACGGGGAAACCCGTATGGTTTTGACAGCGGAGTCATCTCCACACAACGCCTGATGATGCTGAGTGTAATCTCAAGCGAAACGTCGTACAGGATTGCCAAAATGTTGCTTGCTTTTGAAGATTCCTTCTGGATTCTGGTAGAAACAAATCAATTGGCATATTTGTCCACGACTTAATTCGATTGGCCTTGTCGGGTGGTGGATGGGTTGGGTTTTAGTGAACACATCGATCTAAAACAAACACAACTAATTATTAATCAAATTGGTCGTGAAACCCTACGTATTTTCTCTTACTCGCAATTGTTTTTTTTGCACATTTTCTATTTTTGCCTCATTGCTGTAACTCTGTGTGAACTTCTTTCGCACCGTACGTAGCCAACCGTGCTAATCGGGGTTTGCTCCCTGTATTTCATTCGGCTTTTGTTGTTGTTGTCATTGCGGGTGACCTAAGCAACTCTTGCAAAGGACCCGTCCTGCGGTCCTGGTCTCTGGAGTTTTATTCTCACCCGATGAAATAAAATAAATGAACTTGAGACTTTCACCACCAACTTGACGCGCTGTCGCCACGCAGCCTCCAGGCCGCCATGTTGGGCAAGGAGGGCCAATCGGCTTTTCAATGGGACGTGTGACGTCACACAGTCGTCCCCCCATCCTATTATGGAGGTGAGGGGGGAAGCGAGGTGAGTGACCTCACCTAAGATGGCGGCGCGGGTTTCACTTTGGCGGGAAAGCAACGGGCGTCATGGCCGATGGCGAGGGCTGCCGGCTGAGCGATGTGGTGAGCGGATTCAGCGGCCTCAGCTGTGCCGGGGGAGAAGAGGAGGAGGACGACGACGACTCGAGAGGCAACGAGGTGGGGGGCAACGATGAGGATGACGAGGAGGGAGCCTCGACGGTGTTCGGGCAGCTGGCGGAGTTGCCGGCAGAGCCGCCGGATCGCAGGGCCACATGTTCGCGATGCGGGTGAGCTGGGTTGGGTTTTCCCTCAGAACATGAAACACTAATTCGGATTTTTGTTAGTATCGTAAGACGTAGTTGGATTAATAACGATAATAATCGACAATTATGTGTTGGGATTTTTTTAAATACGCTTCACAGTGAGCCTTGTTAAAAAGTGATGAGTCGGGCTGTTACAGTACGGGAGTCACGTGATTTAAATGCATTACTCGACAGTTAAATGTTAACATAAGTTAACATTTGTAGATGTCATTAAGTTACATTCATTACCCGCTAAGGGGAAACATACGTTCCATCGGTGCAAAATTTTACACAGCTGCATGTTTACAATGTATGAGATTCACTCACCCCATCAACCCTTAAGGTCGATAAAATTAGGAACACCACTCGAAAGTCAAGAGGAGCGATCCAATGGATGGACTGCCCCCTGTCATGTGAACGTGGCATTTCCACCACTTGTTCAGGAATGTCAGCAGCCCAACGATTGTTTTATTTTATTCGTTAAATTGAACCACCTCGATTACAACAAACGGCGTCCTGTACAAAGAATAAACATAAGAAAAACCATCAACACATTCGTCAATGACACTGGCATTCGGGAACATGTAATCCGACATTTTTGCAACGACCCTTATTAAAGAAGGGTCATTGTGCGAAATGTCGCCTTATGAAGAAGACATTTACATTAAGGGTCATGACGCGAAACGTCGTCTACTAGATATTTTATTTTCCTTATTTGAAAAAGGGACATTGCCCGAAACGTCGCCTCGTGTGTATATATTTTCTCTTTTAAGGCCACAGCGTTATTGACGAACGTGTTGAGTTGTTTCTAGATTTTAAGTTTTCGTGACTGCAAGGATTCATACTCTTTGTTTTTTTCGGTAAAGTCACGTAGGTAAAAAAATTAAATATATTTTTTTACCTACGTGACTTTACCGAAAAATTTTAAATAAATTATTTTTTTACCTACGTGACTTTACCGAAAAAAACAAAATAAATTAATTTTTACCTACGTGACTTTACAGAAAAAAATAAAAATTAATTAATTAAAAAAATAATTACCTACGTGACTTTACCGAATTTTTTTTTACCTAAGTGACTTTACCGAAAAAACTAAAATAAATTAATTTTAAAATAAATAAATACATTTCCTACGTGCCTTTACTGAAAAAAAATTTTACCTACGTGACTTTACCGAAAATACCAAAGAGTGTGTGTTGAGTTGTTATTTCGTTATTTCGTGATTGTCTGCTTGTGCCACTACTGCCAAGGCAACAGCAGCGGCATCGCCACCACCACCACCGCGAGACATTTGGGGAAGGTTGCGAGTTCAAATCGTGACTTGTTGGGGGTGGCCTCGCAATGAGAGCCGCTCTCACCACCACTAGGGGTGTGCGTGGGGCCACCCTCGTGTGGGTTGCCCTCTCGTCGCGTCTCGGGAAGCAAAAGCAGCTCCTAGGCCTGCGTCGTGCATGGCTGAGCGACCACAGCATCAACTCAACAGATCGGTCTATCAAAAACAATCCTTTAGATCAGGGGTGGGGAACGTCCAGCCCGCGGGCCGTATGAGGCCCACGAAATCATTTGGTGTGGCCCTGCCAAGGCAACCGCAGGCGGGACTCGAAATTCAATAAATCAATACCAGCTAACATCACACGCCTCACCAAAGAGAAGCAGTTCCAGCCATCACATTAGGGGTGAATTAATTAAATGTTTGACCAAATATAACAGGCAAATTTTTAAGTTGATCATGTTGTATGGCCCGCGAATGATGCTATACATATCCAAATGGCCCTTGGCAGATAAAAGTTTCCCCGCCCCTGCTTTAAATGAACAAAAATGTGTCTTGTGTGTATATAACAATGGGAGCGGTGGCTTAGCGGTTAGCGCGCTGCGCTACGAACCCCGGCGACCCGAGTTCGATTCCAGCTCACGGTCCAGACCAGTGACGATTATCTGAACCGGTTCTGGGCCCCCTCTACGTCGACTCGGCCTCAAATGAGTACCTTTTGCGGTGTGTAAACGTCCCCATGAGGGAGACAAAGGCGGCCGGGCGTGATGCTCGCCACCCACCCCCTCGTGTGCCATTCTGGCCTTCACAGGTGCTCGCTTACAGCACTTGCCCCAACAAGTCTGTTGAGGCTATACGGGGGATCTTCGTATGACAATACCAATGTTTATGGCTGCGAGGCTACATTGTGAGCAGCAGCGAACAGTGCGGCAAAATCATTTGAACTGCTCCAAAGTATAAACTCCCTGCCCTGCCTCCATCAAGCAGCACTGACCAACGTGGTCCTGCTTTTATTCCTTTTGTCGCTATCAATCCCCCCATGTTTTTGATACTTGTCATGGCTGGTAGTTTGCACCGGTTGAACCTGTTTCTCGATGAGAAAACTCAAGTGGATTTGGCCAGGGTACATTGCTATTTAAGGTATCATGACGATAGAACGAGACCAGAGATGGAATGGCAGCCAAAGGCGCTCCCTCTATCCGGCAGTGGTCAGGGAGTGGCTCGTGGTGGTGACAATGATGAATATGAAGCCACCAAATGTGGCCTCGGTTTAATCTTGGAGGAGGCCGCCTACAATGCGCTGAAACGTTGACATTCTGATTGGCGGCAACGGAACTTCGTCGCCTATGCGTTTCTGATGATGATGATGGAATGTGGCCACGAGGTGGCGAAAGAGACCTTTCCTGAGATGTGGATAGCTTGGAGCCAAAAATCTTGTTATGATTGAGGCACTTACACCAACTCGGAATGCGATTTTGATCATAAAAAGTAGCGCAGCCATTTAGCAGCATTATCAAAAGGAATACTTGGTGGAGGTCATTACTTTAGGCATTCAATTTTACTGCGTTAGGCAAGACTTGTAATAGTTTCTGTAGATACATGAAAACATCACAGAGTCTCGATACATTTTCATTGGAGTTCTCAACAGTTGTTTTGTACGCTCAGGTATGAATCTGGTATGCCCTATGTCTGTCGAAAAGCCACACGTGTCCGGGGACAGTTTTCGACAAGCTTGAGAATGGTTAACCTATTTGCTGTACTGCCATCAACAAGCCACTTTGTCTTACATGATTGCCTCCGCACGATCCACCGACCCCACCACCCCCCGTCCCCTCCTCGCAGGCATGCATCATCACAATCTCGAGAACACTCAGAGGCCGTGATCCCTCTCAGGCTAATTTTGGTAGCCATCAGTCTGCGACTGAGGTGATAGGATTCTAAGAAAAGAATTGAGAGTACGTTGAAGTGCATCTCCTGATAACCGTGGTAATCTGCCAATTGCCAGTTACATACTTCAATTTGTTTTGTTTTGGTAATGTTACGATTCCGTCCGGCTCTCTTTCCACCATTATTCTGAAGCACAAAACTGAGATTCAAATGCAGCATTGGAGTGTCATTATGGCCTTGGAGGCAAAACAAAATGGGGCTTCGGAGTCTAGGAGCATGGAGCCTGGCTAATGGAGTGGTTTTCAAGGGCTTGAAGATAAGCGGTCGCATTAGGGCCCAAGACCCCCTCGGGAACACAGCGGCAGGCTTGGTTGATGAACTGTGTTTATTGGTATGCACACGCGTGCCGTAGTGTTGTCAACCTGATGCTGCTGGGCCCGTTGGAGGAAAAAACAACAAAGGAGGGGGAAAATATTTAATAACATTTGACATGTACGTTTATCTTTACGTTTAGCAAATTTTTTTTAGGTTTAACAAATTCACCATTTGATGCCAGTGTCTAGCGTCTGGGGGTGGTTACAACGTTAAGACCGAAAAAAAGGGACGTAAATACCGAGATGATAGTTGAATACGCGGCAGTCATGCGGTGTAATAATTGCCTTATCGTTCACACTTCCTTTTTATTTAATTGCGCCGTGTCAACATTTTTGCTCGTAACTTTTTTCTTCAAAGCCAATGCGTCCCACTTGATTCAGGATCATGGAAATTTCCCTTCATCCTAGTCAAATCACTTTTAGCCTTTCCTGAAAAAAAAATAAGAAAGGCATGTGTTTTAAGCGGGTTTTTTTGTAATGGAGATGAGTGGCAAGAGCTCCAGACAGAATACTCTCACTACAAGGTTTTACCGCAAACTTGAATTGCGTTCTGCTGCGTTTTTAATTTTACAGCAGAGTTTGGTGACAAGGATGGAAAACTTTCGGACAAAATATGTATCTACTTTTACTGATGCTGCCTAATTGGCTGAAGTGCAATATGTTTATAATATAAACTACAGTTCACTGCGGACGTTGGGGGAGTGTTTCTTTTTTGCTAAAAACATGTAGCCCGGCGGCGGCCTGTCTTAATTATTATTGTGTTCACTACCGAACGAGTATGAGAAATCTTCCTCTGTGTGACACGTCTCCATCCCTACGCGAAATTGGACTGGGAGGAATGGAAACACAAAAAGAATTGATAAATTGTTACGTCGCTAAGTCATAATTCTATCTCGGTTTATAAATTAAAAACGAGCAGGGCCCGATTCACTGCTTCCCCCAAGCGACTGTGCAGTGTGTGCAGACGCATGATAACTGGGTGACCCCTGAGCATAAAACATGTTTCCGAGCAGCTCGCTTATGCATTCATAATTTTTATTAGGGTGTTGTATTATTTAATTTTTCCCCATTGCGTGTTAACTGTGGTTTTATTAGTATAAACACTGCGATTCATGTTTATTCCATTTCTGAGTGAGAGTTGTGTGCCCGCTGCCTTGCATGATCTTGACGGTATTTCACCTGTCCCTTGAATTCACTGTTCGGGGGGTTAAATTTTTATTCTCTTCGTTCAGTGCTTCAGATAAATTCACTCATTGACGATGTAAATCTGAGAGGTCAGAACATCTAGCGTCCGCATTCTTCTCTTCCCCCTTCTCATTAATTATCATCACCAGTTTTATTTTCAGCGCAGCTCTCTTCACATCCACTGCTCTGCAAAGCCATGCCCTGTCTCACCAACGCGATCACAAAAAGAACGTTATTATATTCAGATCCCAGGAGCTTTGGCGAGAATTATTTTCATCCATATGTACATTTAACTTTTTGCCCTAGCGAATAAACTTTAGCTCCTCATGCTCACTGCATATTTATACACCCGCATTTGCAATGTTTGATGGAATTGACTAATTCTGTGCTCCATCAAATACATTAAAAGCCTTCTGAGTTGTCAGTCAGTCAGCCAACTGAACAACTTGTGAATGAGCAGTGGATCGTGCTGAGCGGCGAAGCAATGGCCACTGGAGAGCTCCGACCACAGAGCGTACCAGCAATTGATCATCCCAGGTCTCCTTTGCGAGCCAGACATGCTGTCCCAGTGGGCCTCACTTTATTGCTTATGGAGTTTATATATCGGCATGTATCATCAAAAATGTTGAAATAAATAGCGATCGTCGTAATGCACTTTTGATGCGCATCGATTTACCGTGCAAATCAGACATGACTGAGGATTTGGTGCCGATTCGCCACGTTAAATCGAGACCCGCGCGTGCACGTGTGGTTAGAATAAAATATATCCTCTCAATTTTTTTATATCATCAACTTGTGTTTGATCGCTGAAGCAGCAGCAATTTAATTTACTTCATATCCGTGTGTGCATGTGCGGTTTTTTTGTACATGCAGTGCGTAATTATTTTGTGAAATGTTAATTTGCATAGACATTGGCATGCGTGTGTTGTGTTACATAGTGCACGGTATAATATTGCTGTGGCCTGCCAAGTGTCGTCTTTCGCCAATGCATTTGTAAGCGAGGTGTTGCAACTCATTACTCGGTTAAGTACAACACGTTTTGAATAAATAATACCTCAGTTTTTTTGTTCATGTCTGGGCCAGAATAGACCCAAATCCCTGGCATAATTCACGTAAATATCTGTGGCATAATTAAAATGGAGCACACTTTTGAAATCTAAATATACGTAACTGTGCATGATTCAAAATTGAAGATTGAAATACACATATCTCGCTGCGATCAATACATACATTGCATTCCAAATTCACGACGCAAGTTCAGCAAACCATTTAACTTCAGTATGCATGATGCGAGCTGGCATTTGGGGCACACCTTTGAAGTGCTTATCGCTAAATATTGGGCTCCTAACCAAGGGCTCTAAGGAACAGCAGTAGAGCCTGGTGTGAAGGTGTGAGAGGGGTGGGGGCTTCATCCGGCTCGGCATATTCTGCTTGTTTACCCACCTGCCCCCTGGTGTGTGCATGTAATTAAATTGGCACCGCTACAACTGAAAGAGACGGTTGGTGATTTGTTGGGTGTCTTGTCAGTTTGGTGGCACTATGGTCATCTGCCAGTCATATCAGTCGGTCAACCCATGGCACTTGGGTCTGTCCCGTGACCTGCACATAGCCTGGCACAAGCGCCGTGGTGATGTCGCCCTCATTTAGTGGTGAATGGTGGTTGTTTTTGTTACTATGGTTAAGCTTTTGAGTCCACTTTTGCTGGCCTCTAGACATTTTGGGCCATTGGGCCTGTGCTCAGCATCTGTTGAAAAAAATAAACAAATGTAAAGTGGCAAGTTACTCTTCAACACACAGGTATGCTGAAGTAGTAACTAATTGACAAGTTTTGTTTACGTATACCTGTCAACCCCTTATCAGCGCCTACCTTGTTACAGACCAATTCAGGCCTTATTGGTCACCCCGTGCCCCTTATAAATCTCAACGTTCATCCTACAAAGTCTCATCACAAGGAAGAAACACAAATAAATAGGCATTTTTTTCCCGTATGGAAATGGCTGGACGCCATATGGACCTGAACTCAATTTCCCTGTACAAGAATACGGGTAAATCGTGTGGGTTGACAGCTATGTTTACGTGACCAACCTTACTAATTGCATTTTGTCGGGTGGTGGTGGATTAACGACACATTTATATTTACGTGATTTAATCCAAATACCTTTATTATGGATTAAAATCGAGGTTTGGAAAATGTAGCCAGGCAGGTGGGTGGCTCGCTGAGAGGTAATTTCACTCACTGACCTGGCACCTGATGCCTGAGTTTGAATCCAGGCAATTTCCTGATTAAACCCAGTTCTCAGGTGTGATAAACTAATGGTTTAAACCCATTCACCAATGCCTACACACAAAACCCCCCGTAACAATAGTTTTGATTATGCACTTGATGTGGTTACATTCCAGCGCTGAGGATTAAACATCGATTCAATTGTCATGTGACAAACATTACTGTGAGTGGCAAGGCAGGTCGGAATGTGCTGCCCAATGCCAGAGGTAGCTCAGTGAAATCTGCTTTGGTGGGCAATTGTCTCGGGCGATCGGAAAGGATACTTCATCTTATGACGTGAATCCTTTGAATTCAGTTCAACTCTTGAAGATTCCCACAGTCGTGCGTGGCGAAATCTTGAGAGAAGAAATGTTCGACATGCAGCCAGACCTGGAAAACGACTCTTGAAATACAAGCATCTGCGAAACCACGCGTGTTTAATACATTTTAATTTAGCTGGGTCTTATTGATATGACAGGTAGCAGCATTAGCAGTGGCACTGGTGAGTGTATGTAATGAAACAAAAACGAATTAGCTGATTTAGAACGTGAACTTTGAGGATGTCTTTTGCTTTTAGTTGATGTTGAGGGTAGTGATTCACAGGCTAATATTCCAGACACTTTTCAGCAACTGGGCTAAATATTTATGCTAAATGTGTTATAGAAAATGTATGCTGATTTGCTGTTTCATAATCTACCACTTACACTTATTAATTATTTTCATTTTGTTTTGGCATTTGCTCTCTACTGTCGTGTTAAATTACTTATTTGAATTCAGGAGGGTGAACATTTTTTTTAATTGCCTCGTAGTTTATTTTATATTTTTTAAAGACTCATAAAATATATAAAAATATACCAATTATTTCGTTCCAGGTAAAAAAAATCACGTGAAAAATATATTCCACCGTTAAGATTTGCCAATCTTTAAAGAAAAAAGGCAGTAAAACATTTTTGCTTCACAGATGTTGAGTGGGAGCCTGCACGTGAATGCGTGTCATGGCACACAGCCAATTAAACATTAAACATATCCATAACAAACAAAAAACAATCATTAAAATAATCGTTGAATAATTTCCTATCGCCCCATGATCTATATCCCAGATAAACATTCTACATGTATTGTTTCAATCACTTGGACAGCCAACATTTTCACTTCATTATAATTCCCACTAAGTTCTCATTATTGGTTTTCTGATAAAAATAGCAGGCGAATTAAATTATTTATTTTTATTAAGGAAAAGCCAATTGCCTAAGTATTGCTATATCCTGGAAATGTGTCACGTGTCATTACACTTGGAGTCACAATGCGAAATGGTTGCACACCATGAACTAATGCCCACTAATCTATAGACACGATAACAACGGCAATCAATTTCTCGCACAAAGAAAAACACGCAAGTAAGCACAATGTAATCAAGAAGCCATTCGCTACCTTTCTTTGTTTCCTGATTTTTAAAAAACGAGGACTGCTTGGCGGGAAGTTGGGACCACCGACGGAGATGAGGACCATCACCGAATGCTCGTTTGTTGAGCGTTGAGATGCGCTCACTTTGCACAGTGATTGAAATAAATGAGTGTGGTGAACCTTTACAATAGTCTGTAGACTAAGCTGAGCGGTAGGCCTCGTGTGGTTAAACCCACTAATTGGGGTGCACGTGGTTAATTGTGCTTGCGTGCATTACCATTAATTATTATCAATCGCCGTTAAACAACAGTAAGGACCTTTAATTTGAAGAGGGAAAAAAATGTATGCTGTTTATAACATTTGTGTAGCGCTTGAAATTAAAGCAGTTGTGTATTGCATCTGGTAATGTGTAGTACTCATCTGAAAACATAATTCGCCTCCGTGACACATTGTAAACAATAATGTTGCACATGTTGCGAATTTTTACCCAATCCAGTTCCTTCAAAACATTTACTCAAATTAAAAGCTATTGAAACCATGCTCTTTGGTTCTTTGGGTAAAGTCACGTAGGTAGAAAAAATAATAGATTACGACGTTTCGATCGCCACACAAGCAATCGTTCTCTATCCCACCTGATGACGATTGCTTGTGTGGCGATCGAAACGTCGTGATCTATTATTTTTTCTCCCTACGTGACTTTACCGAAAGAACCAAAGAGTATGGATTCCTGCAGTCACGAAAGCTTCAAATCAAGACTATTGAAACCATTAAAATTAAATGTATACCCACTGTATACTGTTATAAAAACCAAGTACTACTTTTATTATTATTTGTCCTGTTTACCCAGGAAAGCCTCACAGGCTCAAGATTATTTGAAGATAGTCCTGCCATGTGGTCGCAGGAGGGAATGACGATTGCTATGTATTTTCCCAATTCAGAAATTAGCAAGGAACTCTTGAGATTAAACTAATTTGGAGTGTGACGCCAGCGTGCGAAACGCTTCTCTCGAATGACGTAACGGAATCTTCCACAAACACTGTGAAGCAGACGCCACTTATTTTACGGTTTAATAATACACCCGCAGTATTCTGGTGTGTGTTTTTTTTGTGTTGTAACTGTAGAAGTCAGTTTCAGAAACTGAAATGAAGCTCCTGAAGAAGCTCCCATAGCTCATCGAAGTGGCCTATATCATATGTGGTAATTTAGAGTAGCAGCCAAATAATCAATACGCATGTTTCTAGATTTGGAGGGCACAACCGGAGGAACCCGGACAAAAATCCACGTGACCACGGGGAGAACCTGAAAACTCCAAATATACAGGCTTCAGGGTCAGGATGGAACCCCACGACCTCTTGCGCACGAGGCAAGGGAGATATCATCTTGCTACCGTGGTGCCCTACGGAGCAAAACGCCGCACGTTGTACCCAACTGCACTCGGCACACACCGAAAACACTGCATAGCCGTACAGCACAACCATGAAAAACCTGCACGCGAGTTAAAAAAACAAGCGCTGTGTTACAAAATGCAACAAAATGAAATTATGGGAGGAACATAATAAATCTTTAAAATGTAGTGTTTATAACCGTGTACCGCTTTGGGCTTGTGCCTAATTAATCGGTGTTTATTGTTTTCTGTTCAAACGTCAGTCTTGTGTGCGTGGGGCGGCATTGCCTTGTGAATTGATTTCTCCCGTCGTTTTCGCTGTCCCTGTGTACCACTGGGGAGAGATTCGCGACCGTACTTCACCGCGCTGGTCAGTACGTGTTGGTGATATCACTCAAACTGTCGTGAAACGTAAGTGGGCTTTGGGCTTGGAACTTTACTTAGTAGGAATGATGGCCGGTTGTCAAGAATAATGATGAAAGTGGCAGCAAAAGAATGGAAGTCGTCCAAGAGGACATACACCAAAGGAGATGGAGTGGTAAAATCTCCTGTTTTGTGGGTTTCAAGCAGGTTATTATATCGCAAGGATTGCCTCCCCATTTCGCAAGGTGGAAAATTGGGGAGACATTCATCAAGCAGTGGATTGACCATGGCTGATGATGATGATGATGACAATATGTACACACATAGTTATATGTGATCTCTGTGCTGCTCCTGTTCAGCATGGTTACCTGGAAATCTAGGTTCAATCTCTCTTGCTGCCACCTGCATGGCTTAGGCAAAGTGCAGAGTTTGTACGTAGATCGGATGGTAAAGACTGATGCAATAAGTTCCGTTAGGCCACTGTTACTCAATGACTCACCAACCCCGCCATCATCACCAACGAAGCAATTAATTGAATGATCGTGGTTTGGGGGTTGCTGATTTATCATTTCCATTGTTAAAGTATTTCTTATTGGTAGATGCTTGCTTTCTTTATTGGGGTTTTATTAATGCAAGTGTATAATAAGCATAATTTATTATCGATTAACATACTACGATTTTTTTGCACGTGTCAGTGTAACAGTGACGTTTAATTGCAATGGTTCACGCAGTACACTATGAATCGGGGGGGCCTGAGTTTATTTTCCGGGAACTGGTTCTGTGTTCCTCACCAGCCTCTTCACCAACCCGCTCTGACCAGCGTGGTCAGTATAGTGGAACAACCCCACATGATTGACATGGAATTATCCACCAGTGGATTGACAAAAGCACTGTAAATTATTATCTAACTTATTTTTGACCAATTATTCCGAGCTGCGCATCAACATTGTATAATAGATAACGATTGTTCTTGAGTTATTTTCTGCTTAAACAACGGATATTTTCAGATGTTGCCATCTGCTGATGTTTTGTTTTTTGCACCGTAGAGCGTGGACCCTCAATGGACTCCTCCCAGTTCCTTCAGCGCCCCTCCGACAGCGTTAGACCCCACAAGGCAACCACCACAGACATCATATTACAGGCCACTTTATATGCATTAGCAGCATCGGGTAAATTTGGCGATTTCATCACAATGAATTGTAAATCGATTCCAGACTGTCGTAATTGATTCTAAGAAAGCGTGGAGGAACGGTAATTGATGATGGTACATCACTCGCGTTTTTGTTTGTATTTGTTTATATATTTCTTCTCTCCCAGCAAAGCCTTCCCCCACCCACCCTTCCTTAAACGCACGTTGTGTGCCGGAGCCATTGCTGCTTCCACGGTAATTGATCGTAGTCTCCAGGGATCGATTTTGGGGTGGAGATGAAAGCGCGTGTGCTGGCGTCCTTGTAGCGGCGATGGGCTACAGGCACGAGGAGATGTCGCAGTTTGTGAGTGCCCATCTCTGCCCTCGGACATCGCTTGAGTGGTGTTTTTGACACCAGAAAGGCCCCCTTCATGCGTTGGCGGAAAGAAAGTTTCAGCCGACGTTTTAGTGAAATAAACAACAATATTGTCACTTTTATGCCGGATGAGCCAGTTTTTCATTTTTATCTTGGCTGGAAAGTGTTTTTTTCCATTAACGTGAGAATTAGGCCCATGATGTCAGCCAAGGGACATGGTGATATACTGTGTGAGTGCGTTAGTGTTTCTATAATGCTCTGTTGCCATTAGCGGGTTTGCCGTTGGCGCGTAAAAAAATAATAGTTTTTCAAAAATAATGGTAATTCTGCACACGACCAACTGTGATATTGCGAGACTTTATGAATTTGTCTCCTCTTTTTTGTTAATGTGCGCATCCTGAAGCATTACAGTTACTTTGGCCATCTGGTGGTGCTCGTGGTTTATTGGTCATAATCGCTGGCATTTTAATTTGGAATCTTTTGTTTCGTGACCGCTGTTATTTTTACACGGTTAGATGACTGCCTCTAACCGATTTCATCAAAAAAGCACAGTATTGAACCCACCTCTTTTTTTTGTTGACTCCCATAAATTGCAGCTTCGAAAGATTCCACCAATTAGCCTCATTCTGAGACTCTGGGTTGTTTGGTGCGTACACTCTTGGGGGCTTTGCACACCGGCGCTATGCGTCGTGATGGGGGAGGGGGTTAACCGTGGTGCAGGCGCTCCGCTCGGTTTGCGAGACGAGAGCTCGAGACGTGGGCCTCGTTATCCTCGGGCTGAATTTCCGAACGGGCGAATGTAAATGCGCGCCGTTAAGCGAATCGCTAATTAGGCGAGCGGGGCCCCGCGGATGGAGACGAAATCCACGCTTGGGCCCCTTCTCATAATTCATTCACCGTCTGTGTATTCATTCATTTATAAAACGTTGCCTTAATGTTCACTTTTTTTTCTTCCGTCATTTTAGTCAAGGTCCAACATTAATCTCGCAGCACAAGACACCTCACCTTGGCCAGAAAATGACCAGGGGCCATTTCCGTGGTTTTATTGATTGGTTTAAAAAAGTCAAAGTAGTTTCTCGCTCAAAAATAGCATTCCTATGGTGATGTGGAGTCTAATCGTAGAACAACTCATCAAAGTAGTACTCATATTGTGAACCACGGAGGGCTGAGAGGCTAAATCAATCCCTTGCTGGTACTTAAACGTGCAACCTTTTAATTGCAAGCTGCATGCTCTGTCCACCCTATCATCTGCTTGGATGGAATTCAGAAGATAATTATTATGATCAATCTCATTGTCTATCAAATGCTGGATGAGCACCTCCCCAGTTATCTAATGCTGCATGAAGGCCAGTCATGGAGTTGTTTGACCATACTTCTCTCTTGTAAGTGCAGGTTGCTAAAGGGAAACTGCCCTGGGACTGGTTCAGTTGTCACTCGCCACCGATACCAGCCATGGCTGGGAATTGAACTCATGTCACCATGAACATATAGCGTAGCACGCGTACCACTGCCGCCACCTGCTTCACCCATAATTTGGTTAATTTGCGGTTAATCCCGTATTTGTAATTTGTGCTTTGAGGCTGGCTCACAGTGACCGACTCGCACGCTCGACGATGTTGCTGGGCGTCTCGGGAATCTGCGGCATAAGCAGAAGCCAGCGCACTCTTGGTAACGATGCCCCGCGGCGCTGACAGTAATGATGGCGCGATCATGAAGCAGTAAAGAGGTGAGCAGAGAAGTGAGCGGCGGCGGTGTCATTGCCAACGTGCGCATTAAGCGTTCCCGAATCGAACACCATCACCGCCTGGCGCCACCAATACCGCCACCAAAACCACGCACACCGGTGCAGCGGGTAGCTGGGGGTGGGGGGGGATTTATTTGGAGGAAGGGTGGGTGGGTTTTTTGGGCTTTTGGTTTTCTGTTTCGTTGTTACTTTTTTAATATTTAATTTGAAACGTTGGGAGGTGAAGCGGGCATTGGCACCCCGGTGCGGCCCTGAGTTGCGAGCGCAGGCAAACCGAGCACACCGAGTGAATGTAAAAGCAGGGGCTTGAGGCTACGAATACTGATTTATGTCCCAGCGGAGAGAGAAGTTTGCGGGGCGGGGAGGAGAACGCGGGCCGGAGTGGAGGAGCCCCGCTCTGACTGCTGCTGTTGCTGAAGCTGGCCACAGTTGTGCTGGGGGAGGAGAGGGCTGCGGTGTCAATGGATAAAGAGAGATTGAGTGAGGGAGACTTGGCCATGGGGAGGGGCTGTGATATAGTTCTCCGTTAAGCGGCATGCTGGCACGCTCGAGAGAAGACGGGAGGGAATGGGTGTGTGTCGTGGCCTGCGAAGTGCCAGCCCAAGTAACTTTGCTTGTTGGCACGCTCTTTGTATTGGCGTGCGGGAAGACGGACGGTCAGTGGCGGAGGAGGGGGTGGGCAGCTGCCCGTGTGCCCGCCTATCCTTCCGGCATCACTCATATCCTCGGGGGTGTGTTCTATTAACTCACAAAGACGGAGGGTGTGGCGAGTGCCGGTCTTGGTTGACGTGAGACATTGGTTTCTTCCCACCGAATCTTGAGCTCTGGGTAGTCATCCAAGATCCACTCCATCTTGGAAATCACAGGGGTGCTCCTCACCCCATTAAAAACGATTATTGCTGTAATGAACGCCACAGTAATGGGTGCAGGTTCTGTGGCTCTTTAAAGAGACTAATCCGGTGGAGCTGGTGAATCGCACGCCGGTAATCGTCCCTGCCGCGTGGCTCAGCTTTTCACTCGCTTTCTTCCTCGACATATCTCGCATAATTCTTACAATCAAATCGTTTGTGAATGCCCTACGGGTTTTTTGTTTGTTTGCCAGAGTGGCTGCCGAGCATCTCCCGTCTCCATGCTTGCACCCACAGTCAGTTTTGAGGCTGGTTAAAGGGTTAGTTGGGAAGGCTTGGGGGGGGAGGAGTGGTGGGGTGGAAGGGAGGGTTTGTTGGTTGACTCCTTGGCTTCGCTGTGAATTCCTGGACTGATCTCAAAAACGCAAAAATAAACAAACAACCAGAACTTGTGCACGGTATGGCCACCAGCACCGTCAGTAGCAGCGAGGGTTGGGAAGGCATCGGGTCGAGAAATAAAAGGGGTGGTGAAATAATAATAAAATATATAAGATTAAAACACAGGGAAATGTGTACCAGATGGGTGAACTGTTAAATCCGCTTGAGTGCCCTAATTTTTCGTCGTGGGGATGCGCTTGCCGCCGCTTGATGGATCGCGAGCACGCGGGAGGGGCCACTCGGACGCCGCCACATTCTCCGGCGTTCATGCTGACGGATGCGTGGAAAATTAAAGTCATTTTGAAAAGAAAAATAGGGTAAGGGGGGGTAGGAAGGGGGGGCGTGTAATGAAATGAAATTAAACTCGAATTGCTTCCTTTTGCCTTGATATTTAACCACCACGTCTGCTGCAGGGCTTGGAATTCGTGGGTGCAATTTATTCGTGGCGTTGCAGTGATGTGCATTTTATATTTCTTTTTTTTACCCCACCATCGCAATCGAAGCTCGTGTGCTGTGACCTTTACATCTTCAAATTATAAAATAAAACCCGACCTTGTGTTTCCCAGCCCATCCCAGTACCGAGACTGCGAATCTCCTGGCGGTCATCCGGAAACTTTTTTTCGGCGATGGTGAACGCTTAGGCAAAAGGGAAAGGCCATGTTGTAAAAAATGTTCAATGCGACCGCATCTCCGTGTTTGTCTACACGTGGGGCTAATGTCCATTATTGTTTCTAAAGGTCATTTCCCTTAGACTTCAGTCAGTGATTCGCTCTCAAACACCGGCTCTTTAAATATTCGATGGGATTGCCATGACCTGTATTCTTGGGGACTGCTCGCGTGCGCGCGATTAGCGGTCTTCTGAAAACGCCCGTGTTACTGTTATTAATCTGCATTTGTCCGTGCAGTGGCAGCCTTCTCTTTCCTTCCGTAAATGTGTCTCCGCTTTGTTATTTATGTTGTTGTTTTTATCCTTCTTTGAAAACCCCGTATGAGCTCGTCAGCGCGTCTCTCTCCCCTCTCCTCGCCGTTTCTCTCCCCCTCGTCGCTGGTTGCGAGGTTTTTCCCGACAGCCTGCCGAAGAGCGCGACCGTGTGACCTTCGCGATCGTCGTTTTAGATTCCCTTAATGTCGCTCTCGCTCGGCTCCTCCTTCGGGGTGTTAAAAAAAACTCTTAAAAATAATCCAAGTAAGGGGGCGGTTGCATTTCAAACAGGTTTAGCAAACGTGCTCTGGACGAGAGGTAATCTCCCCTTCAACAACTGCCCAACGTTGTCCTCATTCCAGTTTTACTTTTTCACCAGAACTGATGCAAGTGTTAGCAGAAACGTAAACTGCCTTCACACAAACTTGTCATTCATGTCCATTCACTCGGTGAGGATGTATACAAAGCAAAACTTTTTGTTGAATCTCAGCAGTTCTCCTGTCTCGGCAGAATCTGCCAAAGGGACCTCCACGGGATTATTAACTGCCTAATAATAACTTTTTGCTTTATCGGGTGCTCCATTTAGTATCTCATCACAGCCATTCACAGGGGGACGCCCACGTTGCAGCTGTCCCCCTGTGCGATTCCGCACCGGCCTGCATGTGCGCCTTCGTCCGCCAGTAGGCAATCCATGAGGGTAATTTGTGGTGTACTTTTTTTCATTTTTTTGAAAGTTTGGACCATGATGCCGACAAGCAATGAGCCTAATATTTTTTTATGATGTCGGGGATCTTTAACGTTAATACACCCGCAATATTAACAAGGGCCACTGGCCTGATTCAAACCACAAACCTCTGCAACAAATGGGTAAACGCGCAGCCGCTGAGCCACATCGCCGCCCCGTTATTAAAACACGTTCCTGCGGAGGGAGCTGGTAGGAACGTTGGGTTGCTCGGTCAATGGCCAGGGTCAACGTTGGCGTGGTGTATTCCGCAAATATGGCCGACTGTGAGGGCGGGCACAAGCCGGCGTGAGTAGGTGAAACATTGAGTTTTATAAGGGCACCACGGGGTGACCAGCCCCTCCCCACCTAGCCCCACCCCTCCCACTCCCCCCCAGCCCCACCCTCCCCACCCAGCCCCTCCCCACCCAGCCCCTCCCCACCCTCCCCACCCAGCCCCTCTCACCCTCTCCTCTCCACCCAGCCCCACCCCTCCCATTTTTGGATGCACGACGGACGGACGGACACAATAATCCCCTGTGGGCTGGTGGAACCAGGTGGTTCCTACCAGTACTACATATTTTTTAAGTCAATTTAATTCCCACACTTAAATACTATATTTTCACCATGATGACAGCCAATCCACTGCCTCGTATCCTCACGCATGTTAATGCCTGCGAAGGCATCACGCGCTCATGTATTCGTGTACGCACTCGATCGTAGTCATGATATATGGTCACGTTCTACATTTAGTTTGTCATTGTAGCTTGAAGTTCTGCAACAGTCGGCTTTGGCAACACACAGACAGCAGAGCAAATAACAATGGTGCGCTACGGTGAGATGCAAATAGGTAAGATCGTCAGTGGGAATGGCGGTACGCGGGGTCCAGGACCTGTGCTCGACAACCGCTCATTTCGCGGCCGGCTCACGTAGCGATCTGCATGTTCCTCGGGTAATTTGGCACGATTTGTTGTGGTTTGCCGCCGCGCGCGGTGCGCCGAGTTACCGCCTAATGGCCTGTCCGTCACGCTGCTAAGCAGAACCGGGGGAAAAAAAGCAAGTCAAGCGACGTGTTAACCCGGTCCCAAGCACCCTTCTCATGACAACCGCCGCCACCCCCTCCACTCGCAGGGGAACCAGTGGGCGCAAGGCCCTGGTGTGCGGACGGGCGGCGTGTGCGATTTTGGATGATTTTCTTCGTTTGGTTTTCTGCTCCCACGAGTGCGGGCAAAACGAATTCGATCAGTCAACGTGCGGGAGGGCAGAGGTGTTGGGTTTGTGTGATGTACATATCAGCGTTTGTTGATAGTAGTGGTGCGATGACCTAATTGATTCATTGATTCGAATAATTTTCAAGCTCGCACTGCATGCGTAGAATGGCTCTTGTAAGGATAGTTTTTTCCCATTTTCTACGTAAAGATAATAAATAATAATAACATTTATATGGGGCTTAAATGCCATAGCAACTCAAAGTGCCTAATATCACATCTCATCTCAACCATGCAATGCGGGACCCTCAGTGGCAGCTGACCCTATGCAGCACAAGATGGTTCAGCGAGCATTAGTCTGCCAGTAGGTGTCGTTGATGCCTGTGGGTAATCCAACTTGAGTCATTTGCAGGTAATTTTTCAGCATTGGGATAATTGGTCAATTCCGGTTGTATTGTACCGGGTTTTTTTTTTATAACTTTTTGAGGACACCGAATTGCTGAAAACCAAGTGGAAACCCATGCAGAATAGGGCAAGAGCATACAGACTCCACACAGAAGGGTGCCCGAGTAAGGAATCGAACCGAGGTATTTCTTGCAGGGAGGCGCATGTGTCACCACTGCATCATTCTGCCGCCCTAAATTTGAATTGGGCATTTCCATCTTGACGCGGTTAAACACTTCAATTGGAGTTGCCGCAGTTCATCGTGCCGCTCGTTTGCATTGCGTGGGAGTAAACAGAATAGATGTACTGTATATATGTAAATCCCGGTCCGTTTGTAGAGAGAAAGGGCCAGGTTGGACTTTCCATAAGGTTCGCATGAGACGTGACGGTTTCAGATTACATGAATTTCATGTAAAGTTATTCATCATGAAATTCAGATTTGGACGGCCGTGTGGGTGTGCAGCCGTTTATCTTTGTGTAAATCTCTCCTGTAACCGTGGGGGCCATTAGACTTTAGAATGCAAAAAAAAATAAAAAGGACATTAGTGAAGATAATGTAGGTTGTGCCTCACTGAAATACTATCCCAGATTCCCCTTTGATACATGCATATACAATTATTACAAGTAGGTGTTAGTGAACGGAAACTTTTTTGAAAATGTGTTTGGAGGGGAACTGTGGCACAGTGGTTTGCTCACTGCGCCTAACATGGAAACCCGAGTTCGATTCCCAGCTACAGCTAACATCAGTGACGAGTGACATCTAAACCAGTCCTGGGCCCTCACCATCACCACCTGACACTGATCGTTGAGGTGAAGTTTGGTCAAACAAACCCCCATGACCAGCACAGTGTCGGGGGGCCTTCATCCACGAGTGGCTTTACAATGGGCTGTAGATTAGTATTCTATTTTAAATGTATTGTGTGGCTAAAAACTCGTTAAGCAATCTAATTAGCAAGCAATTAAAACAGACTGAAATTTAAAATTTGAATCGAGAAGTGACTTTTTTTTAAGTAAGGCTATCAAAAAATACCTCGCAAAAAAGTGGACCTAGATACATTATTGGAAGGCAGACCGGGATGAAAATCATGAAATAAGAAGTGTTTTTTTTTTTTATAAAAACTGAACTCAATAATAAAGAGTAACTTACCAACGTAGCGAGAGAATAAAGTTGTATATCTTGCCTAGACATTGACAAGTAAAATGGAACAAAATCTGAATTTATGTGTGTAGAGATGCATGGATTGGTGGCTGAATGAGGAGCACATAAATTGGAGAACAAATGCAATTGAGACATCATATTGAAGGTTAGGAAGAGTAAATGAGCCTGGGCAGGACATGTCGCTCAAAGGGATGATGGTTGATGGACGAGACTAGTGCTGGAATGGCAGCCGTGAGAGATTACACGCCCGAGAGGACATGCAACACGGAGATGGAGTGATGAGATTAACTAATGTGCAGGAGCGAGATGGATTGTGGCGTTGTGGGACCGTGAAGGATGGCGACAATGGGGGGAGGAAGAGGTCTTGGTCTGGCAGTCGATTGATGACGGGTGTTGATGATGATGTTTATAAGAAAGATGAACACTCACGTGGTGCGTTTTGCACTTCGTTATGATCCCCACTACTCGGGTTCAATTCCTGGCCGAATGTCTTCGGCAATACCATTTAACATTTCCAAACCCTCCCAGGCTATGGTAATCATACGTAGCTTATTTTTCCTTATTCCTTATTCACTTCGATCTAAATGCATGCATTTCTAATCATACGAAGGCTATTTGTAAGGAGGGTACATTTGGAAGGACTTATACATGTATTTCTAGCTTGAATTTGATCATGAAAGCGCATTAGAATATTCAAGTTAATTGGAAACCAGGTAAGTGTCTCTACTGCGCGATTAAAGTCGTCCCTCTCCATCACCATCGCTCGTCCTGTGTCGTCACCATCTAATTCACTCCTCGTCTCAGCGCTCCATCCCCGCAGCGATGCTCCTCTCGTGTACGTTCTCACCACTGGCTGCCATTCTGTCGCCAGTCTTTTTCAATCATCCATCGCCTTCCATTGACATGTCCTTCCCAGGCCCGGCGACTTTCCTCGACTCAACATGGATGTCCCAGGTTTTCATTTATTCCCTAATCGGTGTGCTGCTATTGTTGTCGTTCGGTGTAATTCTAATAACGCATCCTCCCATGCTTCTTTTCGGTCAAATAAAAAACAGCAGACCGTTGTGAATGGGTAAACAGAGCTGCTGCATCATATATATATATTTTTCGTAATGTTTTTCGAACCGGTGCCTCCTATGTGAACAAGCTGTGGCGTTCGAGCAAAACTTGCGAACAGGCAAAACGTTGCGAGAGCACCGTGCCAGAATAAACGTTGTTGTGCTGCAGTGCGCGGGAGAGAATGGCGTGCGTCTCATAACCTTTACGTTTGGCACGCAGGTGCAGGAGCACTCTCCTGCCCACTGAGCTCTCGGTTGAGCCTTTGCAAAATTCTGCTCGCATTCGACTTGCCCTTTTTCGGCGCTGTAACGAAAATAGATCGAAGGAGTGCGTTTGGTTTTTTTGCAGCGAGTCGGGCCTAACGTTCCACTTAGGTTGTCTGGGAAAGGAAATTGATTGAGAAAAATTGTTGTGATATCAAGAAAAAAATGCCGTTGTGGAAGAATTGAGTTGTATCTTATTCTGCACAAGTGAATTCTTTGTTTGTCTGTCTCCCCCTCTCTGTCTTTGATCGTTTTATGTTTGGGTTTTCTAGGCGGCCCCAGAAGGTGTGTCTCTGTCCCTTCTTGCCGGCTCACCCACTGGAGGTTTCCACGCGTCTCTATATTGTACAGCATCCGGCCGAGGCAAGTTACATGTCACCCAGTCACCCTGGCACACAGCAGCCCACACACCAGTGTGAGTGTACACAGGATCACACGCCAATCCACAAACCATCTCACGCACTCACCTACAGATAACACGCCAGCCCACACACACAAGCTGACACATAGTTCGACATACCTTTACACTAGCCCACACCAATCCACTTACCACCCCATACATTCACCCACATGCATGCTCACACAACAGCCAAGGTAAATTCTACCCAGCCACAAACCAGCCCACACACCAGCGCATGTATGTATGGATGTTGGACTTCTTTCGCACCGTACATAGCCAACCGCACAAATCGGAGGTGCGAGGTTTGCACACCAATCCTTTGAAGGCCCGCATGTACACGATGCGTGGGTTACCAGAACCATGCCTGGCTGCCTTCGTCTTGCTCATGGTGATGTTTTTACACCACAACAAGTACTCATTTGAGGCTGAGTCGACCTAGGGGAGGCTTAGGACTGGTTCAGATAAATCATCAATCGTGTTGGCTATGATTGAGACTCGAACTCGGGTCGCCAATCCACACACACCTGCTCCACACACCAGCCCACACAAGCCTCCAATTCTTATCGGACAGCTCTGAACACAGCATAGGCATGTGTGCACAAGGAAAGGTTAATTTGTTTTGGGGGTGGCGCCACGGTGGCGAAATGTTAACTACCTCGTCTGGTGTACAGGAGGTCGTGGGTTGGTGCCCGACCCTGACGCCTGCATATTTGGAGTTTGCATGTTCTCCCTGTGGTCGTGTGGATTTTTCTCCGGATCCTCCGGTTTTTCCCTCCACATTCGGAAGCATACATTTAGAGTATTTGGCTGCTATAAATTTCCACATGATAAGCCACTTCGCTGAGTTATCATTTGTGGCCAGGTTGCTTCTGAAAAAGAGCTACATAGCTTAGTGGGCCTTACGCGGTAAAATCGTTTTACAATAGTTCCTGTCAACACTCTCCAGCACACCACCACTTGCTGGCAGAGTGGCACCACTTCGCCAACATACTGGGTACAACGGCACAGCCGACACATCGGAGAGCAAACTTGTGGTTTAGAGACGGGATGCCTCGCCCATAACTCAATTAGTCGACTACAAATAAAAACAACCACTTTTTTGTGGTCGATTACTCTGGTCTCTTTAAAAATGGCCGCCGCCACGACATCCTGCCTTCCCCGAAGGTGGGAAACCCACCTACCAATGACATCGCCAAGCCGTGCCCCCATCACCGCCTGTCCAGCGTCACATGCACAGGATCGGAGGTGAAAGACTATTCTTGTGATACCAGGTTAAGTTTGGTGATGGGATCGATAATCAGTAGAATTATAACTGTGTACCTAAAGTGATCATTTCCAAACTCATTTTGTTGTTTTTGGAGCATTATGGGTAAAGGAATTTAGAATCGGACTCCATTCTGTGTCTCCACATCAATTCAAACCTGTAAAATGATGATAAAACTCATTGCGACAGATAAAATTGTTCAAGCCAGAAAACCAAAAATATCCAATAAGACATGCATTGCCTTGTGCAGAACATCTCATTTATAAATTTGCGTAATTGTTGTTGCCTGTAGGCAAGCTAATGGGTTCCCTTTAGTGTCAGGGTTAGCCCTCTGCATACGTGGGCTGCCAAAACCTTATGGCATTCGCGGACAGTGATGACTTACGGTCATGATGAGTCCTCATGAGTGTGAAACCGGTCGACAATTGTGTGGGTTTCACTGCTTCCTTGTTGAGATAGCCACCTTTTATAGATTTTTTTTGAGTTGGTGGATTAAGTGGCAATATGGCCACACATCCATTGATTTTGAGTTAAAACTATAAAAAAAATATTATTTTACCAGGCAAAGCTCACTGAGCTATGTAGCTATTTTTCAGAAGCAACCTGGCCACAAGCTCAACGAAAGTGACTTATCATGTGGACATTTCTCCTAGCCAAATACTGTAAATGCATGTTTCTAAATGTGGAGGGAAACACCGGAGGACTCGGAGAAAAAATACACACGACCACGGGGAGAACATGCAAACTCCAAATAAACAGGTGTCAGATTTGGGATCGAACCCACAACCTCCTGCATACCATCTTGGTTCTTTCGGTAAAGACACGTAGAATGGGAAACCTGAGGACGGCTGCTTGCGTTGTGGCCAAAACGTCGTGAGAATTATTTGATTATGTTTTCTTTTTATTGTTTTATTATTTCTATTCTACGTGACTTTACCGAAAGAACCAAGAAGATGAATCCCTGCAGTCACGAAAGCTTTAAATCGAAATCCTGCATACCAGGCGAGGGAATTAACATCTCGCAACCAAGTATGTTGTCTGTATAAGGCTGATAAACATGCAATGCACATCTTTGTTGTTAAATTTGTCTGCACATCATAATCAGCCATGGTCAATCCACTGCAGGTTGAAAGCCTCTCCAAGCTGCCACCACTTCTCACATTCCTGTGGTTCAACAATCTATCCATCGCCTGCACATTAACTGATTTCACCGCTCCATTTCCTCAGTGGATGCCACTATGAATAAAAAATAAAAGCATGTTTTCTTCCATTGGCCTATTGGCTTTCCAGACAAACGTTATCCATATTATCCAGAAACGTTTGTTTAAGCAAGCAAACTCTCGACTACTTTGTATCTCCTGGCTCTCATCAGCAGGCTTGTTTCAATGAACGCTCCTGGGATTCCAGATTTTTTGGCAAAGCACCGAAATAATTGGTTAGCCCAGTTTTTATCTCATTCCTATTCCCGACCAACTCGAACGGCTCACGTCGGCGCGGCTCGCCTCCTCTAAGTCGCGATCGCTCAGCGGGTTTTTTTTTTTGCTGCGCATGCCACGGGAGCCGGAACGCGGAGCGTTACGAGAACGGATTCCGTCGTTAGAAGCGACGCGTTGCGCCCTGCTCCATCGATTGGCAATTACGGCGGTCGGAGCCTTCCGAGTGGAACTTTCATTTGGGTTTTTAATTGCCCGCCCCGCGGAGCGGCGCGACGGGCGTAGTGGAGTGCGCGCTCGCACACCGCTAGCCCATGCGCGCTAATTGCGTCACGCCGACGCGCGTGCGCCTGCCGCCCCTCGGTGTGTGGGTGTGTGTCTGCGTACGCGCGTGTGTGTGGGGAGCAGCAGTGTGGCGCTTAGTGCGCTGCGCCACGGACCCACCTTTCCCGAGTTCAGTTCCCGCTCACGGCCAACACCAGTGACGATTATCTGAACCGGTTCTGGGCCTCCTCTCGGTCGACTCAGCCTCAAATGAGTACCTGGTGCGGTGCGTAAACATCGGCATTAGGGAGACAAAGGCGGTCGGGCATGGTGCTGTTCGAGCCCCTAGTTTTCCGTGCTGGCCTTCGTCGGTGCTCGCTCACAGCATATGCCCAAAAGGTCTGTTAAAGCTATGAGGATCTTTGCGTTTAGGCAGGCACATGTACGTGGGGAGCGGTAGTGTTGTGGTTAGCACGCTAACTTAAGAACCTGACCCACTCAAGTTCGATTTCCACTCGTGGCCCAAATCACTGATGAATATCTGAACTGGTTTTGGGTCTCCGCTTCGTTCACACAGTCTTTAATGAGTACCTTGTGCTGTGGTGTTAACCACGTTGATATTATCCTCACTGCTCACTTATAGCATTTGCCGTAACAGTCTGTTTAAGCTATCGGGGGACCTTTGACATTGTATTTGCTCGCATATATATGTGTGCTTGTGTGTGTGTGCACACGTGTCTGTGTGTCTCTTTGTATGTGTCCGTGTGCTTGTGTGTGAATTCATATTTGTACACACGTTTATATTCGCTATATTCAGCGTGCAATGATTTTCCCACCTTCCACTTTGTTTTGTATCTGCTGTACATTGACCTTCTTTCGCACCGTATGTAGCCAACTGCTAATAGGAGGTGCAGCCGAGGGTGGAGGGGTGTGATTTGGGTGGCAGGGTGGCTCAGTGGTAAAACTTGTGTCTCACAGCAAACAATGTCTTGGCTTCAATTCCCCCTACTCGGGCCCCTTTTGACTGTGGAGTTTGTGTGTTTTCCCCCCTGTTTTGCTTGTGCTTCCTTTAGGTTCTCCGGGTTTCCTTCCTTCGCTAAATAAACCCCCCACAAACAATGTAACTGATATTGGGCAAAATCCCAATGCTGAAAAATTACCTGAAAATTACTTAATTGCGATTACACATGAATATCTCCCTCTACTACAAAACTTGGGAGGACCCTCCTGAAATAGTCCTGAGACTCGGTAGAGCTTTCCTGGGTAAATAAGTGTAATATAATAACAGTTTGGGGTCACAGTTCGATTCAATAATATAATCCTATTTGTACTATATTAGCTTATCTTTAATATATAGCACCTTAATCCAAGGTGCTTTACAATAATTATAAAGTTGTACATGAGATGATAGTGGTTGAAATAAAGAGTGGCGTTATTAAAAGCAGTAGTGGTTTAATTATGGTGACAGGAGGACAGGTGGGAGTGGTTAAGGAGGCGTTGGGGTAGTCATGTCTGTTGCGTGCACAGTCCTTGCTCTTTGTCTCGTGCTGTCTCTTTGCATTCATCCCCAACAGTTGGCCTGAAGAAAATATTTGCACAACATTGGCACAAATCGTAAATGATCAACTCTTACACGGGACAGTTCAATCCAAAAATATTCCATTTTAACGAGTGTATTGTTACACTCCTAATACCCACCTGTACTTAGCTATGGTCGCCCGATGTCTTAGAACGTTGGGCGCGTGGGACGAGGCTGCGGGCGCGTGGGACGAGGCTGCAGCCGCGTGAGCGAGTGTGTGCGCACTTGTGTATGTGCAAACGTGCACGGATTGAGGTCAGAGGGCACCATATCTGCCTTGCTCAGATAAATTATTAACACCATCTCAGGTGATATGGCTGCCAGAGTGGTGTGTTGGGCTGTCAAAGCGTACAAATAAAACTCCCGGTGGGTATTGACCCGTTCGCCTTAGATGCTGCGCTTAGCCCTGGATTTATGGGGGGGGGGGGGTGGCTATAACGTTTTCCTAAGCATGTGGCCTTCTGATCACCAATGTGTTTGCAGTGGTTAGCGCGCCGCGTGGACGTGATAGGCGCACGAGCACCGTTGCCCAATGCGCACTGCTCCAGAGAAAACCAATTACGTGCCAAAGATTTGGGTTGACACAAGTGGTGAGATGGCTCCTAAACAAATAGACAGACAGCCAGATGTCCTTTATTTATGACAAGGTGAGAGCTCATTGTGGAGAGGTGTAATGACCACGTCAATTCATAAAATGATATTCATTCCTAAGCTTACGGTGCACGCATCGAATCTCTGCCGTAGGAATCGCAATCGGCTTGTTAGGATTTGCACGTAGCAATCGTATATCTATACTCTTTGGTTTTTTCGGTAAAGTCACGTAGGTAAAAAATAAAAATAAATTAAATCACGTCGTTTCGGAGGCAAAACAAGCTTCTGTCTTCAGGTGGCACCGTCACAGCAAAATTACTGTATCAAATTACTGCTGTGACTGTGCCACATGAAGACGGAAGCTTGTGTTGCCTCCGAAACATCGTGATTTCATTTATTGAAAAAATTTACCCACTTGACTTAAACCGAAAAAAAACCCTTGCAGTCACGAAAACTTCAAATGTAGAATAAAAATCTAGAATGGTATATCTCTTTGTAGTTTTCATTTTTACGTAGTAGCGGCGTCGCGCATGCAAATTGCGTCTCAAAACGCCATTGAGTTTGTAACGTGCACAGTTGGGTTTTTTATGCTCGGAGGCTCCCACAGATGAACGGCAGCCACCGCTGGCGGCGCTTCGACCAAGTTTCCCAAGGTCTGCGGTCCTGCAATGGGATGTTTTGCCAACTGTGTTGAACATGATTGGGGCTCGCGGAACCCCCCTGCTGCCACAAAATGGCTTCCTACATTCTCCGCATTGTTAAGCAAAAGAATCGTGATAGATCATCGAATCGTGTAGCGGCGAATCATTGCATCTCTTTTATTGAAACTACAGTTTCTGTTGTGCAAGGGGGATTATGGTTAAATGTCTTGTTCAAGGCCAGTCCGGTATCTTTCATTTCACCCGGAGGTGTAAAATCTATTGGGGCACATTATACATTGCCTCTTTCGTAAGGATGACCTGCGTTACATTGAATCGTTTTAAGTATTCTGAATACTGAAAAAAACATTCAAAATTTAACAGAACCAGACTACATTTAACAAATTATTGAACAAAAATATGAGTAATGCAAGGTAAAGATGGCGAATCGCACGTAAAACAAATGGACAAAAAAGTGGGGAAGGTGCAATGGGGCGGTTCATTCACTGTGCGATGAACCCAAAAAATCCGAGTTTGATTCTAAGCCACGGCCAACATCAGTGCTGAGTGATATCTGAACCAGTCTTATGGTCAAACAACTCCCCTTAATCCTCACGGTGTGAGAAGGACTTCATCGAGTAGTGGATTGGCAAAGGGCTGTGAATTATATTATTTGCTTTTACATATAAAACACTTTCTCATGAACATAAAATAACGCATCTTATTATTTTAACTGTTATTAATATTCATTTACATTCGTAAGGCACACTCCATCCGTAGATCCCAACCTGTTTTGTGGCACTTTCCAGGGGACATTAAAAGCTCACGAGTTCATCGCCTGGATTGTGATCCAGGAGGGATTTAACTCTTCTGGTGTCAACATGCCGAGTACCACTTTGGGGGAAGTCAACAGTGGTTTATTTTTTTATCTGGAATTTCATCATTGGTGCAGAGGCTATAAACAGGAGATGGCCACCGCCCTGCACTCATTTGAGCCAAGAACTACTCAAACATTTTACTCGGGCTTTATAGTTATATCATTCAAAGTCAGCGATGTTATTACTAAATAATTAAGCGTACAGCCTTGCAACCGATGGGTTAGGCGATGCCTAACTCAAGTTAAGCATTCACAGTGGAGACGGTTGAGCGTGCTTGGGTAATAATTCATGCTTGAGCATGGCGCCAGAATGTAAAGGCTTTTAACCCTTTGTGAACAAATCTAAATCTTACATGTCCAAACGATGTAGTGATGTGCCAGCATGCTTAAAAATAATGCCCTCGTTGCATATCAGCAGTGCTATTATTGTTGTTATTATACATTTGTGTAGAATTTAGACATTGTATCACTGGGTAAAGGCAGCCTGCTTAATCAGAATCAGAATTTTTATTTAGACTAGAGGAATCCGATGAGCTCTGAAGCTTTTTTTCTCAGATGTCCAGTAGGGGTGGGTCAGAAAGTCACAACAAATAATACAAAAGAATAGAGGTTTTTTTGGGTTGGATCGTGTAAATATATAAATGTTTCGTTAAAACCTGCACCACCCGACACAGCCAACTGGTAAGGGTTATCACGTAATCAGAACATGCCAATTCGTCACTAGTACAGCATCACCGGTGTGTGGGAGAGCCAAGCCACAACATTTACAATCTGAGTACGACGTTTCGCCAGTAATTACAACTAGCTTCATCAGGCGACAGCCAGATTTGTAGAGAGTCCACCTGTTTCGTTCCTTATATAGAGGCGTAGATGTGGTGACCACACTTCTGTGCTCTTGTGTTAAGTGGGAGGGGGTATTAATGAGTCAACGTACATTATGCATGTACATTATGCATGTACATTATGCATGTACATTATGCGAGCCCTTTTATCTTGTCCTTCCTGTCCATTGTGTATTAAAATAGCCGTACCAACTGTAATCCCTATTGAAGTAAGGTGGCCTGTATAGGCATGCATTTAAACAATGCGTAAAGACTGTGTCAGCAAGTCTCGAAGTGAAGACAGGGTGTCAGCGAGGTTGGATACAAAGAGAAGGCGCCAGCAAGTCTGGAGGGTCTTGGTTGGGAAGTGTCCAAAAGAGACAGCTGGGGAAATTCCCCCAGAGAATCCAAGAGGATAAAAGCAGGGCAAGAAGAGATGTTTGGGGCCTACGGAGAGGGACTCGGGCCGTCGTCGCTGTCTTCACGTCATCGCTGTCTGCTCGGTCATACGATCTCCACGTCACATTATCTCATGACGACGTGGTCCTAAGCTACGGTTACGTGCAATAAAAAGAAACCTCTAAAGTTCGAGTCCGGAGTCGTTACAACTGGTGTCAGGAGTGGCAAGATGTTAAGATACTGCGGAGGAAAAAACCCACCGGGTGCAACTTCGGACGAAGGAGAGGAAGTTGAAGAAGCCCCCCTCCAAGCGGCCCCGGGAACAGAGATCCCGGTCAACAAAACCCTGGAACGATCAGAAATGGTGGGAGAAGACTGAGCTGGATGCCAGCAGCCATAGCTGCAAACCACGGAGGGGTGGCAGGAGTCCTTACAAATGTACTCTTTGGTTTTTTCGGTAAAGTCACGTAGGTAAAAAAAAAATGAAAACAACTCCATTAAATCACGACGTTTCGGGCGCAACACAAGCGTCCATCATCAGGTGGGAAAGCATGGCCTACCGCCATACTCTTTGGTTTTTTCGGTAAAGTCACGTAGGTATAAAATAAAATCAATTATACCTACGTGACTTTACTGAAAGAATCAAAGAGTATGGATCCCTGCAGTCACGAAAACTTCAAATCTACAAATGTATTATTTGATGATTCGCTTCCACGCAGCACTAAGTCGGTTGCTATCCGAACGGTTCAAATTATTTTTATTTCTTTAACTTTCGATAGATTCTCTAATTAGTCTTGGCCAGTAGTAGCTAGTTTTGCACAGAACTTCAACATCAAAATCAATTGAGTGTCCTTGTTGGCACGCGTGTTCTGCTACTGCTGACAGTTGTATTTGGGAGTATTTAATATTCTCTGATGTTCTTTTAGTCTCGTGCTGATCATTCGTCCTGTTTGCCCAACATAGCATTTGCCACAAAAACCGATAGGAGTGCAAAGTATAGGAATGCAAAACAAGTTACTAAATGTAAATATTAATAAATCGATACAAATGGAATAAGTACGTGAATTCCTGCCGATTTTTCAACACCAAAATCAATTTTGGGCAAGGTAGAAAATCAGTCCCAGACCACACCAAGTAGTATTTTATTTAGAATCAGAGGTGATGATGGCATTGGTGTCTGGGGATATCAACAATGACAATGCCAATGACGGTTATGGTTATGATGTTGATGCTGATGATTATTACATTGATGATGCTGATGCTGGCAGTGATGAAGACTGGTGACTTGGTTATAATCATGATAATGATGGCAATTATTGTTATGGTGATGGCAATGGTGACTGATTACAAGCACATATGACAGTGATGATGTTGATCATGATACCGCTCCCACTGATTAAGGTATTGTTGTGCGTATGCGTGCCGTACCGTTCGCTAACAGCACTTGCCCCAACAGTCTGTTAAAGTCTATCTGGGGGTTCTTTGTGCTTGCGTGTGTGTGCGCGTGTGTGCGCGTGTGTGCGCGTGCGTGCGTGTGTGTGCGCGCGTGTGTGTGCGCGTGTGTGTGTGTGCGTGTGTGTGTACCCAGGAAAGTCGCGTTCTGCGCACAGTGCCGCTGTTGGCGGCCTGCCTCTCCGCGCACGCCTGCACCGTGCTGGTTGGCCGCCGCTTCCCCGAGGACCGGTGAGGAGGCTCACAATGGCCGTGTCTGAGTTTGTGGGTTAGCAGCGCCGGGGTCCTGGTTGGAGCCTCGTTCCAGGTGTCTTTTCTTGAGTGGAATCAAAATGGCCGAGTTGGAGCCACTCCTTTGTATGAACCCTAGATTTGCTTGTCTGTCTCATTATCATCATCGTCATCAGCCATGGTCTCTCCACTGCTGGATCAAGGCCTCCCAAATCCATCGCCGTCTCGTACGGTAATGCGATGCAACACTGCGTCTAGCTCCTGCGCACGAGCATATCTCATGGCGCCATTTGCTCGGTGCACCTACTCTTGGCTGTGTTCCCTGCTTTGGTTGCCACGCCATCGTGAATCTGGACTGCTGACCATCGATTGTCGTATTCGTAGAGTTCAAATTGGTCAAGTTGGTTCAAGTCCATGTTCCAGTCTCCCTCCATTATTAATTGCGCTACCATTCATGGTCTTAAGCTGGACAGCAATGACTGCACCAAAAAGACCAGAAAACTAAATTCAAATATTTTCATTCAACTTTGTGCAGTCCAAAGCTGGGAAGTGATGCTGCCATGGCTACTCATCAGCACACTGGACTTGCAATACAGGGGTCGCAAGTTCTCCCCGTGGTCACGTGGATTTTTTTTCCGGTTCCTCCGATTATTTTCCTCCACATTTAGAAACATGCATTGAGATTATTCACATTATTTTGCTACGATAAATGTCCAAATGATAAGCCACTTTGTTGAGCTATAGTTTGGCCAGGTTGCTTCTAAAAAAGAAGTTCATACCTCAGTGGGCTTTGCCTGGTAGGATGGGGATGGTTTAGTCTTCTATGTATGTGTTTGGGTGATTTGTTTATCTTTCTTGTACTTTGCACTACTATCGTGTTTTTGCATTGTTGTTGTCATGTTCTTACCCGCCCCTACTGAACATCTGTGAAAAAGAGCTTTATAGATCATCGGATTCATCCAGTATAAATATTCTGATTTGATTTCTTGGTGCGACAGCTGAAACAATGATGCAAGTTTCTTACATTAACCTGGCCTCTGTCTACCCAGCAGTTTCTAAGTGGGTGTATGCCACAGATAGCCGATGGTCACGTCGCGTGTGGTGGGTTAAAGCATGGGGACTGCCAACCTCTTCCAACACGTCTAGCCGGCGTGGAAGAGTAGACCAAAATACCCTCAAGGAGCAAAGCTCCCTCTAGCGGAGGCTGTTTTGCCAAGCATTGGATTGAGCACGGAATTTGCAAGGGCTGCATTTTAATCTCGACCAGCGCTGGGATTCAAATTATTATATATAAATTAGATGACTGGCATACGGAGAATCGATTTGCATCACATGAAGGTGTGCTGTGTAGCGATAGCTGCAGGAGCTCTATTGAATGAACTCCAGAAGTATATCTGGGTCCGTTCCCTGATGGGATGGTTCAAGGCTTTATTATTGCCCGAAGGAGTTATAGGAGGAAAACGTCTTAGCCTTAGGACATGGAACTCCCTAATAAGACGGTCAAAATGTAATTGGTGATTTAAACTAGAAATAAAAACTTCATAGCCAGATTTCTAAATGAGTCTGTAAATCTTTATATAGCGTGTATAAATATATAGCCTGGTGACAGACCATTGGTGCACAGCACATTTGTTTCCCTCCGCAACAAACTCTCGGTCATAAACCATCGTGGGAAAGATTATGAATGGCGAAACTTCCACACCCCCCCCGCCCCCTCCGACACACGTAATAAATACTCATAAAACGGACAATAACATTAAGCAGTGTGCCACCAGGAAAAAAATATAGACAATAGTGAAAGCCTCAAATAGAAAAAAAAGCAATAAAGGAGTAAACAGAAAGCCAGACAGAGGTGCAGACAAATACGAAATATTGCAGCGAGGGGTGTGACACGCTCATTCAGCGCGTTCCGTGTCACTAGCGCCGATGGCTTAATTTAAACTAAAACTAAACTTTTATTTTTCCAGGTAAGGCTCACTGAGCTACTATATAGCTCTTTTTAAAAAATCGACCTGTTCTATCACAAATGATAAGCTCAACGAAGTGGCTTATCGCGTCGAAATTTATCGCAGCAAAATACTCTTAAACGCATGATGTTGATTCTAAATGTGGAGGGAAAAACCGGAGGACCCGGAGGAAAATCCACACGACCACTGGAAGAATATGCAAACTCCAAATATTCAGCAGGCGTCAGGTCAGGATCAAACCCACAACCTCCTGTATCCCGGGCAAGGTAGTTAACATCCCACCAACATGGCACCCTTTTTTGGATGTTTGGGCTGCCTCTTCTTGGTTCTTTCGGTAAAGTTTGGGGTGCCTGTTTGACCCAGGAGAGGATGATTGGGGTCGTCGGGTGGGGTGGGGGAGGTTTACATTTTTTTACCTTGTGCTTCCCAAGCCACTCACTTTTTATGTGGTGATGGGAGGTGCGATATTTCCACCCCAGCGCTTGACAGAGTGACCATGATGTTTAATTGGCAGTGGTGTTTTGCGTAAGCTCGGCTGCGTACTCTGTGTACTCGCTAGGGGGGGGTCTGTCCACCAGTTGCAACGGTCTGGTCACAATTACCCACGTGTGGGAGACAAAAGCAGATGGGCATGCATGGTCCCAGCCACATTTCCGCCATCGTTTGTCTTGCCGCCTCTATTAGGTACTCGCTAGACATCAGTATTTTATTAAGATTAATTCAACTGAAGGCTTTTAATTAGAAAATGTAAGTGTTTGTTGTCTCCCAGTTGTATTTCAATTGTGCCAGCGGCATGTTGTCATGAGAAAATTATTCCGGGTAATATCTCAGCGAGCAATGGACGAAGAACATTCCAGGAAAATGACGTTACTTAACTGCTGCTAAAGTGGCTTAAGTACATATCTTCCTACTCGGGGCACCGCACATCAGCAAACTGAACCTTTTTGATTATATGTGCTGGAATAATGAAAATTACTCTGAAAATGTATCTGATACAATGTGTTTTGTTGTGCAGTCATTGCTTACTTGGCTGAGACCATCAGCTCGTTATGCTTGAGAGTCCGGTTTAGACACTGATGGCTGAATCCTAGATTCAAACCTCAGATACTGAACTATGTGGCTCAGTGCTGTGTCACACTATCACTTATTCCCTTGAGCTTTCTGGGAATTCGCTTGTGTAGAAGGTAATATAATGCATAGAAGGCAAAAGGTGTTAATTGGGTTTTTTCTCAGAGGTAAAAGCTTGATGAAGGAAGTGCTGGAAGGAAGGATGTTGGAACAGAGGCCAAGAGGCAGAAGAAGAAAGGTGCTGCTTGACGATTTGAAGGCGGGGTTGGGGGGTGACTGTTCAGTGTATTGAAGAAGGAATCTCAATGTCGGGCAAGACGGAGGGAGTTTGAGCTATAGAGCTGCCATGGGGCAGAGGGCTAAAGAAGACTAAAGAAGAGAGCCCAAATATAATGTAAACGCAGAACCTCTTTGTCTCTCTCTTCCTCCCAAGATTCCCTGAGCTGGCACAGGTGTGTCGTAGCCCCAACACGCTGGTGCTGTACCCCGGGCCCGGTGCTGTCGACCTCTACGACCTTGTCGGCGCCTCCTCCTCCACCTGCGCTAGTGCTGCCCGTGAGAGTAGCGCCATCCTCCTCGGCGCAGGAGATGACTCTCCCGCCGCCGCCAAGCCTGGACGGGCAGACGCGTTCGCTCCCTGCGGTGCCGTCGATCCGACCCCCTTGGCAGATGCCTCCCGCGTCCCGACCCCCTCCTCGGTGAACGGCGCTGTTCCCCTCTTCACGCTGGTGCTCATCGACGGCACCTGGCGACAGGCCAAGGACATGTTTGAGCGCAACCGCCTCCTGCACATTCCGCGGCGGGTAAACCCAGCTGAAGTGGCACCGACAACCGCTGCTCCTGTACGCTAGCTCCGTCTCCTTGGCTCCGTACTCGTCCGTGTGTCGCTTCTCTTGGGGGTTCTTGGATTTGCAGGGCGATATATATTTTTAATTTTCTTGCCGCTCATCTTTGCTGGAAAAGTGCACCCCAGTGGTTATTTCAAGTCGCATGCAATTTTTTGTCAACATAAAAAAAATATGTATGGCGGTGATTTAGTCACCCTGAATGTGCCCGATTTTATCAGATGTCAAAAGCTAAGGTGGGTTAAGCCTAGATGGTGGTTGTACTGATGACCATCGCGCGTAAACATCGTTTGTCATAGTCATAGGCTGCTGCGAAAAATGCACTGACCAGCATGGTGAAGTATGGTCAAATATCCCACATGACCTGTAAGGTGTGAGGAGAGGGCCTCATTCCACAGTGGCTTCACAACATGACTGTCCATGTAGAATAACAATATATAGTTCTGGGCAGGATTCAATTCCATTGGTAGTCCAAGGCCTTTGTTTGAAAATTCACATTCATAAGGTAAGGACATGTCTCTCAATGGGGCTACGCATTTGTGCAAAGAATTTGATAGACCCTGGAGTGTTGCAATTATTGGTTCTGCCTTCTGCCACAGCACTATATGGCTATATGTGAAAACACATTGTATCAGTAAGTGGGCATTAAAGACTGTACAGCTTCATTCATTAGAGGCAGGATATTTTGTACCGCAGCTTGGCCTAAATTTCTTGCTTGAAAGCTGTGGCTAGATTGTAAAGCGCAGCAATAATGGAAATTCTCTTCGTCATTTTCTCGTTAGTAAAGCAGTGATGCTCGTCCTTTCTTTGAATGCTTGTCTGTGTGTTAAGCCATTCCTCTGATTATAATATTCCTCGGTGTAATCATCAGACATTGTCTAGCCACTGCTTGATGAAGGTCTTCCTATGCTATTTGCCATTCATCACAGCACCTATGCCACAGTCTTTCTCACTGCTGCACATGAAGTGAACTCATCATTCCATCCCCGCGGTTATCATCCTCTCCGGCACATTCTATGCTTTGGCCACCGTTGAAGCCAACCTACTTTTCTTAACATTCAATACGAGGTCTCTGATTTGCGTTTGTTCCCTGATGAATGTGCTTCTCCCCCTGTGTGTGGGTGTCGTTTTGATCATGGATCTCTTCTTGCTACTTTTTTTTAGTACACTTTACAGCTTTTGTTCCCTTCACAAAGTTGACATCCAAAACCTCCTCCTCATCTTGGGGCATGTAGACACACGTGTCAATTATTAACCCTTTCGCATTCCGAGACGTCTGCAAGTTGCAGGGTGGGTGCCGCTTACCGCTGAATCCCAGAACGCGCAAGCGGTTAATTCTTTTTAGAGAGGCATAGTGCTATTGTTTTTAAAGACATTGCATTCGCTGCAGAGAATTGTAGCGACACCACCGCCGCACTCTGCGAGAGCCGGCACCAAACTGTGCCACGTACCTTTCTGCATGGTCTTGTGGGAGCCTCGTTACCAAGATAGTTATTTAATTTTCTTGTTTATTCTGAATCAGAATCGAAAGAAAATACTGGCGACGTACCCGTACGTTGTCGGCACACTGGAAAGGGTTAAAGTCCTCTGTCCATTTTATATGGGGACGGTGGCTCACACTGTGGAAGCAGCGGTAATTTCTCTAGGTTTATTTTCTCTTTCTCACACCCACCTAGCTGCAAGATGTCCAGGAGGCAGCAGTACAGAAAGCGGGTTCGTTAACTTCGTCTGCAAGGGGGCTGTTCAGTGTTGTCTCTTGGTGTGCGTGGATTTCATTTCCGAATTACTCTCATTTTTTTCCTCTTGCAAAAAAGTCATTTAAAATGGAATTGGCCACTCATTTCAATGCCGGACCCTGCTGACAAAGAATATTGAGATTCAGTGATGCTTTCCTGTGTAAATAATTGACATCGGCATTGTTTATTAAAACGTGCAGCCCTTGCCAATCCATTGTTGGACGACGGCCTCCCCCGCACTGTATCAGACGTGGGGGTTGTTTGACCATACTTCATAATTCTGGTAATCGTTGCAGGTTGATGAAGGAAGCAAAGGGGGGGTGGGGGGGGGCGACAAGACCAGTGAAAAGACTTGTCATCGCTGGAATCAAACGCAGGTCACTCAGGTTATAGCACTGTGTGCCAATGCTCCACCAAACAATCATTTTTATGACTGCATGTGCAAATGTATGCTGTCAAATTTGTCCATCACCTGGCTAGCTAAGACACTTTATTCAGGCTACTGTAGCTCGCTTTATAACCCTACTTTCCATCGTTAAACTACAACAATCCCAGTGACGATTCTCTGAACCGGTTCTGGGTCTCTCCTAGGACGAATTGGCCTCAAGGGAATACCTGGTGCGATGTGTAAACATCGCCACTCGGGAGACAAAGGCGGCCAGGCGTGTTGCTGGCCACCCACCCCTCGTGTGCCGTACCACCCTTCATAGGTGCTCGCTAACAGGGCTTGGCCCGACAGTCTATTAAGGCTATATGGGGGATCTTTGTCTTCAGAGGGGGGAGGTTTGTGTCCATGTATGAGAGACGAGAGAGAGAGCGTGAGAGGGCTGTGTGACGGAGTGGATAGAGAGGTGGTTATATCATAGGCTCTATGGGGTATTTTGCGCTGTGGTTCTTCGTGTGCGGTGTTACATTTGATGTTTTATTACTGTACTTTTAAATTATATATTAATTTGTACTTCTCATGTTAAAAAGGTTGATCAAGAGTGGAACATTTTGGGGCTGAAACCTAACTCGGCTTTTCACATGGGAGGAGTCTATGGGAGAACGACGATTGTTTAATGAGCGATCGCTTAGCGAGCCATTTTCAAAGACCAAATATAGCAATTAGACCATTACAATTAATCATGATCCCACCTTGGTTAACATTGCTAAACAGGAATCCCTCATTTAACATCGTGGATGCGTTCCTGAAAAAGTGACACGTCAAGCAAAAACCGCGTTGAGCTTTAATTTCTGCACGGAATCACATTTGCACTGTAAAATCAGCCTGCAGTCATCCCTTGGTGGGACAAAGCACTTAGATGAGCGTGTGCCATGTACTCTGTTATTCCGTGTATTGTATCACACCACGCAGCCTCGCAGCTCAACAAAGTAGTCTGTCGTCTACCGCTCAGAAACGGCGTTATAACAACGGGCTTAATCTGCGTTGGGCGAAAAATGTTCCACCGTATTATAACACGTCGTATGAACACGCTTTAAGCGAGGACTTGCAGTATTCTGTGATGAGAATTGTTATTCAACTTTGCAGGTGAGCTGAAACAATAGTAATTGGCACGGTGTTAAACGTACGCACAGGCGACAATTTAATGATGGCTGTGTCGGGTGGTGGAGGGTTCTTAGCGACACAAATTTGATCAAATCAAAATCTCGGGCTAAACCCAAAAAATCAATTCCAAATAGCGACGACAAAGACGGTGGTGGCGGCAACGATGAAAGAGGTGGTGGAAAAAAAACCTCACGCAATTTATTTGGGCATAAATCGGCAGTTGTTTGCGTGTTATAGCACAGCCCAATCGATGCTTGGGCTAGGACATGGAGCAGCGAGCGGGTCAATTCAATCATGACATTTCGTTGGTCATTTATTTTCATGTATTACGATCGGCTGTTTGTTACCTTGTGCAAACATGCGCACGTATTTTTTTTTCTTCTCAAAATTACATTTCCCCCTCTCCCAATGGGAATTAGCTCATCGTCTGGGTGCAATGTACGAGGTTTGAAAGAAATAAATTGCAGGCGCGACATTTCGAGAACGGTGAGGCACCCAAAGTTCACTGTACGTCCGTGCGCACCTGTGTCTGCACACCTATTAAAGAGCCCATTCGAACGAGAAGAGCCCTTCGCACGCAGAGAAAATTAATCAGAGCTTTTGTTGTACTGAGCAAAATGTGGTTTTGGTGAAATGCATAAAGGTCTTGTGATTTTGTAGGGAAAGCGTTGCGTTGCTTTTCTAGAAAATCTCCACTTAATGATAAGAATTCGAGTGTACAGCCCTTTGGCAGGACCCTGCTGGGATGAAGGCCTCTCCAAGCCTTCTCAGATTAATTTGCAGGTTGTTTGACCTCAGACTCAACTATGCTGGTAATTTTGGTTTGATGAAGACGTGAGGCATAACAACCTGTTCAGATATCACGAGTCTGGGAATTTAATTCAGGTCACCGGGTCCAGAGCACAGTTCGCTAACCACTAAGCCTCCACTCCCCTCGGCTCGGTATCAAGACACATTTCTAGGAGGGTTCTACTTGTAATATTTGTCCATTTCCCTTTCGGGTGTTTTCGCTTGTGGTACAAAACCAGCGTTCCCAGTGAACATACTGCACATGCTGGTTGTTTTTTTTTCCTTCCGCGCACCTCGATTTTCCTTCCCCCACACCTCCGATGAGCACGGCTGGCTACATACGGTGCGACAGAAGTTTAACATGCACACATACACGCGAGCATAATAGCGCTCAACAGTCCGCAGTGGTGGCCATCGAGCTCCTTGCTGCGCTGCCTCCTGCAGCTCACTTAATCTCCCTACAGGTTGAATTGTCTCGCTCGCAGACGGGATCTCTGCGTGATCCACCAGCCCTGCCTCCAAAGCGGACGCGCAAGCAAGCGCGTGGTGCGGCCACATTCACCGCATCGCCCGTTTTTTTACAAATGCGGGGCACGTGGCGCAGATTAATTATCACGATGACGGTGGCCTTGCCGACACCATCGTGCCGTGCCAGCTCATAAATTAATTGTGCGCAGACGTTGGGCTCGGTGCATTCGCTTCGGCGGCGAAGACGTTAAAGGTTAGGGTGGGACAGAAGTTCACGTGAAAGTTGGAAGCGAGAGGACAGGAGAGAGGGAGAGAGAAAGGGAGAGCACAAAAAAACACGCTTGATGTTTGTAAAATTGTAATATTATTTATATTAGTAATTTATGACTCTTTTCAGAGGGCATTCCCTATCATAGCTGTTTGATGCTGAGCTGTCTTCATTTTTATTGTCAAACCCTCGCACGCACTGCGCGTGTGTGTACGTTCACGTCTATTAAATGTCACATGGCTTTGGCCGTGTGTCTCTTGTGCGACCGTGCCTGCATGTGCGCTCGCGCGCCTGTGCGGCTGCTGTCTGGGCTGTCTTTCAGGGAAGAGGTAGGCAGTGCGAGCGGCGATGTCTCCTCGGTCACTGGCGTGCCCCTGTAATTAATCAAGGGCCAAACTCCTGCGGTTTGCATGTTCGTGGGTCCAGGGGTTAATTGTGAGCTGTGAAATTTGCGCTGGTTGTCTTTTTAAGTTCTGATTTTTTTCTGGCTTCATTGTGACTGTCATCATCGTAATTTCTAGCATCATCGCTAGCAACATCATCAACATCTTCAGCTATTGTTATCTTTTTATTCAAGCTGCTTGAGAGCTCCACTGATATGATTGTGTTGCATTTCGCAAGGCAGACATATGGGTACTGGGTATCAACAGTAGTGTAATACACAAGGGGTACAGAATTTTGAAGAAACGAAAATTTTAATTTCGTCCAAGGCAACACAAGAAGAGTAATGTTAAGCCAAAGAGTTTAAGATTATTCTACCGCTGTATAAATTATAACTTGGACGAGGTGCTATAGGAGCTCATTATTGCAATGCTTGGGGGAGCAGTGGTGCATTGGTTGGCGCACTGCATCCGACAACCCAAGTCGATTTTCGCCTATGGCTAACATCAGTGGTGAGTGATATCTGAACTGGTCCTGTCCCCTTCCACCCTTCATTGGTCCACACCGACCATTGTGGTAACGTATGGATAAGCAACCCCAACGAATAACAACATTGTTGTGAAGGCTTTGTTCATCAGTGGATTAATAAGGGGATATACATTGGCAGCAAAACCAAATGTTGTGATCAAAGTTCCATAATACGTTGATATTTATAATATAGGGTAACTCAATAAAACATTCTAAATGCTTGGGTTGCATTTCTCATGATGCCTTGTCTATCCTTGGAGCTACGTGCAAAAAAGCACTCGCCACGGAGCAGTGCGGAGCCCGCAGGAATGAAAGTGATTCTTCACTGCAGTGGTAAAAGTTGGCCAAAAAAGGAAACGGTCAAAATATGGCGAGCCACAACAAAACGTTGAGGCTGAATGCAGAGCAGTGGAGCGCAATTTGCGAGCCTGTCATCCGCAGCGTTTCTCCAACAGCGCTCTCCGCCGCCTCGCTACATCTCGCCAATACGCAGCGGCGGCGACAGCAATTGCGGCAACAGGAAGGTTCAATTTTACACAAGACTGGCTCTGGGCAAAACGGTAGCAATGCTGTGTGGGCGGCTCAGCTTCAAATTCTTAATTTTCTGGCTTGGGTTCGTGATGGTTAATTTAAATTAATGTCTTCAATGCTTTCCAATTACGAATGAAAGCATCCTGTGTTGTCCGTCCATCTGTCCATCCGTTCGTCTGTCACATTGGGGTAATGAGAACGTTCTTAACATTGATCCGCAATAAACTTTAGTATAGAGTTGCGTTGCTGGTAGGGACTTGCCCTTCAGAAAACCAGGAAAGTTGATTTTTTCCTGAAACATGGAGGCATAAACCAGTGCAAAAATTTTACTATTGTCAAATATGCTATTAAGTTCTACCTTCCATCAGCGGTATTCATAATTACATAGTTAAATACTTCCCAGTACAAAATGCGCGTGGAAGGAGGTACATAATCCACGTGTATGCATTCATTTTCTACCTCGTTACATTTTTTGAGATTCCACGGACCGAGTTGGCAGTAGAGAAAAAAAGCACAATTTTCATCATGAACACTGCCTTATAATAAAGAAATATATCATAAGCCAACATATCATGGGAGAGTGGGGGAAATCATTCATATATCAATTCAGAACTGTTCATTTGTCAATTTAAAAACAAATTAGGGTGCCGCTGTGTAAAGTGAGATTTCAGAGTCAGATGAAGGGCTTCGGTAAGAAACTAGCCTATTACGACATTTTTTTCTATGATTAGGCAGTGCTAATAATTTTGGTGACTTTTAAGCATTCTTGGAAAGGATACATTTTAAATTAATTTTTTTAAAAATTCTCACCTCCAAATTCAACGGATAATTTAGCACGTTGTTTTGGGCATGGCGTTGATAACGCACGCCGCCGTCGCTGCATTCATTTTTCTTTTTCAAGTGACGCGTGAAGGATCGCTCATGGAAAACAGAGACGTCCCTTTTCACAGAGAAGGCCCCATACACACGCGTGTGCTGCGATGGTGCACCGTGACAAGGGGAGGTGCGAGGGGAAAGGTGGGGGGGGGGGCTATCGTGCCCAAAAGCATGGCTTGTCAGCTCCTTCTGCGACAGCCGATCGGCATCCGCGTCTCTTTAAATTCGCTAGGATGCTTAAGAGTCACCGACGAGACGCGCCGGTAAATTCGGCCCATCCCAGCAGCCTGCCGCCGCTCAAAGGGAGCTCCTTAATTCTGCTCGATATTCTCCAGCCGTTCCATTACATCCGTGGCCCGACGACGGCATTCTCTATCTAACAGAAATTTATTCTGATGGCTGTCCGCACCGCGGCAATGGTTTTCCAATCCCTTCACAACCACCGCTGTTTTATTTTTTTTCTTATCGTTTTACATATAAATACGCTCGGCATCCATCCATCCTCGGCGTGTCCGATAATGGTGCTGCGAGGATGTTGTCAATTAAGTTCACGCTCGAGTAATTTACGTGCACATTTAAGGTCCGGTTACACCATTAGCAGTGGTCTAGCAGCCTGAAGCCACATTTTGGGGCAGAGCATGCAAATAATGAATTGACCCATCCTTGATAACATTACTGGGTGGCAAGGTGGCATGTGCTGTGGTAACACTCGTGTGTCACAGTCAGGAGCGCCTGATACTGGTAGGAACCTCCTGGTTACACCAGCCCACAGGGGATTATTGTGTCCATCCGTCCGTCGTGCATCCAAAAATGGGAGTGGTGGGGCTGGGTGGGGAGGGGTGGGAGGGGTGGGGCTGGGTGGGGAGGGGGTGGGAGGGGTGGGGCTGGGTGGGGAGGGGCTGGTCACCCCGTGGTGCCCTTATAAAACTCAACGTTTAACCTATTAATGCCGGCTTGTGGCCGCCCTCACAGTCGGGCATATTTGCGGAATACACTACGCCGCCGTTGACCCTGGCCATTGACCGAGCAAGCCAACGTTCCTACCAGCTCCCTCCGCAGGAATGTGTTTTTGATTCGTGACCCGGGTGCCTATCTGCGTTTGTAAGCTCCCCTTGTTGTGCATGGCTTTCCTCTGGGCTCTCTAGTTTCCTCCCATAGCTAAAACAAAGCATGCAATGTGTGACTGGTCCTGGCCAAATATCCCTGTGCTGACAATTTACCTTGAAACTACTCGTAGCAATATCACCCCCCCCACCCCTACTGAAAAAACGTAGCATTGAGATTTTTTTTCTGGATAAACAAATGTAATCATTATAATAAAGAATAATTACTGTCGATATTGCATTGTGCCACGATGCGCTAGGAGGCATCATGGACTGGGGTAAGAAAGACACGCAATTTATATGTACATTTATATAAATAGGTTATTTATAATAAATAGAAACTGTCACTTGGATGAAAAATGCATATGAAATGGCGTCACTCACTTGTGCAGGTCTTCTGCAAATGCTGCCATTTCCATCAGCCTTTTATTATTCCAATCGTTCACCTCGCAAAGCCACACTGAGTCCCAAGACTCTGTTTCAGGAGGGTCCTGGCCATGCTGATAATACGGCGGTCGCACATCACGCACTTGACCCCTCCTGCTCTTCCATTTCTATTTAGTGTTTTCGTTTTCTGGGCTAGGCTCCCGGTGTTTTTGAGTGCTTCTGCACTCAAATTGTTTTTAAATGCTATAATGCCCAAAATAGTTCAATAAGGACGTTCATAGTAATTAAGGCGACAATCACCGCTTGTAATTAAGCTGCTGAAGTAGTCCTCAGAGGGACAATTTCTTTTAAGACATTTTTTTTCATCACCAAGATCTGGTAATTTTTCATTTCCCACATCTGGGCAATGAAGAATTTGAGCTTCATTCTGGATGGGGCCAGGGATAGGCTGCAGACAGCCGAGACGCTTCAGGACAGTGCCCAGCCCTCCACCAGTGGGTAAACAGGGCCCAGGAACCGAGAAAAGGGAAACTCCTGCGAGGAATAAACAGGCTGAGGGAGGGTAGCACTCGGTGGAGGAACTTAGCCCTGCCATAAATGCACCAAGTACACCCAGAGGGGCGGGGAGGGGGGGATGCTTCTCATGAGCAGCAGATAGTTGTGACGAGGGCGGTGAATTGGCTGTGGAGGTATTTCCTCTGGGGAGATGTCAGAAGAATTAGACGCAGAGTGGTGGTGGCTGAAATGGAGGCAGTCCCTCCAGTTTCAACGCAAGAGGAGGCAGCAGACAAGGAGAAGGAAGCGAAGCCCTCCGCGGTTTACCGAGCCGCCGGACCCGTCTTGGCCAGAACTCTCACTTGTTCAACACATGCTGGACATGATTAGACACGAATGGGAACCCCCCCTCCCCCCTTCGAAGTGCCCAAGTAGTGTGGAGAAGCATTACACACTACCTGGCCCAGGAGATGGTGGCTCTCTGACCCCCTAGGGCGTGCTGGGTAGGAGAAGGCTGGCATCTCCCATAGAACAGGCGGGGGAGTTTCTATTAAAGGCAGACTAAGTTATTGAATTTCCAGTAAAAGGCAAACGTGCAAAAAGAGAACAAAAACTCTAAGAGGGAAAAATATATATAAATAAACCAAACGTGATTGTTGTTGTGAAGAGCATGCCCTTAGAAGAGTGAGCCACAAGTCTTGTAACCATCAATGGGGCTAGACAGAAATTATGATTGTTACATCCTATGCCGTGTTTATCTTGCTTTTCTAAGAAATACGTTATTAAATGTTTTCGTTGAATACAAGGTTACAAAAACACAAACAACGGGGATGTGGGATCCATCAAACAAACGCCTTCTGGGGGGGGGGGGAAATAAATATATAAGCGAGGGAGTGCAAATCTGTCAAACAGCACGCCTCGAGACGGCATGAAAGGTAAAATAGGAAGATAGATGTGTGACAGTGCGGCGGGCGCGGTTGGGAAGTGCGCTCAGCGATGTCCAGCGGCTTAGCCATCACGAGTGTGCAGGCGCTGCAACTGCACTGGGGCCTACGTTCTGGAGGGATCCAGGCGACAGGCTGCCGAAAAGAGCGGAAGTCGGACAGGTCCATCCCGTGTGTTGCCTGCACTAGGGCCCTTGCTTACGACGCTGCGCCGCTGGCGATGTGCACGAGTGGACGGGCTCCATTTGCTTGCGCTAAATGTGCAACTGCTAACATATGAAGCTCAAGCACTGGCTGGAGGAGAAAGCGATAGAAGACTCTGCTAGTGTCTGTGTGATTAATAATGATAATCGAAACGAATTTGTCCAGGAAAACCACACTTGAGTCTGAACACACTTTTTTCTGGAGGATCCTGTTGCATTGGGATGTTTCGCCAATATCATTTGCATTTGATGTATTTAGCTTTGGGAGGACACTGGAGAGCTTACATGAAACCCACACAGAACAGGGGGAGAGAACGTACACCTCCACACAGAAAGGTTCCAGAATCAGGAATTGAACTCCTTCTCACTGTTACCAATGCAGCACCATCCTGATGAGTATCATGATAGCAATGGGCAATATGAGGATTGGTAGGAGAATTTATTACAAAAGTGAGACACGTTACAATGAATATTGCGATTCACACATCACGCAATATTCTCCATGGAAGTCCCTGACCTACATTGTCTTGGGCCTTCCCAAGGTCAACTCAGCCTTAAATGAATACCCGTGGTACTGTGTAAACATCAGTACTGGGGATTTTTAAAAAAGTGGCCGGGTGTGTTGCTGGTCATACCACCCCTGGGGTGCCCTGCTGCTGCTGCTTAATAAGGTGCTTACTAACAGCCCTTGCCCCAACAGTGTTAAGGGCTATGGGGAGGGTCTTTGTTTTATTTGTTGATCTGGGTGGTTATCTATAATACATCGAAACTGTCACGAGCATGAAATAGGGATATAAAGAGGTGTCACTCACTTCTCTCCAAGTCGTCTGCAAATGATGACATTTGCAGCTGCTTTTATTTATTTTTATTCCTGCTTCAAAAACAAACAATGAAAAAACGAAGAGAGAGAGGAAATTGTGCAGTATTTTCTCAATAAAATCTGGGGAAGTGGATGACATTTTCTGGGGAACTGGTAGAGAATAAATGGTGGTGGCTTTGACAGTGTTGGTACTGGTGACAGTGTATTGGTTATGGTGACCACTGGTCATCATATTGCTGTGGTGGTGAGGGTGTTGGTAGTGTCAGTCATTGGTTGGCAGTGGACGTGGTGGCGATTGTGTCGCTGTGGTAATGGTTGTGATCAAAGTGGTATTGACAGTGATGGTCGGTCATTGATGGTGACTCGTGGTGATTGTATTACAGTGATGATAGTGACCATAGTTTTGATGGTGGTGGTGATAATGGAGTAATGGTGTCTAAATTTAAATTTAAAGCTTTCGTGACTGCAGGGATTCATCTTCTTGGTTTTTTCGGTAAAGTCACGTAGAAGGGAAATAATAAAATGATAAAAATAAATCATAATAATATAAAAATTCTCACGACGTTTCGGCCACAACACAAGCAGCCGTCCTCAGATGAAGAAACAGAGCTGTCGGAAAGACAGCGTCCCAATGAACACCGCCAAGCTTGGCAGTATATATTTAAGCTGGGTCGGGGGAGGAGAGCGCCTTGACAAAGGAGTTTACATATCAACAGCGGAATGAAGCATATTGATGGAAAATGCAGATATAGGATTAGTCACTCCTTGTGGAATGTGTAATGGTGACTGTTAAAGATTATATATCAGTGGTGATGGTGACAGTGGTGGTGTTGTTGGGTGTGTAGCGGTAGCATTGTGGTTAGCACGTTGCTCTACGAACCCGGCGATAGGAGTTCGATTCCCGCTCACGGCCAACACCAGTGACGATTGTCTGAACCGGTCAAAGGACTCCCCAAGATCGACTCAGCCTCATATGAGTACCTGGTGCAGTGTGTAAACATTGCCACTGGGGAGACAAACGTGGCCGGGCGTGGTGCTGGCCACCCCCCACCCCCTCATGTGCCGTGTCGGCTTTCATAGGCGCTGCTTGCTGACAGCACTTGCCCCAACAGTCTATTAGGGCTGTAGGGGGGGGTGGGGGGAGCAGGGGGGATATTTGGTGTCAATAGTCATGGCGCATCGGTAATGGTGACTTGGTGGTGACCGCGTTGCTGCCGTGGCAGGTGGAGTTGCGGGAGAGCAGGGACAGCCAGTACGTGATCCGCTCCCAGCCCCGCGGTTCGTGCCTCTCGACGCTGGAGTGTGCCGCCTTCGCCCTCGCCGCCCTCGAGCGTGACCCCAGCATCCACGAGGTGCGTGGCTTCGACCGTCGACCTCGACTTGTTACACCCCGACTCGCAAAACCACAACACGTGACCCAGCGGTTTGTAATTCCGGTCCCTGAGACGGCTACCCCCGGGGCCAGTCCCCCCAAGGCAAAGCAATTCCAACACACACACACAAAAGGCAATCTTGAGGTATTTTATTTAATCTCTTGAAGGAAATCAAGTTTGAACCTTCAACCCAACAGGCTTTCTTCCAGTGTAAACTGCACAGCTTCTCCTTTCACTTACCCATTAAGCCAGTGAGTTGAGTATATAAGACACGCCGCATGTTAACTAGTTCAGAGTTGGTTAACTGGCGAGTGAGTGAGTGGCGAAGCGTGGAGCTGCCAAGCCACTTTCCCTGCCCAGTCTTGGGCATAACATTTGCTACACCACCCACCCGCTTAGCCATTGCATAAGTCAACTTATCAATTCTCAAAAAACTCCAAGTCGTCGAACCGCGGCCCTATACTGGCCTTGCGCAGCAGGAGTGGGTCCTACACCACCCCCTCCCGCTCGTCTTATTGATCCCCCCCCCCCCCCCCCAAAAATGTTTTTTAGCTAATTAATCATTCGTGGGAGGAAAAATTGCGCGGGCCAGAAACATCAATGCTGGCAAAATGGAGCTGCTAGGATGCCGGCTTGGCACCCACCGTTTGTTACGGTCATCAGCCATTGATCCCGCTAATTGCCCTAATGGGACGGCGTTGGCGCCCGTGACGACGGCCCGTTCCGCTCCCGCTATGGAATTCAGCGACGCCCTCCTTTTTCGCCTCCCGACACGGGCGCTCAATTAACGTCGAGTGGACGCCAAACAAAACAAGCAAAACAGACCGAAATTGAAAAGTTCTGGACCGTGGCGTGAAGCCGGACCAAATTACCTTTATGTCGAAGTGCGCGCTGCAGGAACGAATGGTATTATTTGAAAACGTGACAGGAGAGGCAACGCCAAATCCGTAACACGGGCTGGATAACGAGCAGGCAAGCACCACGCCTATTAAGTAGATCCTTCAGATTGTGTGTTCCTGTGTGTGCGTGTGCGTATGTTTATGTTAGGTCGACTCAGCCTGAAATGTGTACCTGGTGTGGTGTATAAACATCGCCACTGGGGAGATAAAATTGGCCGGGCATGTTACTGGCCAACCACCTCCTCGTGTGCCTTTCCGGCCTTCACAGGTGCTGGCAAACAGCACTTTCCCCAAAGGTCTGCTAAGGCAACACTGGGGATATTTATATTTGTTTGTATGCATATGTTAGTGTGCTGCGCTGTGAACTTGGTGACTTGAGTATGAGTCCTGGGCTTCTCCTAGATCGACTTAGTCATAAATTAGTACCTAGTGTGATGTGTACAAATCAGTACCAGGGGAGACAAAAGCGACCGGGCGTGCTGCTGACCACCCACCCTTTCATGTGCCGTTCCAGCCTTCATAGGTGCACGATAACAGCGCTTGCCCTAACAGTCTGTTAAGGCTATGCGAGGAGTCTTTGTATTAGTCTAATGTGTGGTGAGCGGTGGCATAGTGGTTCAAGATTCTCAGTGACCTGGATTCGATTCTTAGCCATGATAAATGGAATCTGTACCGAGTCTGGGCATTCTTAGGTTCACTCAGCCTTTTAAACGAGTGCTTGTGTTTGTCAATACCGGCAGTGGGGAGACAGAGGTATCCAGATAGATGTCTTGCTTGTGACACGATCGTCGCACAGGTGTGCCGTGTGCCGGTCTTAATAGGCACTCGCTAACAGGCACTTGCCTCCCCCCCCCAGTCAGTGTGGCTAAGTGACTGATCCCTTATTAGTGCAAATCAGGGGGGGGGAGCTCAATCTGGTGCAGTCGTTTCACTTCCTCTTTCCTTTGCCTGTTTTTGGTTGTTTAATTGAACCTGGTTTGGACCTCAGACAGTCCTCACTGTGCCCCCCCCCCCAACCTAAGAGCCCCGAGGGCCCCCTGCTCAGTACAAAGGCTTCCCCTGGCTCAGCCAAAGGGCTTCCTTCGCTTCACCCAGAAGGTCTCTCTTGATCATCTTAATGACCCCCTTGGCTTCTCTCTAAAGCCCCCCCCCCGCTCACTCTTCGACAGCCCCTCCCTCCCGCACCACCACCCAAAGCACTCTATGAACTAAACTATGCATTTTTTTTTATTTTACCAGTTAAGGCCCAATGAGCTTTATAGCTCGTTTTCAGAAGCGACCTGGCTACAAATGATAGGTCAACGAAGTAACTTATTGCGTCAAAATTCATAGCAGCCAAATACTCTGAATGCATGTTGATTCTAAATGTGGAGGGACAAACCGGACGACCCGGAGAAAAATCCACACGACTACGGGGAGAACGTGTAAACTCCAAATATACAGGTGTCAGGATCGGGATTGAACCCACGACCTGCTGCATACCAGGCGAGGTGGTTAACATCTCGCCACCATGGCGCCCACTCGACTTGTGGTGATTTGTTCCCCGTGCGATTTTCTAAATTGTCACGATTCGGTTTCACGATTCTATACAAGAATTGACTCTTTACTTTGTCATGTCCCGTTTGTTCATTCCACCTTATTTGTGCTGTGCTGTTCCACCTCGTTCGATTTGGAAGTTAAGTTGGTGTTTTTCTATAGCAGGGTTCTTCAATAGATGTGCCTCGCAGGGACATAAAGAGATACAGATTATTGAGATGAAATCCTGAATATAAGTAACAAAATAAATAAAGGGGCAAGTTCGCCTCCTTCACATTTTTCCTTCCACATAAAACACGGCCTTCTGGGAGTGCATAATTTAAGCAGCATTGGTTCAACACAACTGCTGATTGGCATCGAGTGATGAGATACTAATTGTCGCACCTGTCCTGAGTGTGCCTATGTTGTACCATAACTGCACAAATTACGCACTCCCACAAGGCCCCTTGGCTGATGAGATGTGTCTTAAAGAATACTCTCTCTTGTATGTGGAGGAACAGATATGTGTGCTAATTTATTTTTGAGTTTAACGACAAATAGAGATGAGAGACCCGCAGACAAGAGGTACCACAGTCTAGCGGTCTCATGTACAGGCGTTGTAACGTCACGCCGTCATGTGACCTCGTAACGTCTGTACACATGACTAAAGACGTCACATGGCCCGCCAACACACACTCGCTCTATTGTGTGGCCAGCTGCATAATATAGTTGAAGGACCTTGTAACAATGGAACAAAAGTTCAAGTTTATATAGTTAAATGAGAACTCAAGAGATCAGATTGGTCTCATCTGCAAGCATAACCTGGGGCATTAATCTGACAATAATGGGCGAGCGTTGCTTTTTTATATCTCCAATTTGGTTACTAGCAGTGCAATTTTATAATTGGTAAAATGTTTATCCCGACATCGGCACACAATGGCCCTCTCTTTTTGAATGATGTCAGGGAATCTTTTAATGTCCGCTGTGAAGTAGACGGTGCATAAGGACCATAACTGGGGCACTGCGGTAGCGAGATGTTAACTATCTCGCCTGGCGTACAGGAGGTCGTGGGTTCGATCCTGACCCTGACGCCTCTATATTTTAAGTTTGCATGTTCTCCCCGTGGTCGTGTGGATTTTTCTCTGGTTCCTCCATTGTTTCCCTCCACATTTAGAATCAACATGCGTTTAGAGTATTTGGCTGCTATAAATTTCCACATGATGAGCCACTTCGTTGAGCAATCATTTGTAGCTAGGCCACTTCTGAAAAATACCTATATTGCTCAGTGGGCCTTACCTGGTAAAAATAAAAATGTGTTTATAATAATTACAGATGTTACACCGCATTATTAATCAGGGGCGGCCGCTCGATTCGAACCGTGAACCTCTGCAACGAGCGGCGAACGCTCCACGGCAGCGAGGGCCCCGCCGTGTGACAGCTCCGTTGACACGTGTGACGCGGTTCCATCGCCAGCCTCTTTGAGTGTTCTTCTCCTAGTGATGATAACCCCACGCCAGGGAGGAGCAGGAGGAGACACGGCGAGTGGCAATAACAAAGCTGGGCTCTCTTTATCCACCCAAGCTTTTATTAAACTACGGTGTTTCTCTTCTGCTTCCCACCGTTGAATATGTACATTGAACTTATTACGCACCGGATGTATCCAACCGTGCTAATTATTCTTATTATGCTGATGTGCTCTGTCAATCAATACGAACCGCAGCTCTAAAACTCTTCAGACATGGGTTTTACGTTCAGCCTAACACTTAATTTTCGACAAGAGATGATTCCGTGCCACCATTGCGATCCCTATTTCTAGTCAGTTACTCCCACTTCCCGCCCCCCCGTTTTGTTAAAAGATTAAACTTTACGCTGGTCATGACATTTTTTTCCAAGGCCCTCAGAAAAAACGAAAAAACTTCCCTACAGTTACTGGGTGAACATTCCCCACACTGCAGACAAAACCGTGTAATTTGGAACGCTTCAACATTCCCGTATCATGTCCAAAAATGTAATTCAAATCCACTTCATGTATAGTGTGTAACACATTAAAAAAATGTCTCGGCTCAGCTTCCATAAGCTATGATGTGCCTTCGACATTATGAATATAAGTGCTCTTTATAGTCTTTGAAAATAAAGGATTTTGAACTTCGTATCACTGTGGGTATTTTGAATATCCATTGTTAAACTTTTCTGTTTATTTAGCTTAAGGTTTATTACATGTTATAAGCTGCAGGGCTATGTGGTGGACAAGTCAGTGCGGTAGAATACATTTTCGTACTATACTTCTACGCTCCCTGCGTCTGCTCCCCCTCCATCACCAACACGCGCTGAGCCAGCATGGTGAAGTACGGTCAAATCACCCCTCCGCATGACACGCACAGAGAGCAGTACGCGCACACCTACCTGTCGACATGCCTTGCAAACCGCCCACACCCAATTTAAACTCGTGTTCGATTTGTGACCCGTGTTTGTCGCGCGTCTCGGCCGTCCGTTTGTTAGACTGCGGAGGGACGCGAGCAACCGAGCTTAACTGGGACATTAACCATTTGAACGTTTGTCCGCCACGCCGCCAAATCTACATCAAACCTCCCTTTGACGAGGACCCACGGCGGAGCAAACGCGAGCGGCGCGCTCCACGGAGCCCTTCCCGCCCCCCAACCCCCCCCCCCCCAACATCCGCCTACAGCCGCACGTGATGGAGCGGCTTCTGCTTCGCGCGTGTAGACTCGGAGACTTTGCAGCTTCATTCCACGTTGGCGCACGTTCACTCGGGAAGCCCGACTCCGAAGGCCCTTCGTGGCCTTTTCTCACGCGCTATCGTTTTGGCAATTACGTCTTCTTTATCATTTAGGATTTTAGTCCGGCCACCTTCTGTGGTCTTAGGGTCAGATAAAACTCGAAAATCCAAACTGTAATTGGAGTGACGCAGTGGTAACACTTGTGTCTGACAGCAGCAGAGGCCCTGGGTTCGATACCCGCCTAGGGCCCCTTTCATAGAGCCTGTATTTTCTCCCTCTGTTAATGCTAAAAATAGAATAATAAAGTATAAACTTAGTGTTATCTAATAAATAAATAAATGCATCACGATTGCTCACCTTTACAGGTGACTGAGCTTAGTGTGAGCCTTGTGGTCCTACAGTGTGCACCTGTGGAATCCTGCTCAAATTTTAAACAGTTTTACCAGGTCAAAAATATTTCCCTCGGGTGCCCGATTAGTGCGACTACGATGCTTGCTAAGATGCAGCCCGGCGGCAGGGGTTGCCGCACGTGGCCCGTAATCCAGCACTGTGGAGGCAGCGAGTTTTGCTGGATCACGCGCAGATGTCGTGAAATTCGCTTCTCTTGAGCATCGAGGAGGTGCCATATCCTGGCTCGCCACGACAAAGTGGTACAGAAGAATGTGAACTGCGCCTGTTCCGTCTGTGTGGGATACGGCGTTGTCCACTTGCACACGTGGGTTTTCTTCTGAATGCTTCGTTTTCCTCCAACGTATGAAAGCTCATTCATTGGACAATGACACCTAATATATAGAGAACAGCAGAGCTTGCGTAGGGATTTGGCTCTGGATCACTAATTAGCTGCCTTTCCCCTTCGTCTGTGGTTCCTGCTTGCTCCTCTGGGTCGTTCCTTCTCCTGGAGAGTAAGTGACCATTGTGGCCTCATAACGATCATGTGGCCATGGGACCTTATCAAATGATATCGTGGCTCATAGGTCCCCAACCCTTCCCTACGCCCCACCTGTACCAATCCCATCTGCTTCACATTAGACGTTGAAGTTCCCATCGGTGCAACTCGCCATACGTGCAAACCCTTATCCTGAACCGCTTCCCGTGGGCTTGCGTGCAGACGCTGCTACGACCGCTGCGGGGCCTCTGCTCGTTCCAGCTGGAGCACGGCGCCCGCGTGCACCACAGCAAGGAGCACCTCCTCCGCAGCGGCCTCTACGAGAAGCCGCTGCCCACCAACAAGCGCAAGCTCAAGCGCATGCAGCAGCTGCTCTACTGAGGCGGAGGGGGGAGGCGGAGGGAGGGTGGGAAGCGGGAGTTTGGGGAGGCATTGCGGCTGGTGACAAGGGCCGGCCGCGGCGATGGAACGATGTGGGCAGAAGAAGAGCGATGGTCGGTGGAGGGCGGGTGATGGAGGAGGGCGGAGTGGGGACTGAGAAGGAGTCTGGGGGGGGTGGGGGGGCGGGCAGAGTGCAGCCCTGAGGAGGAGAGAGGAGGATGGGGCGGCCGATCGGTTGGCGAGCGTTCCCCTCGCTACGAAGGCCTCAAAGAGGTACGACAGCCGCCACGTGACTGATCGATGGCTCGGTGCTGGAGAGCCCAAAGACAAATGTCTCCTTTATAACCTTCAATAGACTTTTGGGGCAAGTGCTGTTAGTAAGCACCTGTGAAGGCCGACGCAACACAGGGGGTGGGTGGCCAGCACCATGCCCAACCGCCTTTGTCTCCCAAATGCTGATGTTTACACACTGCACCAGGTACTAATTTGAGGCTGAGTCGATCTAGGGGAGGCCTGAAACCGGTTCAAATATTCACCAGTTGTTGGTAGTGAGTAGGAATCGAACTCGGGTCACTGGGTTTCTGAGCACAGCACGCTAACTACTGCCGTGGAGAGCCCACGACCAAAACATGACACTCAGCATGGTAGCTGGTGTGTGAACAAGTCACCACCTCCAATGGAGAATGAATATTCGTTATGCAGGGTCATGAATAGATTTAATAATACATTCTGAATTGTCTTCTTTGTATTGTCTAATTTTGTATTGTCTGCCCTGCATTTGTATAATTTGTTCCATGAGCCTAAAGTAATGCTTCTTGGTGATTACGAGTTGTATGTTACTCAACAGCTACTAATAGGTAACTCTTCACATGAGAGTTATTTATATATTTAACTCGTGTCTGGCCCCATGGTGTACAATGCCGTCTCCAACCCTCATTATCCACTCTATCTCTCTGCTGACCTCTCTATGTGCTGCGATGAAGGATCGCTGCCCAAAATGTCGCCTATAATATATTTTTCCATTTTAAGGCCACACAGGGTTATTGACTTAATAGGTTCAGTTTATCCATTAGCCTCAAGGTATAATTGACTGCTAGGTGGCTAGGAGTTGGCAGTACCACTGTGGATTCTTGAATACGTTGTTAAATATAGCTGTGTGCAACTTTGGTTGTTATCTCCTATGTTTGTTGTGGGTTTTCTCTGTGTAACTTCACTTTACTCCCACATGCCAGACAGTCATTACTGGAATTGGACAAACATTTCAATGCAGGGCCCTCCTGACATTGCCACGGTGACGAGATGTTAATTACCTCGCCAGGTATACAGGAGGTCGTGAGATCGATCCCGACCCTGACGCCTGCTGTATATTTGGAGTTTGCATGATCTCCCCGTGGCCGCGTGGATTTGTCTCCGGGTCCTCTGGTGTTTCCCTCCAAATTTAGAAGCATGCGCTTCTAGTGTTTGGCTGCTACAAATTTCCATGTGATAAGTCACTTCGTTGGGCTATCATTTCTTAATAGCCAGGTCGCTTCTGAAAAAGAGCTATAGAGCTCAGTGGGCTTAACTTGGTAAAATAAAATAAAGATTAAGAGTCAATGGGGCTTTCGTGGCTAAATAAATAGCATTATTATTGTAGTTTACACACATTGTAAATACCATTTATTGATTTCTAAAATGCCGTTATGCTCTCTCCAATGTTATCCTCATAGTGCTATCGGCATCATGTGACGAGGCAATATATTCTAATTTCTTACAGAGTTAAAGAATGGTCATCAGAAGCAGATATAATAGAAGCACTGAAATCTCTTTAAGGGACCGCTTATCCACACTAGGGGGCAGTGCTTTCTCACTTGCTCTGCCAACAGAAAGAAAAAAATGTTCTTCACATGATCGTCAGATCGATATCTTTAATTACCACAGCTGGAACTGAGCCAGTGAGGCACCAGAAGCAGTGTATTTTTTGTGTGTGCAGTCATTGGTGACACGGCGGAGACCATGAACACCCTGTTATTGAAAAAGGTGTTTTAATCACAGATGAGGTGACATGATGGCAAGCTGTTACCTACCTTGCCTGGTATGCAGGAGGTCGTGGGTCCGATCCCGACCCAGACCACTGTATATTTGGAGTTTGCATGTTCTCCCTGTGGTCATGTGGATTTTTCTCCAAGTTCTCCGGTTTCACCCACACATTTAGAATCAACATGTGTTTAGAGTATTTGGCTGATATACATTTCCACATCATGAGCCACTTCGTTGAGTTATCATTTGTGATAGCCGGGTCACTGCGGAAAAAGAGCTACATAGCTCAGTGGGCCTTACCTGGTCAAATAAAAAAAAAATAGCATAACAGACAGCCTGGGTTCTAAGTCTCGGCAGTGCCGGCTCAACACTCTGGCCTCTGATTCATCCAGCCATGTCACAATCGATTCTTCTCCAAACGATTTGATGTGATGTATCGTGAGCGTGAGCACGAGTTTTAAGGAACTGAATTGTCTGTCGCGTGCGTGACTGGCATGGTCGCACAGCCCAGCAATCGTCAGCACGCCCACATGTCCACAGTGGCCTTCATCAGCGCGGTCCCTCACGTGTGTGTTAGATGAGGCCTGTGCCGTGTTTGTATCCACTCGATCCTGACCGCCCTGGGTCAGCTGTCATCGTCGTGTCAGACAGAGAGCAACGAGCGGCAAGGGTGCGGCACCTTATTAGTTTTAACACAATGCAATCAGTGTTCACGTGAGCTGTGAATCGTTTTATAATTATGATTGCTCCGCCTCACTGAGTCTCAAGACTCTCTTGGCAGGAGGGTCCTGCCAAAGTTATCGCATTAGGGGTTGCCGACGATTGCTGTGTGTTTTCCAGTTAAGTTATTTGCGAGTAACGTTTCAAACTTGGACCATGACACCGGCACAACGATGGCCTGCTCCTTTGAGAAATACATGACTCGATTTTTTTACGTCCATTGTGAAGTGAACAGCGTGTATTTGTACGAGTTGTACACCCGCAGTGTGCGGGTTATACACCCTGGTTAACTCTGCGATTTCGACCCGCTAACCTCTGCAACAAGAGACATCAACGTGCTACTGTTCAACCCGTGTCACGTCTCCCAGACTAGGCCATCAGATGAGCAGGAGTGATGCTGCAACAAAGGTGAATTTTAAGGTGAACTTGTGTGTGTTTTTATATGCATGTCTGTTAGTTAATGAAAAATGTAGAGGAATAAATATGAATAATCTAAAGAAATCGTCACAATAGTTTGGGGCGGGAATCTGACATTTTAATGAAATTCAGTCACCAGACCTGGCTTCCGTTGACTTCCGCAGAGAAAGAATAAAAGTGGTGAAAAAACCCATCACAACGGAAACATTAGTGCAGACCGCAAAACGACTTAACACCACACAGAGATGTCCAGCATTGTGTGTACTAAAGCACTCAGCCTTGTCCAGACCATTCATTCAAAATAACTAATTGTATCGCCATGTTGTTGTTTAGGCCACCGTTTCACAGGGCTAAGAACATGTGGTCACCCCACCAGGCAGCAGTGAAATAAAGACACAAGTGTAGACCAGTTTCATCCTCGTTCGGACTCGCCAATACCGTCATCATTGGTCATTAATCACGCTACTGAACATTGATGCCTACATCGTTGACTGTACTGTTGAGTCCTAATGAGGATGAAACTGGTCAACAGCTGCGTCTTTGTTTCACTGTTGCTTGTTGCTGGGAGCACCACATTTTCTCAACCCTGTGAGTCTGTGCTCTAAACGAGGCATGTTCAGCTCTTTGGAGCTGGTGGTCCCTGAGAGCTTTTGAACACACAATGTAACATCTTGGTGTGTTCTTAAATCCCGAGTGAAATTATCGTTCGGGGAGGAAAATGTATTTCCCAGTGAGAAAGCAGTGACACGTTGCTGTGAACGAACAGTGCGAGGAGGAGCGAGGCGATGAGGTGCCTCGAATAAATCCCTGGAACACCAAATGCAAGTGAATGGCTTGTAAAGGGACCCATGTAAAGAGACACTTGCTATGTCTCTACCAGTCCGTCCAGGTATGCCCTGGGACTCGTTTGGTGAAGAGCTTCGGGCCCCTCTGCGGATGCCTCCCGGGTCTCACCGGTGCTGCCCTGGCTGGCCCGGCTGTCCCCGGGGCTCGTTGTTATTGGTTGCTGGGCCTCGCTTTCTCCATCCCACGCTGCTATGCTGCGGTGTCTCTCATCTCTCTGCCCTGAACCCCCCACTCCTGCCCGCCTTCTACCCTCATGTCGCTGCTTTTTAATTTGTTTTTACCATTTTTCTGCAAAGCGTCTTGAAATGCAATTGCCTTTAGATGCGAGGTTAATTTAAATTGTTGTTGTTGTCTCTATATCAAGGCCACTCGTTGCTATGTCAGGCCACAGACTTTGATAACCACTTCGTAGGATGTCCCAATTGTCAAACGTATTGATACTCAATGGCATCCTATTTGTGCATCCTTGCTGATTTGTTATTCCGAGTCAAGCAATGGATTTAAGCCAGAAAGTTTTTACAATGTACATTTGCTTTTCATGGGAAATTGATCGAAAAAATAAGGACATTTTATAATGCTCGTTTTTTTTGGAAAGACATCTTTCATGACCGTGTCATCGCCTCATCATCATTACGTGAACGCGTTCACGCCATGTTTGTCTATGTCGTCGCAATAAACACAAGATTAATGTTCTCTCTCGCACGCTGTGGGTGTTATTCACAGCATTCTTGACGTTCGTAATGATAATAACACCAGCAACGGGGTCGACGCAACCCGTCGCCAGACCTCGACGGTCGATAAAACCGCGCGCACCTCCCTCCCAGCTGAGGCTGCGGCATCCGCACAGGGTGGATCCCGCCCCCAAGAAGTGGAATTTCCACAATTGGCTTCGGACAGCCAGCTAGGATGAGGAGGGGCGGGCGGAGGGTCAGGCTGCGGGCCGATCGGCGAACGTCGCGGCTGGGACTTGCGTGGTAGCCGTCATCGTTTTGACACAACAGTCGTCTCAACGGTTACATAACACCCACGAGTCAATGAGTTGTTGGGATTTGCGGACCACCGGTCGATTCAGCCCTCTGGCATTGTTACATTTTGTTTTCGTCTTGTTCCATCTCGGATATGCTGCCCGTCTCGTCTGCTCCGCGTGTCTATGTGTACAGGTATTAATGTGTCAGCTGGCCCATGAGTCTGTGTGTCCACGTGTCAGCGTTGGTGTGTAACTACATATTTGTATCTGCATGCCCACGTGTCTGTGTGTGGGGCGTCGCGGTGGCGAGATGTTAATGGCCTCTCCTGGTATGAAGGAGGTGTTGGGTTCGATCCTGACCCTAACGCCTGTATATTTGGAGTTTGCATGTTCTCTCCGTGGTCGCGTGGATTATTTTTCGGGTCCTCCGGTTTTTCCAAATGAATAGCCACTTCATTGAGGTATTATTAATGGCCAGGTCACTTCTATAAAATAGCTATATAGCTCAGCAGGCCTTACCTGTTCAAATATAAATAGTTAGTCAAATAAAAACTAGTAGTTTGTAACGTCTTGTTTGTAAGTACTCGCTGGCATAGCTCGGTGGGCATGGGTGCTGGTGTGATGAATATGAAACGGGGGCCCTGTTTCCAATTTCCCCTTCCTCTTCGGAGGCTGGCACCTGAGCCCCTGCACCCCATGGGTTTTGGTGTCGTTGGCAGCACCACCTGCACACGGGATAGCTACCCCCACTCTTTGTACTCTCGTCTCATTCGCATTGTCTCGCCAGTTCTGACTGTTAGCCTCAGGAAGACTTGGCATCCTGTCACGGATATAACGAAATAAATTCTAAGACGCACACGATTCGATGCACGTAGAGGGAGCGTGAGAATACATGTTACACTGATACGTTGCACGTCTCTGCAGTGTCATTTATAATCCAACAAAGTATTTGTTTTACGTATCTATTAAAAAGTAACAACGTTTAATCGGGGGTAATGCTTTTTCTGCGCATAAATCTTTTGGAGAAAATATCCTAATTATATTAATTGTATTAAAACTAAATTAAGAATATTTTACCATGGTGTTTGGAAATTCAGTTTGGGAATGTGTTAACGAGGCATGATAATTGCTGGCGTAAGTAAATTAATTACACTTCATCAATTAAATTACCCGCGCAGTTGAGACTTCCAGTTGTACAGCATGGCGAGCTTATGGAAATGCAATTGGGAAAGCATTGCGACCAAGTAATTATAAAACACACTTTCTCTTATGCTTTCAAAACAAACGCACACATACTCTGTATTAACCGTTGTGGGCTTTCCTTCATGTTTTGCTCGGATTGATTGCTTTGAATGGTCATACTCAAGCTCCCAAAGGGTCGTTTGGTGACCAGTAGAAAGAGGTGTGGACTCGAGTCATGTGACTTGGACTCGAGTCAGACTCGAGTCATGAATTTGATGACTTGCGACTCGACTTGGACTTGCATAACAATGACTTTGTCCCACCTATGAGATGTGGACTCGAGTCATGTGACTTGGACTCGAGTCAGACTCGAGTCATGAATTTGATGACTTGCGACTCGACTTGGACTTGCATAACAATGACTTTGTCCCACCTCTGCCAGTAGAGCTGGCAATGCAGCAAGTGGATTTGTGAACCCCCCCCCACGCCCCCCACCTTGGAGCAGACCTTTGAGTGGGTTCCGCTATATGTGCACGCGCTTTATTCCACGTGCACCAGTTTCACGACCCGCTTATAAAAAAAACTCCGTCTAAAAAAGGTTACTGGCCCAACACCCCAGACGCGGCACATCCATAAAGTTCCCGGAGAGATAGGGGCCCGTTCCAAAATATCAAGCTTTTTAAATAGAGCCCATCATTCATAAGACTACATCCAATGTATATCCTCTGGTGAACATCGCTAAAATACACATGTTTGGGGTGTAGGGGGGGGGTTGGGAGATGGACTGCCCACATCACCCCCCACCTCCCTCCGGTATTTCCCACTGCCTCATCCCGATGCGTGAGACTCCCGCGAAAGCGTTGGGTGCCATGTGAGGGTGTTATGGGTAGACATCGGCATCATGTTGTTTGTTTAGCGGTGACTGCAAAACAAGGACAGTGTCCCACTGTAGGAGGTTCCGTCCGTGTGACTAACAGCGCTCATGCAATAATTATTTTTTGATTAGATGATAAATCTCCTTGGTGGCATTAAGTACTGCTGGTTTCGAGCCGTTGCATACATTATTAATTTTTGCGGCAGCGTTCTCATTTGCTTATTTTCTCTGCTTTGTTGTTGCGTTGTTGCCTTCCATGACGTGGGGATGTTTCCACCGGGGCTTTACACTTCGGGGGGTGCGGCTGTCGGCTTACTGATCACTGCCAATCGGAGTGAAACCTTGAATGTCCGTGCAGTAACGAGTTGCACCGTCCTGACCATTCCTGACGGTTTGGTGAATTTGTCACAGTTCAGGGGAGGGAATTCAACTCTCTTATATATATTTAAAATATATAATTGATACCATTTCTCTTTTGCATCTCTTTAATTTTTGTGCATCTCGCCTGTACAGTTTGGTTCGCTCGAACAGCCCCAATGTAACATCATCGTATAATTTGCATTGAGTGTAATTTGTGGAAAACATCGGTTTTTGCGCGCGATTCATTGCATGTATAGTGAGCGTTATGAATCAATATTAGTGGATGACTTAATGCATGGTTACCCTCACTATTAAACATAACCATTTATCATGACCAGATATTATTTTGAACCTCCTTCCCAAAAGTTTTATAATATGATCCTAATTGTACAACCGTGAACATTTCGTCGAGGGCCCCCACCACCACATGCTAGAGGGGAAACATTCAATCTCGTGTACAATGGCAAAAAAAACACCCCTCCGCCCACTCAAATGCTGCTAAGACTCTTTTCTTTTGTGAGTCGCCATTGTTTTCTGCTCTCTTTATCTCTCTGCAGCGTGGCCGGGTTGGTTGTGTGACAAAAGATGTTTAGCTTCTGGCAGATATCATGCGGGGGGACAATTGTCGAAAAGGCCTTTGAAAGCTTGCCAATTGCATAAAATGAAAGGGACACGAGTTGCGGGGAAGAGAAGGGAGCTTACCAATCGGATTCGGGGAACAAATTGTAAAACAATTACCTCAATTTGTATTGATAATTCAGAGCTTACGGTCTGATACTTTAGAGTACGCTATTAACGTCGTTGTCCATCTTGGTCCAAATCTTATTTGCAAGCGATTAGTTTTCTTCGGGCTGTTGGCTCATGGCCCATGTCTTCACAGGCACAAGGAGACGACATCAAACACCTCCGGTAATACGCAGCAGTCTGAGGCTCTGATGTCTCTTGATGAAAGCTAAGTGAGCGGTTTTCTGCGTCTCGACCTCGCCTCAATTCGTACATTGGCATCGACATTTGTAGTTGAAGCGCTGTGAAAAACCCGATGGACTATTATCGTCAAATATATTTTAATATAACTGTGCCCGTTCATTATCTGAGGCCACCCACAGTCCTGGCTGGAGAAGATAAATGGCTTCAAAGCCTGGGTTGTACTGCCGTGCAGGCCAACTCCGTAGGTGCATCCTTGGCTTGTAAGGATGTTTTTCTGCGTGCCGCTTAGTGTTATGATTTCAAAGCGTTTATTCAATTCCCCATCTCTCATCTAACCTGGGTATATTCAAACATAATGGCAGGGCATCTTGAGTAATTAAACTCTATGTTTGTAGATTTGAAATTTTTGTGGCGACCCCTGAAATAGCAAATACGTTTTGAAATGTTTTGAATGCAACGCAAATCAACGCTGAGCACTGGTGTGCTGCATCTCCACGCTACGCAGGCACATCACGCGCCAGGCGACTCTCAGTTGAGTCCGGATACCGCAACCCTGATGCATTGGGCCGTGCGTTCCCGAATTGTCTTGTGAGTTTGCCGTGGAGAGTTGTGCCTCCACTAAACCTTGTTCCTTCCAGCCTGGGTTGTATTTTCACTTACATAAACAGTACACAATTTATATCGGTATGTACAATGAGGGAAAAAAGTATTTGATCCCCTGCTGATTTTGTACGTTTGCCCACTGACAAAGAAATGATCAGTCTATAATTTTAATGGTAGGTTTATTTGAACAGTGAGAGACAGAATAACAACAACAAAATCCAGAAAAACGCATGTCGAAAATGTTATAAATTGATTTGCATTTTAATGAGGGAAATAAGTATTTGACCCCCTCTCAATCAGAAAGATTTCTGGCTCCCAGGTGTCTTTTATACAGGTAATGAGCTGAGATTAGGAGCACACTGTTAAAGGGAATGTTCCTAATCTCAGCTTGTTACCTGTATAAAAGACACCTGTTCACAGAAGCAATCAATCAGATTCCAAACTCTCCACCATGGCCAAGAATGTCAGGGACAAGATTGTAGACCTGCACAAGGCTGGAATGGGCTACAAGACCATCGCCAAGCAGCTTGGTGAGAAGGTGACAACAGTTGGTGCGATTATTCGCAAATGGAAGAAACACAAAAGAACTGTCAATCTCCCTCGGCCTGGGGCTCCATGCAAGATCTCACCTTGTGGAGTTGCAATGATCATGAGAATGGTGAGGAATCAGCCCAGAACTACACGGGAGGATCTTGTCAATGATCTTATGGCAGCTGGGACTATAGTCACCAAGAAAACAGTTGGTAACACACTACGCCGTGAAGGACTGAAATCCTGCAGCGCCCGCAAGGTCCCTCTGCTCAAGAAAGCACATATACATGCCCGTCTGAAGTTTGCCTATGAACATCTGAATGATTCAGAGGATAACTGGGTGAAAGTGTTGTGGTCAGATGAGACCAAAATGGAGCTTTTTGGCATCAACTCAACTGGCCGTGTTTGGAGGAGGAGGAGGAATGCTGCCTATGACCCCAAGAACACCATCCCCACCGTCAAACACGGAGGTGGAAACATTATGTTTTGGGGGTGTTTTTCTGCTAAGGGGACAGGACAACTTCACCGCATCAAAGGGACGATGGACGGGGCCATGTACCGTCAAATCTTGGGTGAGAACCTCCTTCCCTCAGCCAGGGCATTGAAAATGGGTCGTGGATGGGTATTCCAGCATGACAATGACCCAAAAACACACGGCCAAGGCAACAAAGGAGTGGCTCAAGAAGAAGCACATTAAGGTCCTGGAGTGGCCTAGCCAGTCTCCTGACCTTAATCCCATAGAACATCTGTGGAGGGAGCTGAAGGTTCGAGTTGCCAAACGTCAGCCTCGAAACCTTAATGACTTGGAGAAGATCTGCAAAGAGGAGTGGAACAAAATCCCTCCTGAGATGTGTGCAAACCTGGTGGCCAACTACAAGAAACGTCTGACCTCTGTGATTGCCAACAAGGGTTTTGCCACCAAGTACTAAGTCATGTTTTGCAGAGGGGTCAAATACTTATTTCCCTCATTAAAATGCAAATCAATTTATAAAAAAAATATATGCGTTTTTCTGGATTTTGTTGTTATTCTGTCTCTCACTGTTCAAATAAACATACCATTAAAATTATAGACTGATCATTTCTTTGTCAGTGGGCAAACGTACAAAATCAGCAGGGGATCAAATACTTTTTTCCCTCACTGTATGGATATACAGAGATATTGTAATTCATCACTTTGTGTTTGTTAGCAGTATTTCGTGGCTTTTTTTTAGTGCGTCTTTACGAGAGGTCGTTAGCGTGCCCTTTAACGAGCCTACCGACGCTTAACTTGGCCACCCTGCGTTGGAGTAAATAGATGATGCGGGGTGCAGGCGGTCACAAGGGTGGTACTGTGAAACAAGCAAAATGCGCCAAAACAACTGGTGTCAATCCATAACAATTGTAAATGCTGTGGGTTTACTCTCCAACACACGGGTGTGCTGAAGTAGCAACTAATTGGCACGTTTTGCTTACGTGACAAACCTTACTAATTGGCTGTGTCGAGGGACTGTGGGTTAACACATTTATATTTACGTGATCTAGCCCAAAAATCTTTATTACAGCAACCATGCGCTGTGGAAGCTGACAGATTTCAAAATCTATTGCTCTGCCAGTCTCTCCTGGCCACCTCGTAGCCAAAGCAGGCAGTCTCCCGTGTCAGACTCACCCCGCTTAGTTTACGAGATCCGACGAGTTGAGACGCGTGTCCGGGTGACACGATTGTTCTCATCGTACGACACATGTTTTTAAAGTTACGAATCAGGGTTTGTCGACAGGCGGCCGGTGTGGGCCAGGTGTGACCCCGCGAAGCCTCTCCAGTGACCCCCACCTCGAAGATTTACCGATGAGTGGGATGGAAGTGGGATAACGAGAGATAGAGGTTGAGAGAAGTGTTGACACGAGAGATACAGATGAGTTAGTCACACGCACCGGTGCCGTGGCGTCGTTGTGGTTGTCGCATCGTACCGTCTGTGCGCGTGAAATACGGACTGGCACGTGGCCCCGCTCATTGTATTCCATGGCCCGTCGTAAATGCGGTTGAAGAAGCCCGTGGTGTAATCCAATGTAGAATGATATCACAGAGTGCATTTCATGGGACCTCGTCAATTCATTGGAGCACAGGAGGCGAATGTTGACCTATTGAGTCCTTTGATTACCGCTAATGTGCCGCAAGTGGTGCTCGCGTTAATGAGCACTAACTGAGCGCACCCCCATAGCCTGGCTGGCCCTTTGTCCTTTTTAATCGGTACCCATGTGCTGATCGAGAGGGAGACCCTGGGGGTCAAACCACCCGTGTAAAGCAATACCTGACATATGGAACACAAATTATTTTATATGTTTCATACACACAATAGAACGAACAAACAATATTTTACTTTTGACCCAAGGCTGAGCAATGCATACCCGAAAAGGACACGCGAATGCATAATTAATGCCGCTTGTTTATCCCCTGTTGCAGCAGCAGCAGCGGTGACGACGGCGGCTCTGAATTGCTGATCAGCCTTGACTTGGCGGCTTGCGCCAGAAGCGCCGTGCGTTTGAAGCGTGCGGACGAAGACCTCGATGATGCGGCGCATTTCCTCCCACGGCGCCCCAATCGCTCGGCAGGTCGAGCGGCAGGCCGCCCGCCCGATGCGATGCCCGCCCGCGTCCGCGTGCGCCCTCTCACTGGCCCAGGTTAACGCTCGGCAAGGGAGGGGGAGAGTGATGGCTGTGGTGGTGGTGGCAGCGTGGCACGGATTCCCTCGACGAATATGTCCCAGGTTTTACTAAATTTGGCGGCGTGGCACGTGAGTAGTGGCCACGTTCGCAGCGAGAGGTGTGCGGTGTGCTGTGTGAAGGTTGCACACCCAGACGAACGCGGATGAAATTAAGCCCCTAGGTAAAAAATTTCAAAAGTACCCAGCGGTGCTTGAACCTGTGCTGTGCCACGTCGTAACACAATTTAACCCGATTTGTTACAGTTTGGCGATCCCCCTTGACATCTGTGTGGTTAATTAACAGGAGCCAACAGTTTTGGAAATGCTGGTCTACGTGGAATCGAGTGACTTTGATTATCTGGTTATTGGATTCTACTGAATTTTAAGTTTTGGGTTTAAAATTCAAGGGAAGCACTGGGAAGCTGTTGGTGTGTGGGGTGGGGGCCCGGCCACTGGATGTACGCCCACGCATACGGCGCTTTGCAGGGACACTGTCGCACTAAGGGCCTTCGCATGCCACGGGGAATATTTGACCATACTTCACGCGAAATTGCCGCTGTTTAATCCCCCTTTGTGAAGGAGGACTGACGCCAGGAAAAAAGTTGTTTTTGATTATTCTTAAAATAGACTGCATCATATATTGAAGTGGGTCTGGATCTCATAGTAGAGGGATCTTAGTACAGTCGAGTGGATATGAATAACTTAGGAGTCTGGATCTGCATGTCATAGTAGAGTGGACGGTGGTCTCACACAGTGGATCTGGATGTCACAGGAGTGTGTATCTGGATCCCGGAGTAGATCAGGATCTCACAGTAACAGTGGATGTGGATCTCACTTGTGAGTCAATCTGGATCTCATAGAGTGGCTCTGGATCTCACTCGAGAACGGATTTGGATCTCTGAATCTGACAGGAGAGTGTAATGGATCTTTCTTAGGAGAGTGAATCTGGTCTCGTGCTATGGATTGTACTGTTAAGGGTTATCATTGGTGTGGGCTCATCAGTAGAGCAAGCTTGCAAAGACGGCAGCCGCCCGCTAAATCTGGCATGAAATTCCCACAGTCGGATTGCCTTGGTGGGACGTTGGCATTTGCCGGAATGTTCCCTCGCCTGCTAATGGAACTCGCATACATGAAGGTGCAATTGGCCCTAATTTGTTTTGGAACATCCACCAGAGAAAAGACAATTGCTGCATCGGAGACATTTAAAATCCATTACGGGGGGCTGCCCACTCCCCCCACCCTTTCTTGTGGGTGCAGCAGAATTCCGAATGTCAGCAACAATGCTGCGATGAAATGTGAAGGGGGGGAAAAAAAGATTTTTTTACGGTTTTCCCGTACGTATAAGAGCTAAATAAAAAAATATATGTGGAACAACAGTGAATAAACTGTGCTCTGATTTATAAGCTCGCATGCAATTTCAAGCTTGACCGAGTGTTTTATTTTTTTAAGGCCCTCACTTTGGTGCCAGGAACTTTATGCCACTTTGAGAGGCCCTCTCCTCTCGCCCTCCGTTCACCCCCCCCCACAACCCCCTCTCCGCGCGCCCCCCCCCCCCTCCCCATTTGTATCACTTGGTCTCTCCCAGTCACCCAGAATGGTGTGATAAACAGGACCCATTTGGGATCTTTCATCTGGTCGTGGAGGTGGGGGCGGGGGGGAGAGTGGTGGGAGTGGTGGGGGCCACGTTGCCTGCGCAACTCCACCGCGCGGCGTGCGTCAATGATGACAAATATACCTTTATCTTTAAAAACCGCTATTTAGCAGCTCATTGCACCGAGACGGACGACGCGCCATCGATTCGTATCGATTGCCGGCGAGACACGGGGCTCGCGCTGTTACTGGGGAGGGTTTTTTTTTCTTACGTCATTGGCAGTGGGAGACGGCGAGCGGCTTGCGACAGCCTTCGCTCTCGTCTCCGTGAGCGTGGTCCAGGCCCCTCGTGCTTCTCGGCTGACCGTTCGTAAACTGTTCGTGTCAGACATCCACGAATTAATATGAAAACTTCGGCGGGCCTTTGGGGATTTTTTTAAATGAGAAATGCCACGCCAAACCCGTACCATTAATTCCGGAGAAGAACATTTTGGAGTTTGGCCTCATTTTCTTGAACCGTCATCATCTCCCCCATGAATCATTTTATCAATCTCAGACAAATTCGTATAGTTTTACCATAGGCCGTAACCGTCATCGCCTCCGAAACCACAGCGGGCTGGTGCTAGGCAATAGTAACCTTTGGATTTCTGGGCAATACTTTGTGTAGCGGGTGCAGTTATGAAAGTAAAAAATAAACCCCTTTAACATTGATAATTAATGCATCTGCCATGAATAAGTTGAATGTACTCAAGGCTCACGATTCCGTTTCAAGAAATCCAGTGGCTGGCACAAGTTTAACTGCCACTGCAGATGTTAGGAATGATCTTACGTTCCATACACTAATCGTAGTTAACTCGGAAACAGATTGATAAACACTGTGGCCTTAAAAAAAAAAACTACATATGACAAACCACGTTTCGGACAATGGCCGTCATAGCACGTGGTTCAAAACAGCGGCTATAATATAAACTGATGTATTTTTTTTATTTTAAAGGCAATGTTGTTGACGAATGTGTGAGTTTTTGTCATTTGCGTTTCATGCATTACTGACAGTGCAGAATCACCAACATAATTTCCGAAGTTGATTACGGAGTTTTTTTTTATTTCTCCCACTTTTACCATCATTATCAGCAGCAGCAGCCATGATCAATCCACTGTTGGATGAGGGAGCTTCCCCAAGTCGCAAAATATTTCACGTGGTCCGGCTATGTAACAGTTCACTTGGCGCCCGCACAAAACGTTGATTTCACCGCTCCGTCTCTGCTGTGGACGTTTTTTGCTCGGGCATATTTCATTCCCACTGTTGTTGTTGCCGCGTGTTTGAAAGCATCGCGATACAAAATGCCATCTGGAGACGTAAGACAGTCGCGATGTCCTGGTTCCCCCTTGTTTCTGCTATGAAAAAAAAGGATCGCTGCTTAAAACATTAGCAAAGCGTTAGCTTTTTTTCTTTTTGAAGGCAAGAGGGTTGTATATTATGCTTCTATTTATAAATATATATATTTTTTTAAGTCCACGAGACATGCGTCGATATTACGTCTGTAATAATCGTTGCATTCACCGCGGCGTTTAAGCAATCATTTATTCCGAGGTGGCCAAAATTCTCAGAGGTCCAAGCGTTGAGCTGGCACCGCTGAGCGCCGAGTTGCTGGGTTCAATTCCAGGCAACTGCCTGCGTTTAAACGGGGTCCTCAAGTGCAGCGAGTTGATGGTTTCAGCCCGGTCACCAATGACTGCACACACACAACAACAACAAAACATGAATCGCACTCGTTTTTGGCTCTGCACTTAATTTGGCTAAATTTAAACCCTTGAGAATTAAAATATTGGTACGACCGCCATGCGAAAAACCTCGCTCTCTCATATGCAGTGGGAGTGAGAAAGGTCCTTCTGGATCTCAGAGTGAGTAGCTCTGTGATGTCCACTTCTTTTGGCCCTCCTCCAGCACGAAGGGTCGCCGCACTGATCTGTAAGTGGTCTGTGAGTGATCTGGAAGGGGTGTGGGTGACAAAAATTGATCCTTGCATCGAATTGTGACCCCGAATTGTGACAATTTATTGAATCGCCACGGGTGTGAATCATTACACCCCGGCTGTTCATGTCTCCTTATGTAACCTGGTGACAGCCAATTGATTTTTTCATTCGTTTGAAAGGAGACCTACATAGCCGTCGTGCTATCATGTAATACACCGTTCATCATTCGTGTGTGTTACCCACAACACACCACGAAGCGCACAATCCATTTTCTACAGCTTTGCTGTATTGTGTTGAAATGGATCCCATGGTGTTCACAGAGTTCCCTTGTCACTAACATTGGGAAACCCAGAATAATTTATTTAACCGTTTGTAGCCACCGTTGATGAGACTTAAAAGATGTGCTCCGTGTTTTAACGAATCCTACCGGATAAGTGTTGGTCCACCTGGCCAGGAGACTCGTGAACTGAAGATTGTTTACATGGAAACCAGATTTCACGTAAGCGCCTTAATCCCGTTGTATTTTTAGGTGGCACCCGGTGTAATCCGTGAGAGTGGGTCGTCATGTGCCGACATGCGGATTAAAATTTCACTTTTGGAAGAAAAAAACACACTCACACTTAAAATACATTTTCGGAACTATTTGCAAAGGCCCAGCATTTTGTGTGACTTCCATTTCTCTGTTGAAAAGACTTAACTAAAGACATCAATCATAAAATATGTCACCAGGAATGTCGACTATATTTCATTGTTCTATTCATGATGGCTTTGCAGTGGAATAATTCGTTAATTCAATGAAGGAGTCTACGGTATATGCAGTGGTAACTGCGCCGTCGCTCCCTGCGTGATTGATGTACGTACCTATGTTGAACTTCTTTTGCGCCGTACGTAGCCAACCGTGCTAATCGGATATTTCATTTATATGAATCCATAGAGGGTTTACGGTAATCCTTTATATCTGCGCGTAGTGATTGTTTCTCTGCGCGTGTGGCGGTCGTGAGAGATGGGTGTTGCGTCCAGATATGTGGGCTTCCTGACTCGGTGGGTGTGGAGTTTTTTTTGTTCGCCTGCTCTTCTAGCATGGGTTGCCTCCCAAAGATAAACACGTGCAATGTCGTTGGTGTGGCCAAACATCTGAATGCAGGAACCTCCAGAAAGCAAATCTTCAGACTTGGTGCGGCTTTCCTGTGTCAATAAATAAGTTAATTAAATGTAATCCATATGCGTGTGGGCGAAAACCCGAAATCCCGCGCACGGCAGGGCATGGCAATCGATTGTCCGGCACAGGGTGGGGTCGCTCACCACCTACTTGCTGTCCTGCATCACCACCCTGTAACCCGGGCGAGGTTTCAGAGTCGCACGCAAACCCACGCGGTTCACGCGCCCTCGCCTCCAAAGTCCCTGCATCCGTACGGGCACGCACCACCACGCATCCCAATGACGGGTCCCCTCACCTCCTTTGAATACGAGACGCGAACGTGTCACGCGCACGCACGCGCGCTACACGTCACGAGTCATGATCACTGTCGAACAATTATCGCTGTCGCTTGCGGCCATTAATTTTAGCTCGGCCGACCACGGCTCTGCCCGCCCCCCCCTCCTCCTCCGCCACCTCTGTCGGCTGGGTTCACGCGCGAGGGCGCACGCCCCGTGCCCACCCGGGCGTGGCCACGTCTCTTCTACACGCTGCTGCGCGTACACAGTGGCGTCGGCGCTGCCCTTCGTCTCTGTGTCCGCTCGTCTGTGTGTGCGCGCGCACGCGCGCGCGTGTGTGTGTGCGTGTGTGCGCATGTGTGTGCGCGCGCGTGTGTGTGCGTGTGTGTGTGCGTGCGCGTGTGTGTATGCGTGTGTGTGTGTGCGCGCGCGTGTGTGCGTGCGTGTGTGCGTGTGTGTGTGTGCGTGCGTGTGTGCGCGTCTGTGGGCGTGTGTGCGCGCGCGTGTGCGCGTGTGTGTGTGCGTATGTGTGTGCGCGCGTGTGTATGTGTGTGTGCGTGTGTGTGTGCGCGCGTGTGTGTGTGTGTGCGTGCATGCGTGCTTGTGTGTGTGCGCGTGCAGTGGGGAGCGGACACACGTGCGCAGCGCTCTTACCACTGCGCTACGGAACCCGGTGAACGGACTTTTATTCCCGCTCACGGCCAACACCAGTGACGATTATCTGAATCTGTCCTGGGTCTCCCCTAGGTCGACGCAGCTTCAAATAAGTAACTGGTGCGATGTGCATTAAGCATCACCACTAGGGAGACAAAGGCGGCCGGGTGTGGTGTTGGCCACCCACCCCCTCATGTGCCATGCTGGACTTCATAGGGGCACACTAATGGCACTTTCCTCAACAGTCTGTTAAGGCTATACAGGGGATCTTCGTCTCTTTGTCTTTGTGTGTGCGATGTGGTCACGTGTGTTTGTCCCCGTTGTGGGGAGCGGTGGCGCAGCGGTTAGCGGCCTGGGCTACGTAGCCCGTCTACTCTAGTTCAGTGCCCGCTCAGGGGTCAACATGAGTGACAACATTGGCCAGGTTTGCTGCGGAGCAAGGGTCCGTTGCAGCGGTATTTTAGCCAGGCCATCGAGGTCAGTTATCTTCGTACACCTGTGTGTGTGTGTGTGCGTGCGTGTGTGCGTGCGTGTGTGTGGAGCGGTCGCACGCTGCGCTTCGAAGCCGGCGCTCCGAGTTCGATTCCCGCTCACGGCCGACACCGGTGCTGGACCTCCCCTAGATCGACTCAGCCTCAAATGAGTACCTGGTGCGTAAACATCGCCACTAAAGAGACAAAGGCGGCTGGTTCTGGCCACTCATTATCTCGAGTGCCGTGCTGGCCTTCATAAGTGCTCGCTGACAGCACTTGCCCCGATAGTCTGTTGTATATTTACCCATGCTCATGAATACATAATTACATCTCAGTGCGCGTCTTATGAGTTGCAAGCATTAATGTGTCAGCTGGACCATGTGTCTATGCGTCTACGTGCCAGCGTTGGTGTGCAACTACATATTTGTCCGCGCGTCCGTGTCCCTGTGGGTTTGGGGTGCAGCAGTGGCGAGACGTTCACGACCTCGCGTGGTGGACAGGAAGTCGTGGGTTCGATCCCGATGCTTCACGTTGGCATATTTGGAGTTTTGCGTGTTCTCACTCCCCGTGGTCGCGTGGATTTTTCTCCGGGTTTTCCCTCCACAGTTAGAAACGTGCATATAGATGACTTGGCTGCTATAAATTCCCTACGCGATAAGCCACTTAGTTGGGCTAGCATTTGTGGCCAGGTTACTTCTGAAAGAGAGCTTTACCTGATAAAAGAAAAAAGATTGTTTAGTTTGCATGTCGTGTTGTGTATACGTGCGTCTCAGCTCTTGTACGTGTCTGCGCGCGCGTGTGTATGTGTGTGTGTCGACTCAGCCTCAAATGATTACCTGGTGCGATGTGTAAACATCACCACTAGGGAGACAAAGGCAGTCAGGCGTAGTGCTGGCCACCCACCCCCTCGTGTGCCGTGCCGGCCTTCGTAGGTGCTCGCTAACAGCACTTGCCCCAACAGTCTGTTACAGGCTATTCGGGGGATCTTTGTCTTTGTTGTTGTTTGCGTGCCGTGTTCGTAGCACTTCGCCTGAGCTCGTGTAAAGCAGCTCGTTCAGCATTACAACGGGCACGGAACCAGAAGCTTGTTTTCCCACGAGATAATTATACGTCCACATTGAACAAATTCTCTGGTTGATGCCGCTTCTCCGTTGGCAGTGTCGCTCAAAGCACACTTAACAACAAATCAACTCAACACGCACGTTGTTTCGTAGCCCATGACGAATACGATGGAGGGACATTGCCCGAAAACATCTCAGATAATTATACCTGTTCCTTGAAGATCACACACACGCGGTGTTTATTGACGAATCTGTTGAATTTAGTCCACATGTTGAGGTGATAATTTGAGTCGGTCTGCGCATACGTGTCTGTATATACGTGGAGAACTTCTTTCGCACCGTACGTAGCCAACCGTGGTAATCGGAGGTGCGGGAGACGGACAACTAAACACAAAAAGCGGTTGTAAAGAAATCAGTTTTCAATCGAGATGATTTCAAAGTGCAAAGCCCCAGCGGCTTCCTCATATCGACAGGAAGAGCGTTTCAGATGGCCACAGAATCGCGTCTGAAACGATGCAATGCTCGTCTATGTTCGTTGGTTCGCCAAAAGCCGCTGCTGTGAGCTTGGCCGGAGGTTGCGTGATGGTTTGTGACGAACTGTCTAAGCCTGTGTGTGATACTCAGTCTCTACTCACACAAATCTTCCCAGGTGTCAATACCTGTCAACTTTCTCAGGACTCCACGGTGTGAAACGCGATCTGCAACTTCAGTCCTCTGCCTCCTCTCTTTCTGCCTCTACAGCAACTCCGTGAGCCTGAAATGTCAGCCGAATGTATCTGGTGCGGTGCGTGAACATCAGCACTGGCGAGACAAAGGTGACCGGGCATGGTGCTTGCTTATCAACACTCGCCACAACAGCCCGTGGAGGCTACACGGTGGATCTTTGCCGTTGTGTGCGCGTGCGCACGCGTTCGTGGACCCATTCATCCATGCGTGCGTCCACGTGTGCAAAGGGAGTTGGAGTGGCGCTGCTGTGTGGGAGACTGCCTTTGAAGGAAGAAAAAAAATGGTATTTTGTTTGCAGGGCCCTGGGTTTGGGATTACAGTATTTGGCTTCAGGACACTATCGAATTGTCAGGCTCCCACAATTTGCCCGGGTTAGAAGGTGCGCGCACCTATGGGCTGGCTCACGTTGGCGGGCGCTCTTTGTCAATATCGAGCCAATTACAATCCCCGGGTGGATTACGACGACCCGACCGCTCCGCCGGTTAAGGGCGCCGAAAGGGCACGGTTCAGATGGCGGGTTCGGATTCTGGCCTAGCCACCCGAGTCCCCATCGCGGTGTCTCGTGCCAGCTGCGGGTTGGTGGCACCGTGAGCGGTGCCAGGCATCTCGGTCAACCCACGGCGGCTGGGTCCGTCCCGAATCTTCGAGACTTCACGTGGCCTCTAAGTGCACCGAGCTTAGCACAAGTGCCATGGTGACATAACCGGCGCTTCGTGGCGAATGGCGGTTGTTGTTGGTGGTGGTGGCCTTGTGGGCGGCAAGGTGGCGGGCGCAGTGGTAACACTTGCGCCTCGCCAGCAAGAAGGGCCTGGGTTCGATTCCTGGGCCGGGCGTCTTTATAAATGGAGTTTATATTCTGCTCTATTTCGGATTTATATAGCGATAGAATTTATATAGGATTTATATAGTGATATGATTTATATAGCGTCCTTTCCATGGTGCGTGTATGTTCTCCTTCTGTTGGGCAGTACGAGAGTGTGAGAGTGGGGAGTTTGTTGGGATGTTCTCCCCCGCTTTGTGGATGGTTTCCTCATTCTTCGAGTTTCCTCCCGTAGTACACACAGTGCAACTGCTATTGGCCAAACATACCAAGACACAAACAAAAAACTCGTAAAATTACTCAATTGGGCTTACAGCAGCAGCAGCAGCAGCAACATCGTCCCCATACTGAACAAAAACTTGGCAGGACCCTCTTGAATCAGAGTCTCGTTGGGTAAACAAGCGAAATAATAAATAACAATAAAAAAAAATTCAGGACAAACCGACACTTTTTTCAAAATTTCTTGCTGTGGATTTCACACCTAATGATGATTGCTTGTGTTGCAGTCGAAACGTCGTGAGAATGTTTATTGTTTTATATTTGTATTATTTTATTATTTCCCTTCTACGTGATTTTACCGAAAGAACCAAGAATACAACAACAATAATATTATTATAAACAATGTTGGAGTGTTGGCTTCTGGCAGGATGTGAGATCCACGCGCTCGTATCCTGGCTCGCTGCGGTCGCAGTCGAGGCGAAGCTCTGCACCCGTCGCCTTCGTAATCCCCCAGCGCATTCTCTTCCTCGCTCCCTGAGACCCGCGTCTCTCAATTTGCATTCGGTAATTCGAACAGTCCGATACAATGCGAACACGTGCGTGCGTGCGTGAGTGGGATTCAGGTGACCCGCCGCAAGAGCTACCACACGCCCAGGCAGATCCTGTGTGGTGCCGGATAGACGAATAGAGGAAAATAAAATAAAAAACAGGCACCACTCCCCCCTACCCCGCTCCACAAGATCGAGGAAGACGCGAGTCAAGGGGCTGCGGCCTGCGAGTGGACTGACGACAGCTTCCGATGGCGGGATCGGCGCCCCTGCGGCAGGAGACGCGGCGGAAGGGAGCGACTGGCAGAAGCCTCCCGCCTCCGGCAGCAAGCGGCGGCACGGGGAGCACAGGCGGCCGTGGATGGATACAAACAAGAAGGAGTTTTATTTGTCGATTTAAAGCTTTCGTGACTGCAGGGATTCATATTCTTGGTTCTTTCGGTAAAGTCAATGATTGCTTGTGTTGCAATCGAAACGTCGTGAGAATGTTTATTTTTATTATTTTATCATTTCCCTTCTACGTGACTTTACCGAAAGAACCAAGAATAAAACAAGGAGGAGTTTGAGTGGGTGAGCGGTGCGAGGTGGCGCGCCTGGCAGCCACATCAAGTAAATGAACACCCAGCTCTGTCCCGTGACCTCCTGCCAGCGTCGTCAACGCCACTCGAAAAGTGGCCTCGGAAGTGCACCTAGCCTGGCACAGACACCACGCCGCTGAATGGCAGCTCTTGGGCGGTCGGACACGCGTCGACGCGTCGGAGGTGTGCGTCTGATGCATCGGTGCTTTACATCTCAATGAGAATTCTCGCTCTCTCTGTGTCTTTTAAAATATTTCTTTTTGGTATTTGACACCGGCAGAGAAGGCCCCTCCTTTTCCAATCCCGATTGCGCGAAGGAATGCACCTTGAATATAGATGGGACCCTTTGTTTGGCCATATCACTGCCGCAACACACTTGATGATTCCCTAGAGGTCAAAGCACGTGTCTGTGTGTGCTGTCGTCAGCGGAATGCATTTAACGATATATCTCCGTATGTGCGTGCGTGCGTGCTTTTTGTACGTTACGAATGGGTTTCGGATTTATATTTTTTTTTTGGTAGGAGTGGGGAGGGATATCAGATTTTCTTTCATTTCTAAGCCCAATTTTTTTTTTTGCCCTTGAAACTCAGCCCGTCCCTTGCAAAAGAGGCCACGCTTCACGTCTCGCTCGCTCGCTGGGTTTTATTTCACTCTCCTGGTTAAATAAAGGAAGGCTGATATCTGTGGTTGGTGTTTGTTATGCATCTAAATGACTTTAATTGTTTATCCACCCAGTGGAATCATCTTTGAGTGCCACTTCGCGGGGTCGTCCTACGAATATACGCGCACCTCCCGCCATAGGAACGTGGAATTTCCGCCACTGGCTCAGGGATGTAAACAGGAGATATCCAGTCTCTCAAAACATTTCGATTTAAAGCTTTCGTGACTGCAGGGATTCATCTTCTTGGTTCTTTCGGTAAAGTCACGTAGAAGGGAAGTAATAAAATAATAAAAATAAAAAGCAAGCAGCCGTCCTCAGGTGAGGACGGCTCACCTGAGGACCTACACGGTAGGACAAACACCTGAGCCGTGGCAGATCACTGTTACAATTCAGTGGGTTCACATGATATTGACTTCTCCAAGACAGAGGTTCTCTGCAAGCCATCTGGCTACCATGAGAGATTCGTTCATGAGGCGATCCACATATACAAACACAGAGACAATTTCAACCGAGAAGATGGATTCCGGCTTAGCAATCATTGGAAGGACGTAATAAACCATTTCGGATCTTAACTGATTGTGTCCACGTTTACGGTGACTTTCAGACCGTGTTCCACTCATTGACATTGACTATATATCTTGTATTCTCCGCAGGGAATGGATTCTTTGCTCCGCTGCAAGCTTCCTACCACCACTCTGCCATTGACATATTTCGTTGCTTCCTCTTAGTACCTTTCACGCGACAGTTAATGGTATAGTGTATAGCATATTGTATAATAATAAATAGTATTAAAGTGTAATGTTTAATACAATGTATAAGGTAATATATAGTATCGTAATTGTATAGTGAATATACAGCAGTGTGGTATACAGTTGGGTGGGTAGAATAATACATAGTGTAATATTACACTATGTATTATTCTAAGACATAGGGTAGTGTATAGTAATACAGTATACAATTTTATGTTGGGTTTGTCTATGGCAGCATATAGTACGGGATAGACCCGTGTGATGTAAGGAAAAAGTTTAAAAAGTTTAGCTGGAAGCATATTATATTTTTTGCGACCTAGAATTGTAATGTATTACTTACGGTTAGTAGCTCAGCTTATTGAGAGTATATTTAGCATACTGATGATACTATGTAGTTTATACTTTAGCTTTTTACGTGTTGTTTAGTTACTGCAGCTACATACTATTAACATTCCTTCCCTTTATTAATGCTACCCCTACCCCCTCCCTTTGATGCTGCTAATCCTGCATAATGCATGGGCATAATGACTTCGAAAACCCCCCGCCCACCTCCTACGCATTTCACAAGTAGCACTAGTCGCATTCCTGCATTTCCCATAAATATGCTAAATTCCTCTTCATATGCAAATTATTTTGTCAAGGCGCTCTTCCTCCTCCCTCCCAGCTTAAATAGACGCTCCAAGCCTAGGACATGTCATTCAGACTCTGTCTTATCGACAGACATGTTCTTCATGAGGACGGCTGCTTGCGTTGTGGCCGAAACGTCGTGAGAATTATTTTATTGTTTTATTTTTATTATTTTATTACTTCCCTTCTACGTGACTTTACCGAAAGAACCAAGAAGATGAGTGTATAGTTAGTTTCCGTTGGGTTAGATCATCGTGGAGGTATAATGTCACGTTTGTTTTTACTGCAGCCCTCCACCACCCAACGGAGCCAATGCAATCAGGTTGTCACGTCACGTGGGCAAAGATGCCAAGAGATTTGGTTTATCGGCAAAATAATCTGTCGCAAAGCTGCAGATTACAACCAGCAGCATCAGGCGTTCACAAAGTGTCAGCTCTCGAATCATCATGAAGTCATTGGTCGTGACAGCCCATGTATAAAACTAATTAGGAGTGAGCAATGCAACAGATAAGGCTTCATCAGCCGGACTGCTGATGATGCTGCTGGCACACAAAGTACCTGGTTCTACATACAGCAAGCGGTCGATACAGCGTGTCAATCTGTGAGCATCACACTCACTGCAAACATTGACCACTCTGTCACATCTTCTTGGTTCTTTCGGTAAAGTCACGTAGAAGGGAAGTAATAAAATAATAAAAATAAAACATAATAAAATAACTCTCTTGGTAAAGTCACGTAGAAGGGAAGTAATAAAATAATAAAAATAAACTTAATAAAATTATTCTCACGACGTTTCGGCCACAACGCAAGCAGCCGTCTTCAGGTGAAAACCAGGTCTGTCGAGGCGACAGCGTCTGTCTTCTCGACAGACCTGGTTTTCACCTGAAGACGGCTGCTTGCGTTGTGGCCGAAACGTCGTGAGAATAATTTTATTAAGTTTATTTTTATTATTTTATTACTTCCCTTCTACGTGACTTTACCGAAAGAACCAAGAAGATGAATCCCTGCACTCTGTCACACATTGCCGCTCCTGATGCGTTCTTTCTCTTTGTGGTCGACGGAGGTCCTGGCTGGAAGGAGAGCGACTTCCTTCAGCGAGCAGTCCATCATAGAGGTTTTTCTTTTTAGGTTACATCGCGTAAGTATAAATGTGTCGTCCAACCCGCCTCCACCCGACACAGCCAATTAGTAAGGGTTGTCACGTCAACCACATGTGCCAATTAGTGACGAGCCCAGCCCACCGGTTGCGCGTTCGGGAGTGAACCCACAACACAATTACAATTCGAGTCCGACGTTTCACGCGGTGACCACAACCAGCCTCGTCAGGCGAACAGCCAGAAATTGGTCGCGAAAGCCCCATGAGTTGAAGTGAAGCGAGCAGAGTTGGAGTTGAGGGGTTTTTTGAGTCGGCGCGCTCAACGCAGGGCCCCTTGGCAGAGGTCGCAAACGGATTTTGATTCCTTACCCGTACCCGGCTTCACCAGGGTCGCAAACGGGTACCCGTATCCGGCCGTACCCGTACCCTACCCGTACCCGGCCGGGTACGGGTAGGGTACGGGTATCGGGTACCTGATTGCGACCTCTGGGATGAAGCCATGTTGCAGGCGCGGGTGGGTTGATTCTAGGAACTTGAATTGTGAGAAGAGACAAGACGTTGGGAAATGAGTGACAAACGGTGACTCACCAGTGACTCACGGCCTACCCGTACCCGGCCGCACCAGGGTCGCAAACGGGTAGCCGGGTATCGGGTACCCGGTTGCGACCTCTGCCCCTTGGTCTCTCTCGAGCGGGCGGCCGCCAGCTTTGGTCGAGAGCCAGAGGGTCCCCCATCATCGGCAGCAAGTGGCCTCGTCACAAAATGTTCTTGTTGCGAAAGTTTCCGCGTCGACGATCCCTCTCCCCTCCCCACCCGGCCACGGCCTCCTCCTGCAGAGGCGCTCGGTTCACAGCGTACGGAACAAACCGGTCCCGACCGCTGCCAGCCACCTCGCCCGGCAGTGATTGCCCCGCGGTGATTGCCCCGCGGCTCCAGCGGTTGTCTAACGCGTGTGTGTGTGTCTAACGTGTGTGTATGTGTGTCTAACGTGTGTGTGTGTGTGTATCTCGGCCTCGCTGTGCGCTGCGTTGCACCGCTAGTCGAGTAGATAACCTTGCATTCAATAAACCCTCGGAGCCAGGATGAACGTCCAACTCCAATCGTCATTTATTGATTGTAACAAGGTAAAACTGGTGAGAAAACACAGATACAGCATCTGTTATAATCCGGAAACACCAACACAATGAACACCACAGCATCAGAACATTGTCTTAGATAACAATAGATCCTGGACAGACCAGGCCCCTACATTACCACTGAACTAGACAAAAGCACAAGCCGGTGCGTTGCATACAGGCACATCGTGTATTCATCCCACTGCACCCCAAATGTACAGCATTACACATAACACTAAACTGTGGATGAGATACTTCGTCATCTTTACTCTCAGGATCGCAACATAGGCACAAGTCTGACTCGACCTACTAAATCACAAGTAACATCCACAATAATGAAAGTCGCAGGCTTCGTTACTAACTAGGCCTCGTATTTACTACAACAACTTAACGGCACCATAAAGGCATTTACATCACTATAACGGTCATTCCAACATTACAACAGCATTTCCAATATTATAGGAATATAAACAAACTTACAGATAATGCTTCTTAAGCTCCCACAATGGGCAAGTGCGGCTGTGGTCTCACTGAGATGCGATGCGTGCCGCCATCTTGACTTATCTGTGTAATGGCCGATGCCCGCGTGGTACAGTGGAAATCTAAAATCGTCACTTCCTGGTCACGTGACCAAAATTAGCATAAAAAAACAGGAACTTCCTGTGAACGCACGCTCCACATCTGCCGTGAGGCAAGACAGTGTGTCTAACGCGTGTGTGTGTGTGTAACGCGTGTGTTAGTGTGTCTAACGTGTGTGTGTCTAACGCGTGTGTGTGTGTAACGCGTGTGTTAGTGTGTCTAACGTGTGTGTGTCTAACGCGTGTGTGTGTGTAACGCGTGTGTTAGTGTGTCTAACGTGTGTGTGTCTAACGCGTGTGTGTGTGTAACGCGTGTGTTAGTGTGTCTAACGTGTGTGTGTCTAACGCGTGTGTGTGTGTAACGCGTGTGTTAGTGTGTCTAACGTGTGTGTGTCTAACGCGTGTGTGTGTGTAACGCGTGTGTTAGTGTGTCTAACGTGTGTGTGTCTAACGCGTGTGTGTGTGTAACGCGTGTTAGTGTGTCTAACGTGTGTGTCTAACGTGTGTGTGTGTCTAACGTGTGTGTGTGTGTCTAACGCATGTGTGTGTCTAACGTGTGTGTGTCTAACGCGTGTGTGTGTGTCTAACGCGCGTGTGTCTAACGTGTGTGTGTGTCTAACGCGTGTGTGTCTAACGTGTGTGTGTGTCTAACACGTGTGTGTCTAACGTGTGTGTGTGTCTAACGTGTGTGTCTAACGTGTGTGTGTCTAACGCGCGTGTGTCTAACGTGTGTGTGTGTCTAACGTGTGTGTGTGTCTAACGCGTGTGTGTCTAACGTGTGTGTGTCTAACACGTGTGTGTGTCTAACGTGTGTGTGTGTGTCTAACGTGTGTGTCTAACGTGTGTGTGTCTAACGTGTGTGTGTGTCTAACGCGCGTGTGTCTAACGTGTGTGTGTCTAACGCGTGTGTGTCTAACGTGTGTGTGTGTCTAACGTGTGTGTCTAACGTGTGTGTGTCTAACGTGTGTGTGTCTAACGTGTGTGTGTGTCTAACGCGCGTGTGTCTAACGTGTGTGTGTGTGTCTAACGCGTGTGTGTCTAACGTGTGTGTGTGTGTCTAACGCGTGTGTGTCTAACGTGTGTGTGTGTGTCTAACGCGTGTGTGTCTAACGTGTGTGTGTGTGTCTAACGCGTGTGTGTCTAACGTGTGTGTGTGTGTGTCTAACGCGTGTGTGTGTCTAACGTGTGTGTGTGTGTCTAACGCGTGTGTGTGTGTAACGCGTGTGTTAGTGTGTCTAACGCGTGTGTGTGTCTAACGCGTGTGTGTGTGTAACGCGTGTGTTAGTGTGTCTAACGTGTGTGTGTGTGTCTAACGTGTGTGTGTCTAACGTGTGTGTGTGTGTCTAACGTGTGTGTGTGTCTAACGCGTGTGTGTGTCTAACGTGTGTGTGTGTGTCTAACGCGTGTGTGTGTGTGTCTAACGCGCGTGTGTCTAACGTGTGTGTGTGTCTAACGCGTGTGTGTCTAACGTGTGTGTGTGTCTAACACGTGTGTGTCTAACGTGTGTGTGTGTGTCTAACGTGTGTGTCTAACGTGTGTGTCTAACGTGCGTGTGTGTCTAACGCGCGTGTGTCTAACGTGTGTGTGTCTAACGTGTGTGTGTGTCTAACACGTGTGTGTCTAACGTGTGTGTGTGTCTAACGTGTGTGTCTAACGTGTGTGTGTCTAACGTGTGTGTGTGTGTCTAACGCGCGTGTGTCTAACGTGTGTGTGTGTCTAACGCGTGTGTGTCTAACGTGTGTGTGTGTCTAACGTGTGTGTCTAACGTGTGTGTCTAACGTGTGTGTGTGTCTAACGTGTGTGTGTCTAACGTGTGTGTGTCTAACGTGTGTGTGTGTCTAACGTGTGTGTGTCTAACGTGTGTGTCTAACGTGTGTGTGTCTAACGCGCGTGTGTCTAACGTGTGTGTGTGTCTAACGCGTGTGTGTCTAACGTGTGTGTGTGTGTGTGTCTAACGCGTGTGTGTCTAACGCGTGTGTGTCTAACGTGTGTGTGTGTCTAACGCGTGTGTGTCTAACGTGTGTGTGTGTCTAACGCGTGTGTGTCTAACGTGTGTGTGTCTAACGTGTGTGTGTCTAACGTGTGTGTGTGTGTCTAACGCGTGTGTGTCTAACGTGTGTGTGTGTGTCTAACGCGTGTGTGTGTGTGTCTAACGCGCGTGTGTCTAACGTGTGTATGTGTGTCTAACGCGTGTGTGTCTAACGTGTGTGTGTCTAACGTGTGTGTGTGTCTAATGTGTGTGTGTGTGTCTAACGCGTGTGTGTCTAACGCGTGTGTGTCTAACGTGTGTGTGTGTCTAACGTGTGTGTGTCTAACGTGTGCGTGTGGACAGAAATGTCTGTGTCGATCCACTGCTGGACGAGGGACCGCACACCCCCATCGCCCATCGCGTACGGGAACCAGGGGGTTGACTATTGGACGACGCCGCGTGGCAACGCTGCTGGTGAAGCTGGGGAGACGTGTGCTGCACTGCCCTCGCCGACCCACCTTGTAGCCCCGCAGACACAGCCTATAGCACCTGCCGTGCCTGTGTGTCACCCACCCAGGCGCTATCCAGGCTCGACCCTGCTTGGCTTCCACGATCTGTGTTCAAGCGCGCCTAAGTCACATTTGTGTATGTCCGTATGGGTGCGCTTCTAGCGCTCAGACACTTGTACTGTATGTAATAACGCATGAAGCACTTGTGTTGTATACGTGTGTGTGTGTCTGTGTGCGCGTGTGTGTCTGTGTGTGCGTGTGTGTGTGTGCGCGTGTGTGTCTGTGTATGCGTGTGTGTGTGCGTGTGTCTGTGTGTGCGTGTGTGTGTGTGCGTGCGTGTGTGTGGCTGGATATTGAACCTCCAGGCCGTCGTCATTCCACTGCTGAATTGAAGGCCTCCCTCCCCATTCGTGGGTGCTCGCGAACAGCACTTGACCCTAGAGTCTGGCAAGGCTACACGGGGGATCTTTCTCTCTGTCCGTATCCGTGCGTGTCCGTCATCGTTTTGGGGAGCGGTGGTGCAGCGGTTAGCGCTCTGCAATGAATATCACTTCGCGTTCTGCTTTTCGCTTGCAAGTTTCAGATTTACTGCAATATACACCCGTCCTTGGGCGGGCAAAGGTCTGGTTGTATCTAGGCGTGCGTGGCCACGTCTCTGGTCTTATACGAATGTCTACGTCTGTGTGTGTTGTTGTTTGCGCGTCGTGTGCGTGGCACTTGTATGCGTCGTGAATGAACAGCTCGTTCAACACAAGAACGGGCACACACCCAGGAACTTGTCCTTGTTAGAGTTTGTACTCCCCCTGTTCTTGCATGGGTTTCCTCGGGGATTTGGATTTCCTCCCATAGGTAGATAATAAACCCGTACAAAGTAACAGATATTGACCACAACTTCCTAGTGCTGAAGAATCGCCTGCAAACTACTCAATTGGAATCACTAGAAAGTACTTTTATATTTTGCCAGGTCGGGCTAACAGAGCTATTTAGATATTTTATTTTGTCAGAAGTCACCTGGCTGTGACAAGACGACGGCTCAACGGGGTGGACTCATCATCGTGCGTCAAAAACGAGTGGCAGGACCCTCCTGGAAACAAAAATATTTCTTGAGACTCGTTGAGGCTTCGCTTAGCCTTGCACTGCGGAATCCACCGGCTTCTTGGTTTCGTCATCGCGGGAGGCGTTTGGTGGGGGCGATTGTGGATTCACGGCGCATGTGCCGTGGTTGATCATTCAGCGTCTCAGGGCCGTACATAAATGACGTCACGCACCTAGGGGGGGGGGTCAGACATTTGTGACGATGTGTGACGAAGGAGGGTGGGGGTTGAGAAATGTGACGTCACATCTAAATGCGCAACTTTAAATATAGACAACACGTTCTACTTAATTAAATATACTTTTTAATAAATGTTTTCTCTTACAACATCATAGTGCAGCACCACATTAAATACGCACTACAATTACAATAGTACTGGTAGGAACCTCCTGGTTACACCAGCCCACAGGGGATTATTGTGTCCGTCCGTCGTGCAGGGAGGGGCTGGGTGGGGAGGGTGGGGGCTGGGTGGGAAGGGTGGGTGCTGGGTGGGGGGTGGGAGGGGTGGGGCTGGGTGGGGAGGGGCTTGTCACCCCGTGGTGCCCTTATAAAACTCAACGTTTAACCTACTCAACCCGGCTTGTGCCCGCCCTCACAGTCGGCCATATTTGCGGAATACACCACGCCGCCGTTGACCCTGGCCATTGACCAAGCAACCCAATGTTCTTACCAGCTCCCTCCGCAGGAACGTGTTTTAAAGCGATTTGAAGCATGTTTTATTTTTAGGGGGGGGGCAGAGCTTTGTGACGTCATATTTGAGGGGGGATCTGACTTTTTGTGACGCCGTGTGACGAAGGGGGGGGGGTCAAAATCGTCCAAAATCTCGTGACGTCATTTATGGACGGCCCCTCACTTCGTGGCATGGATCAGAGCGAGGTGTGACCACGGCGCGCCAGGCGCTCGCGGGTCGGAGTCGGACATCCTCGAACTAATCTCATTAATCTCACTAATCTCACTAATCTCATTAATCACATTAATAATAAACTACGGCGACGTCAAAGGTGAGAAGACGCTGGCAAGTTGCTGGAGAGCGACATCCGCCGTTGCTGCTTGACGCGTCGGCGAAGACAAAGATCCACCGTGTAGCCTGTCACAGACAGTTGGGGCAAGTGCTGTTAGCGAGTAGCACCTATGAAGGGCGGCATGGCACAGGAGGGGGTGGGTGGCCAACACCACGCCCGACCGCCTTTGTTTCCCCAGTGACGATGTTTACTACACATCGCGCCGAGTCGACCTAGCGGAGGCCAGGGACCGGTTCAGATAATCGTCACCGTTGTTGACCGTGAGCAGAAATCAAACTCGGATCGCCGGGTTCGTAGCGCAGCGTAGCGCTAACCACGACTGCTTTGTCTGGTTATGTATAAACACACACACAGAGGGTGAATAAAAACTCCACTTCGTCGCGATTAACGCTGCCTTATATCAGAGCGGGTATATTGGAGGTGGCCCTTTCTGGCAGTGTCAGTGTGTGGCCCTTTCCTGCGGAGAGGGGATAGAGGGCAGCGACGTCAGACCGACCTCGACGTCGCGAGGCGCCAACACGCCGGGTACATCGCGGGGGCGACCAGGCGCGCGTCAAAGTCTTTACGCAGAGGACTCAACTCTGGCCTCGGGCTCCAGGGATGGATCTTGAGCCGCTATAAATCACCGCTAGCCGGGTCCAGGTCATTGCGGGGAGGGGGTGAGCCGGAGTCTCCGGGTGAGGCCGCGCCGGCCGTGAGAGGCGCGCGAGGTTTTTGGGGATTTTTCATTTTGCGCTGCGCGGGGTCCAGCGGGAGGCGAGGGGTTCGTGCGTTGGTGACGATGGCGACTCGTCGATTTTATTTGTTGACGCGTGGTGGTCCTTGGGTGACAAAATAGGAAGTTTTACATCAGCGAATGCATCGTTACATTGTGTGTGTGTGTTGAACTTCTTTCGCACTGTACGTGTCCAACCGTGCCCGATCGGAGGTGCGGCGCAAGGACGACAAAACTTAACATAAAAAATAATCAGCTCCAAGCAATTGAGTTTTCAATGTAGACGATTCAACAAGTGAGAGTAGCCAACAGCGTTGACTCGAAATCCCACGGCCGAATCACGAACAAACGTGCTTCCAATCGCGCTAGATCTCGGAGGCTGAGCAGGGGCACTGAGCCTGGAGCAGCGCTTGAGGGTGACCACCGCCACTAAGCCCCCCAACGACCACGTGAACCCCATGGCCCGCGTGGTGCAGGCAATGCCCTCGGTCAGCAGGGGAATTCACCAAAACTACAACACTCATTTTTATATTCTTGGTTCTTTCGGTAAAGTCACGTAGAAGGGAAATAATAAAATAATATAAAACAATACAAAATTCTCACGACGTTTTCACTGCAACACAAGCAATCATCATCAGGTGTGAAATCCACAGCAAGAAAATTTGAATAAAAAAATAAAACACTCATTTTGTTTTTGTTCTTTCACCAGGTAAAGGGCCGCTGAGCTGTTTAGCTCTTTCCTTTCAGAAGCGACCCGGCTCTCACAAATGATAGCTCAACAAAGATGGCTTATCACGTGGACATGTATAGCAGCAATACTCCAAGCACGTGTTGTTGATTCTAATTGGGGAGGGGGGGGGAAACCGGAGGACCCGGGGAAAAATCCACGCGACCACGGGGAGAGAGACACGCGACCCTCAAATGTGCAGGCGTCAAGGTCAGACGAGGTAGTTTACATCTTCTAGCCACCACGGCTCCACGTGTACACGCGGCTCCACGTGTGCACGCGTGGTGCTAATTGCCTAGCGGCATCCTGCCAAGCGAGCATTCCCATTCCTGAGAGTTGTGCCCAGGTGAAAAAAAACATTAATTAATGAATGCAAATAAAAGCGAGTTTACACAGCTGTTATTATTTCAGCATTGTGATCGCGTTTAGCTTGCATGGCGGATAGCGCTGCTTCGTGTACAGGAGGCGCCTCGTTTCCCCGGTCGGTGAAGGTCTTGGACACATCTCGACTCCCATCTTTTGGTGATCCACCCACCCCGTATCGCCACACCTCGTCTCTCTCTCAAGTCGTCTCTTCCCTTTCGAGACTTTGTTGCGTACAGACGCACGGCGACAGCTGCAGCGTGACGCCGAACCTCTTCAAGGCAACGAGTTAATTCCTTTCTCCGCCTTTAACTTCCCACGTTAAGTCGTTAGTCGGCCGAGAGCCGCCGCCATCGATCTTAATGACTTCATCAGCGAGGGCGCACACGTCACTGAGCGCTATGTTTAACGCGCTAATGGCCACTAATGCGGGCGCTTATTCCGCGACTGTTGTGATTATCGCTTCCATCAACATCGCCTGCCCGTTGTCATCGCGCGGTGGCGGAGCGAGCATTAGCGCGGGGAGTTCTGAATCCGGTGCCCCCCACCCCACCCTCCTCCATCCCACGGCATTGGATGGGTGGGTGGTGGGTTGGGGGGGGGTCCCGGCGCAGTTTCACCGCCTGCGCACGCGACAGCCGTGACGCCGCTCGGCTCGAAGTGGTGCGCGTGGGTCGGAGCGAGGCCCCGGGTCCATTGCAAGTGGCAGCCCGTCTCGCCGTCTCATCTTGCCGCTCTCCTTCAACGCGACCGACTCCACCACGTGCGAGGCAGGTCCATGGGGAACCTCGCGGGGGCGACGCGCTCGCTCGCTACTCCGTGTCGGCTCGTTTCGAGTCCGTTGTGGCGGAGTTCCATTGCGTCTTCAGTTCCCGTGGCCAATGGCACCGGCCCTGACTCTCGACGCTAACGTTAGGGCTGGACACACACACACACATGCACACACACACATGCACACACGCACACAAATATAAAGTATAATCCAATGCAGTGGATTGCTTTGCTTTCACACGTCTCCGTTGAAGGGGATTGGCGGTAGATGAAGCCACGTCAAATGTAGAAGAGGCTTTGCAGATTTTAGATTTGCCGTTCGCAATGCTCCCGGCAAAGTGATCCGGACCTGATGCGGTATCATTATTCGCGACAGGATAAGAATGTTCGCGATATGACGATCATCGCGATATTGGCGATATATGTACCCACGGTGGCGTGATGTTAATCACCTCGGCTGCTATACAGGAGGCCGTGGGTTCGATGCCTGCCTCTCTCCCCGCGGTTGCGTGGATTTTTCTCCGGGTCCTCCGGTGTTCGCCAACACGACTTGAAACACGCGCTGAGATTATTATTTGGCCGCTATAACATGGCCACGTGATGCGTCACTGCGTCGAGCTGGCAGTTGTGGCCACAGGCCGCTTCTGACAAGAGCTACGTAGTTCAGCGGGCCTTGCCGGGTCAAATAATTGAATTGTTTCTATCTTAATTTGAAGTTTTCGTGACTGCAGAAATCCATACTCTTTGGTTCTTTCGGTAAAGTCACGTAGGTAGAAAATAAAAAAATCTTGCTGTGGTTTTCCCACCTGATGACGATTGCTTGTGTTGCAATCGAAACGTCGTGATTTATTTGATACCTACTTGACTTTACCGAAAGAACCAAAGAGTAGCAATAGTTTCTAGTTTAGTTTGACCCCTCTTGACGAATCGACCCCCACACCCCCGACCGCCTGTCCCTGCCACCTCGGAGGAACTCTCCGGAGACGGGCGTCTCGCGGGTCGCACGGCACGGAGCGACGGACAAGGCAGACAGAGACAGACAGGACGCACGGAGGCCCAAGACATCGTTCGGCCCGCGACTCCGACTGCTTGTCTCCTCGTCCCGCTGTTTGCAGCTCCCTGGACATTGACGCCGCGCTGGGCGAGCCAATGCCCCCCCCGTCCTCCCCCAGGCTGCACCGCGCGCTGGAGAACCATCGCCCGCTGCTCTTTGTCCGCCCGTAGCCGCGGCGGCGCTTTGATGTGGCGCCATGAAAGCAGCACGAGTGGATTTGCGTTGAAGATTGGCGCGGGGGGGGGGGTGGGAGATTGTGGGGAGGCGGGAGAGGTGTTTGAGCGAGTTGAGGGAATTTGGGCCATAACTAACTGTGCATTCAATTGAAAGTAGACTATTACACAATTTTTTTAAACACATTTTAGTTTACCAGGCAGGGCCCATTGAGCTACGCAGCTGCTTTTCAGAAGCGGTCTGGCTCTCAAATGACAGCAGCTCGACGAAGTGGCTTATCAACGTGGACATTTGCAGCAGTCGACAACCACTCCAAGCGCGTCACGTCCATTCTGAATTGTGGAGGGGGAAACCGGAGGACCCGGAACACAATCCAGGCGACCACGGCGAGAGAGAGACAGAGAGACGCGCAACACCCGAATGTGTTGCACTTTGAACTTCTTTCGCGCCGTACGTCGCCACCTGTGCTCAACGAGCTCGCTCCACGTCGCTTCACGCGCCTTGTATCCTGGGGAGGGGGGGGGGGCTGTGACGTAGGGGGGGGGGGCTGTGACATAGAGGCTGTGATGCTCGCGACTGAATCGACGCGGATGCTCAAGTGACTGTTGCTGCTGCTGCTGCTGGTGGTTTGTGTCGCCATTCACCACCTACCGCGGTATTCGCCCCCCCATTCCCCCCCCCCCGCGCTTCTCGATAATTCTCGAAATGACTTCCACAACATTAAAGCTGGGACCGTGGATTTTTTGTTTTTTCTCCATCCACAATTGAGATTGAGAAGAGGGACGGTTGAAATTGTGAGGTGCGTGTGGGTATATTGGCCACAGTATAACATTCTGTCTTCTGCATAATCAACATTGGTATACTGCGTGTTCCATTAACACGCTTCCCAAGCCCCGCCGTGGATCATGGGGGTTGTTTGACTATACTTCACCACGCTGGTCAACGCAGCTTGATGGAGAGAGGGTCCAGAACCGGTTCAGTCACCGGTAAGGGCCGTGGACGTGAGTTCACGGTGCAGGACGTGCACCGCTGCCATTCCTTGTAATTCCACATCAAAGCACGACGACAAACCATTTTGTTATATATTTTGTATGACTACGCTTGCTTACCTGGGAAAGATTCGCTGAATCTCAGGACTCCTTTTCAAGAGGTTCCCGCTCAGTGTTCGCAATCGCGGGGGGGGGGGGGGGTCCGACAATTTCCGTGTTTCCCAATTAACTTAATTTCGTGGAATTTGTTTTACATGTATTTTTTTATTGACGTTGTCACGCGCCATGTACACACCGTCAACGTGAGCCAAACCAGTGATCAACAGCAGGGGATAGAGAGAAGTTTTTTTTTTATTGCTGCACATTTGGGCCGCCGTGACGCCGACACGCAGTCGCCCTCCTTGTTCTTCGAACGTCGCCGACGACATCGTTATCTGCGAAGCGGGTGACGCGTACATTTTTTCTCTTACGGCGAACGCGCGCGCACATGTGCAATATTAACTAGGGCGGCCTGCCTGATTCGAACCCGCGGTGAACTTGCTTCCCCCCCTTGGCCGAACGCAATACTGCTGTGGCAATGTCCTCGTGACAGGCAGCCTCTTACAGTGAGGGAAAAAAGTATTTGATCCCCTGCTGATTTTGTACGTTTGCCCACTGACAAAAAAATGATCAGTCTATCATTTTAATGGTAGGTTTATTTGAACAGTGAGAGACAGAAAAACAACAACAAAATCCAGAAAAACGCATGTCAAAAATGTTATAAATTGATTTGCATTTTAATGAGGGAAATAAGTATTTGACCCCTATGCAAAACATAACTTAGTACTTGGTGGTAAAACCCTTGTTAGCAATCACAGAGGTCAGACGTTTCTTGTAGTTGGCCACCAGGTTTGCACACATCTCAGGAGGGATTTCGACATGCGTTTTTCTGGATTTTGTTGTTGTTATTCTGTCTCTCACTGTTCAAATAAACCTACCATTACAATTATAGACTGATCATTTCTTTGTCAGTAGGCAAACGTACAAAATCAGCAGGGGATCAAATTATTTTTTCCCTCACTGTATACAATGACATCAGCATGCATCCGGCTTTTTTTTTCCCGTGCTACCCAAAACCGCAGGACAGGTCCCGCGGCATTGTCTGTAGGGCTGCAATTGTGTATCGGGTGGTACAGATTAAAGGGTGGCCCCCTCCTTGAGCGCACATCGTGCCTCAGCGGTACCCTCGGCTCGAAACCAGAGAGTTGACGTTTTCGGCACTTCAGCTTCACTTTCCGTTTGAACAACCCCGGTCTCTAGTCCCCCCCCCCCCAACCACTGTGGAGGCCTCGTGGCTGCACTTTGAGAGGTAATGAATTCCGTCTATGTTGAACTTCTTTTGCACCGTATGTAGCCAACCGTGCTAATCGGATGTGCCGGAGAAGGACAACAAACTTAAACACGAAAAAGCAGCTCTAAAGACATGAGTTTGTCAATCTAGATGATTTAAAAGCTCACAGTGGCTTCTTAATATCGGAAGGAAGAGCGTTCCAGACGGCCCGAGAAGCGCATCTTAAAGCGCGCGATGCGGTGACCGTCTTTGTTCGATAGCCAAAATGTTTCCGAAATAAATGTAGTTCAACTCTACTAATTCTGGGTCACCGAGAATGAAAATGATGCTTACATTTGTTGATTGGCTCCAGTTTTCAAGCTATGCTACTGGGTCAGTATATACGATCCTTGACTTGGGAATGGCGGAGGATAAGTGAGTTGGGAAGGAATCTCAATCTAAACCAGAAATAACTAAAATACATTTTGACTGGATCTATGAATACATCTATGACTGGGTTTGGACAGTACTTGCTTTTTGAGCAAAACAATGAATGATGCAATCTGAACCTGGTATTGCATCATACATGATATGAATTGCATCATGTTATTCCTAGAAGTCATGGATGATGCAATCATAACTAGACTTACATCCCTCTGCTGAACAAATTGCTCGAAATCAGCTCTAGAAATCATACAGTGTTGTGCTCTCTTATTTGTCAGTGTTTGATTTTGCAAAGGGACACATTTTGTTTAGTCAAAGTGAGCAGAGATGCCTCGTACTTGTGTGAATAAAGCAGATAACTTCTGCTAAGTTTGTGGTGAAGTAACTTTTGCATCACAAAAGTGCACTACAACCACTATGGTTAAGAAAGCCTATCACCTTTATTTTGGCTGCAAAAGTGTAGATCAGGACAAGATGTGCGCTCCACACATATGCTGTAACACTTGTGCAACAAATCTTCGCCAGTGGTTGAACAGGACAAGGAAATCGATGCCTTTTGCAGTACCAATGATTTGGAGAGAGCCAACAGATCATATCAGCAATTGTTACTTCTGCATGGCACCTCCATTTCGGAAAGGTGTGTCAAAAAAGAAAAAGTGGACTGCATTATCCAAACATTCCATCAGCTATACACTCAGTACCCCACGGAGAAGGACTGCCGGTTCCTGATGCATCAGAATTATTCTCACTTGAGTCGGACGAGGAAGAGGAACAGGATGAAACTTCTAGTCCTGAACTATCAAGGTCACGTGACCCAGATTTTCTCCCGTCCTTCTCTGAACCACACCTCATAACACAAGGTGAACTCCAAGACCTTGTCTGTGATTTAAGTAAGGCAGAGCTGTTGGGCTCAAGACTGCAGAAGTGGAATCTCCTGGCAGGTGATGTTAGGGTTTCGGTGTCCCGTGACCGTTAAAAGGATATTGTCCCATTCTTCTTCATGAAAGGTGATCTTGCAGCCTGCAACAACATAAATGGTGTGATGGCAGCCCTCAACATCGTTCATGATCCAGATGAGTGGAGACTATTCATTAATGCATCGAAGATGAGTCTTAAAGCTGTTTTACAAGTGCCCTCTCCTCTTAGTTCCCAATCTTCTCTGTTTCTCTGTATCCCTCCTTCTCCCCGTACCCAATCTCGTTTCTGATCATTCTCCCTCCTTGTACCCTTTCAATGGAATCCACGTCCCTTGTACGTGAAACAGTACTGCCCATCGGATTCAACACTGTCCACTGACTCAACAGTCAACACTGCCCATTGACTCAACACTGCACCATAGACTCACACGAATGCACGCTGGCAGTGACCAACTTCCATATGACCCATGATATTTGTGAAAATTGGAGTTTACAGCTCTATACGGTCAACCTAAATGGCTCCATACTGGAACCCAAAGTGGCTCAACACGGGATCTCAGAATGGCTCTATTTGGTAACCGAAAATGCTGTGGACGCCAGGTGGAGCTTAATTGAAGCGCTGTGAAATCGCAGGGGCAAGAGCCTAATTGTTGGCTATTTCGTTTCAAGTTATTACATATGACAGCTGCCGCAGATTGCCCCACCAGGGGCTAGCCGCAGGAATTAAGCTTCCACGGCAGTGTGGCTGATTAATGAAGGCCTATTAACCCGATTGGCCTAAAAATGAGAAAATAGGCCAGAAAGCGTTGACTGTAATGCGTCGAGCGTTTAATTTGCGATCGCCGCGCGGGCGCCGGCACGAGCCGATGGGGCCCGGCGACGCGGCCCCGGGTCGGGCGCCTCCTCCCTGCTCTTTGTTCGTCAGCCGACTCGAGCGGCGATCGCTCATCGCTTGATTAAGAACATTAGGGAAATTAACGACCCCGTAATCTCGCCTCTTCACCCGCTGGCCTCTCCTCCTCAGTCATCAGTCATAGAGCCATTGTCCGCTCCGCCCACCCGCCGCGCTCCCCTCGCCTTCTCGGGCAAGCGCCACGTGCCCACGACGTCTCCTTGTTGATGCCGGACGCCGCCGTGCGCGCGCAATCCCTGCCGCCGTGTGCGCGCGCAATACTTTCCATCGTGTGCGCGCGCGAAGCTACGAGCGGGCATGTGAGCGGTCGGGCGAGAAAGGCAAACTTCTCTCCGCCTGTCAGCTCCACTACCGTTTAAAAACGTCCCCTTTTTTTCCGCCAACCCGAATTAGCGATCAAGGTAATTGGAGAAAATTGTATCTCAGCAGGGAGCCCCCCGTTTACACCCCTCGAGTGGGCGGGCAGGCGAGGTGGCACTGTGAGCCCCCCTCCCCAGCCCCCCCGCTGTGACCCCCCCCCACAGCCCAGACGATCGCTGCCCCCTCAACCCGGCCACACCACCCACACTCGCGGTGGCCCGGGCCGGCGAGAACGATTTGCCTCGGTCGTTACCGATGGACGGATGGATGGATACGCTGTGTGTGTGTATTTATCGAAGGCGGGAGTGGGATGGGGTGGGGGGTTCGTCGCTGAGTCGTATAATTTGGAGTCGATGGCTCATTTACGCGCGTGGGACGTCTGCCCCAGCAAATAATTCGGCTGTCCGCATTGGGAACCAAGAATTATTGCCCAATTTCAGGACTTGCGTGCGTGCGTGCCTTTGCATGCGTGGATGTGTGTGGTAGGATTTGGGTAGTGGGTGAAGATGTAGTGCAGCGGTTAACGCGCCGTGCTCAGAACCCGGTGACCAGATTTCCGATTCCTGCTCACGGCCAACACCGGTGACAATGATCTGAACCGGTCCTGGGTCTCCGATGCGATGTGTAGTAAGCATCGCCATTGTGCAGATACTTCCTCGTGTGCCTTTCTGGTCTTCACAGGTGCTCGCTAACAGCACTTGCCCCAACAGTCTGTCAAGGCTACACGGGAGGCATTTGTCTGTGTGTCATAGGGTAGGGGATGCTACGGTTCGCCCCTTCCTTGACATGCGATGAGTTACCGCAATTCCGAGTCTACGGGTCTCTGCGTGTGGGGCATTAAGGTTCACGTAAAGATGCGTAGCGGCTGTACGTTTTACATGCAGCATTCACTTTTACGATACAATTTATGGGGAACAATCAATCAATTAAAATCCATCAGTTATGGACCGGTGCGCTCTGCGGTACAGGTGCAGGCCCGAGCCGGATCAGCGCACCAAGCGGCGATGGTGGTGGTGGAGTGGCCGCCACCACGCCCCGGTGCTGTTGTCAATGCGCAGCACCAGGCACCAGGCGCAGTGTTTCCCTCGTTATCCGCGACGAGGGATGCGTTCCGGAGAGGTAGGCCAATATCATTTTCCGTGAATAGACAATTTCACGGAAAATGATATCCACTGAGCTGTCATCGTGTTTGGCCAGGGGGGGGGGGGTGGAAGCCGTGAGCTCTGTGGGCTCTACCTGGTAAACGCAACAGTTTAGTTTGCTGATATTCACCCTGATAATTGTTTTTTTATCCTTTTATCTGGCAACAAACCTGACACCTTTTTTACGAGGAGTCATGTTTGCATAGACCACAATACCTGCAGTCATGATGAAAACAAAAAACATGAGACTAGGCTCTAAGGAAAGCTGTCTCGGGTGTGGACCAATCAACTTCAAGGACAGTGCATATATTATTAGAGTTATGTTTTTTGTTTGCATTATAACTACAGGTATTGTGGTCTATGCAAACATGACTCCTTGTAAAAAAGGTGTCAGTTTTGTTGCCAGATAAAAGGATAAAAAAAACAATTATCATATTTTTTACTGCCAAATGAGGTTCCAATGGTGATAATTCACCCTCTCACCGATGTCAGCCGTGGCCGGGGATCGAACCCAAGTGGCGAGGTTTGTAGCGCGGCGTGCCAAGCCACCAGGCCACCGCTGCCCCAATGCAGAAAGATCGACGCGCAGACAGATAGACAGAGAGAGAGACAACATCAGAGGCGCTCGAACAAGGTGGGTTGCCCTGTAGCACAGGGGCTGTCGTGACCGCACGGCCCTCTCCTCACCTCCCTCGTTGCCATGCCAACTCCCGGAGACGCGCAACTGGACCCGGGCAGCAGCAGTCGCCTGCTGTGCACGTCAGCGACTCACCACGATGCGACTGCTGTGGGTCAGAAACAGTGGGGCACTTGGTGAGTCTGTGGGTCAATGTGTGAGTCTATGGGTCTCTGTGTGAGTCTATGGGTCTCTGTGTGAGTCTATGGGTCTCTGTCTGAGTCTATGGGTCTCTGTGTGAGTCTATGGGTCTCTGTGTGAGTCTATGGGTCTCTGTGTGAGTCTGTGGTTCTCTGTGTGAGTCTGTGGGTCTCTGTGTGAGTCTGTGGGTCTCTGTGTGAGTCTATGGATCAGTGTGTAAGTCTATGGGTCTCTGTGTGAGTCTGTGGGTCTCTGTGTGAGTCTATGGGTCTCTGTGTGAGTCTTCGGGCTTCTGTGTGAGTCTATGTGTCTCTGTGCGAGTCTATGGGTCAGTGTGAGTCTATGGGCCTCTGTGTGAGTCTATGGGTCTCTGTGCGAGTATATGGGTCAGTGTGAGTCTATGGGTCTCTGTGTGAGTCTATGTGTCTCTTTGCGAGTCTATGAGTCAGTGTGTGAATCTATGGGTCAGTGTGTGAGTCTATGGGTCTCTGTGTGTGAGTCTATGGGTCTCTGTGAGTCTATGGGTCTCTGTGTGAATCTATGGGTCTCTGTGTGAGTCTATGGGCCTCTGTGTGAGTCTATGGGTCTCTGTGCGAGTCTATGGGTCTCTGTGTGAGTCTATGGATCTCTGTGTGAGTCTGGGTCTCTCTCTGAGTCTGTGGGTCTCTGTGCGAGTTATGGGTCTCTGTGCGAGTCTATGGGTCTCTGTGTGAGTCTATGAGTCAGTGTGTGAGTCTATGCGTCAGTGTGTGAGTCTATGGGTCTCTGTGCGAGTGTATGGGCCTCTGTGTGAGTCTATGTGTCTCTGTGTGGTGAGTATGTAGCGTCGGATCGCGTATGCACACACCGCCGGTATCCACTTCCCTGCCGTTCGCCAGTATCCACTTACCTGCAGTTGCAGCCTGAGATCGGTAGGGTGTGCCAGGCAGTACGAGGGGATAGAGAGGGAGCTGGTCCCAAGGGAGGCTGGGTTCCCTCCCCTACCCCAGGTGGGGGGCTGGGTTGGGGCCTTTCCAGCATCTTCTGGAAGGTTCCAGAAAGGGGGCGGTACCAGGGGCGGAAAGTCCTCTGGAGGTGTATAAAAGGGGCACCCCAAGCACAGCTCGGGCCAGTTGCTACGAAGACTGAAGAGCAGCTGGACTAGGACCCTGGCACCTCGAGCCCGCCGCCTTTGTAAGGGCCGGGCCGAGCTGGGACCAGTGGTCGAGACCCGTACCTTGGCCGGGTCGGGTCAGATAGCCTCCCCTAGGGCACTGCGAGCCGGAGGGCTCAGAGTTGAGTTCGCGGTGTGTGAGTCACGATAAGGGAGTCGTCTGATAGTTTATGAATAAACCGTGTTGCCTCTACGACAACGTCTCCATAAGAACTCGCTACAAGTATATGGGTCTCTGTGCGAGCGATCTCCGAGGGCACGAGTTGGTGGGATTCACGCTTCCAGCAACAAAAACACAGCTTCACGACTTAAGACGTCCATTCCCAGGCGCCGCGCGATACGGAAGAGAGAGATGAGAGGGCGAGAGGAAAAACACGAACTGGCAGCGGCGACCGCTTGCCAAGTCAGCGGGCAAAGTCCAATCTGTGGGCGCGCTCAGCTCCACGCACGTGCCAAGCGAGCGGGGGTAGTGCCTGAGACCAGGGGGGGTGGATGGGAGATTGGTGGCGAGTTTACGCGGGGGTAGCTAAATGAAAGCAATTAACGAGCAGCCCCGATCCAGCCCACCCCACCCCGCCCCGCCCGCCCCCACCGCGCGAGCACCCCCAGGACGGGCACGTGTCGCGCGCTCTCCGCCGCCGGGAAAAAAACATTTCTGTCGATTTCGCGAAGCCGCGAGCCGCGCGCGTCTCAAGTCGGGGGACCAGGCAACGGGCGACGAAGATTAATTAGAAGTGGTGGCGCTGGTGGTGGGGGGGGGAGTGGTGGAGGGGGGCAGTTTAAAAAAAAAGCAATCCGCTGCTAAATAATGAAATAAGGGGCCGCGCTCGAGGAGAGAGTGGCCCCCTGAATGAAAAGCGGGCGAGCGGCGAGGGGGGAATTGGGGGAATTGGGGCGAATGAGCTGCTGATGCAACGGAGACGAGGCAGCAGCAGCAGCAACACGCGCTCGCGTGTACAGAGACACGCATTCATTACATCTCCAAAAAGCAACATCCACGCGTGCGTCTGGCGTGGCGGTGCAGGGGGCATGCCGCAGTGCCGCGGACCCGGCCGGCCGAGTTCGATTCCCGCTCGCGGCCAACGCCGTCTGAGCCGGACCTCCCCTGGGTCGACACGGACGTAAATGAGTGCCCGGTCGCCACCAGGGAGACAAAGGCGGCCCGGCGTGGTGCTGGCCACCCACCCCCTCGTGCGCCGTGAGGTTCGCGCGCTGCGCTGTGAACCCGAGTTCGATTCCTGGCCATGGCCAACGGAGGTGAAGAGCGATATCGGAACTGGTGTCGTTTTCCCTCCGCTCTCATCATCATCATCGTCGTCACCCTCCCCGACATCTCGGCCCGGTCATTCCTCCCCCTCCACTCCTCCTTCCTCCCCTTCCTGCCCCAGCACTCCTCCTTCACTCTTCCTGCTGCTCGCCTTGAGCCGTGCCCTCCGCTTTGTCCGTCCCATCCCTCCACACTCCCTTCCCGTGGTGCACTGCAGGCAGCAGGGACGACAACACGATTAGGAGTAACAATTGCGTGGAATTGCCGGTAGCAATTATAATAAATTCTTAAGCTCACGGTACATTTTATCTATTCGTACAAGTTGTAAGTAAAGATCGTGCGTGACCCTTGCGGCCACTCGAGGCCGCTTCATTGATCAACACCTTTAAATACGAATCGAACATTTGCATTCAATCGCGACCGTGAATCATCTGGAGCGGAGGGATCGTTGCATCCAGAGCTGATGGCTTTTTTTTTTGCGCCACTCCGAACATTCACCCAGGTTTCTTCTGTTGGACGCGAGGCTAGCGGGAGGCGAGGGGGCTCTTTGTCCTGCCCGCGCTGTGCCCCGGGCGAGGATATTAGCTTCCCGTTCGCCGACCCTGAACAGAACCCGACTGAAATTGTAAAAAACTCCTTTAAAAAGGTTTTTTTTAAAACAACGGTTTCATTAACAACTTCGTTTAACTCGCGGTCGAGAAGTTCGTCAATGGCGCCTGAGACACACGGTGCCTGCTTCTTGTGCGAGCCGATTCCACAGTTTAAGGCGTCCATACGAAATGTAAATTGCTTTAAAATAGCGAATTAATTGATTAATTGATGCCGATTTTGATAAAGGCATGCCTTGTCACCGGATCTGAGTATGTGTGCAAAATGTGGAATTGATTGGACAACAGGAAGTGGACGAAATTTTGATTACAAAATTTGACCACGACAAACAGGGGAATCAAGTTAAGTAAATGCGTTGAAATAAAATATTTGAGTTGATAGCCTCAGTGGGCTTTACCTGGTAAGATAAAAGCATTGTTTAGGTTTATTTGTCTTTATTTATCAAAGTGATTTGTTCACATTTCCTAGACTTTGCACTCCTGCCGTGTTTTTTTCTGTCAGTGGTTGTCATAACGCTCTGACTCCGTTGCCCCCCTTTGAACTGGAGGTCTGTTTAAAAAAAAGAAAACATATTTTAGAATCTCATCGGATTCCTCCTCCGGTAACAAATAAAGATTCAAAATTCTTGGTCCATCATCGAATCCCCGTCGTGCACTCGCGAACGGGCCGCTCGTGCCAGTGGCAGTCCGCACTGTGACCCCTGACCCCATCCAGTGAGCCCGCGCGCTTCGACGCTTGGGAGTTTAAATCTCCCCGTCATCGCACAGCGCTCGCCCTATTTATGGACAAATTCCGCGTGCGTGCACAATGTGTTGGGCGGCATAAATCACCGGCCCGGTCAAATCCAAATGCGTTTCAGTGCAAAGGAATAGAGGGAGTGGCTGATATATCTCGAGAGGAATACAACAACAACCACCTCCCACAATCCACAATTGTGACAAGACGTCGCGGCGGTGAATGCCTTCCTGTAAACTCAACGCTGTTGTTGTGGGTGCAGGGTGGTGACGCGCCAGCGCCTTGCAGCGAGGACTCCCTGGGTTCGAGTCCTGCCTTTCTGGGGGGTTTTCCCTCCGTGTTCTCCGGTTTACTCCCATAGCGAAACAACAACAACAAATTCTCCATACACTCGATATGGTGTTGGCCAATCACTCTGATGTAGCGGCACCCTCCTGAAAAAAAAAATGTATATATATAAAAACAACTTTTTTTTTATTCTAGATTTGAAGCTTTCGTGACTGCAAGGAATCATATTTTTAGGTTTTTTCGGTAAAGTCACGTAGGTAAAACATCAAAATTAATGAAAATAAAATAAAAACAAAAATCACGACGTTTCGGAGGCAACACAAGTCTCCGTCATCAGGTGGGACCGTCACAGCCGAATTAGCTGCATCAAGTGAGGCAATGATTCAAGAAGTAATCCCTTATAAGCAAGTTGAAGGGGGGAGGAGAGGGGGGGGGGAGCTCATCATAATGTGGTAGCCAATGAATGGAACGTATCGGGAGGGAGGGGGGCGGGGCTCAAAGACAGCACGGAGTGCTAAGTACAACGCATCGGGAGGGGGAGGAGGGGGGGGCCAAAACAATGGACGACGGCTTGGACGCGGTTGCCGCTGCACACGCCAACACAATGGACAGAGAGGGGGGAGGGGAGGTCTGATACACATGATAGACAAAAGAACGAAAATGCCCATGTTTATACCAATGCTGGCTGAACAATGAAGAGAGCACTGCCAAAAAATAACTGGGGATGTTAACACTCGGTAAAGTAAAGTAAAATAGTGCCTGTCAGATAAGATGGTCCAAAAAGTGTAATTAAGTCTTTTTTGCGTGGTTGATAACATCTTTCCAATGATTACTAAGTTTGTACCCATCATCACGGTTGAAATTATGTCTGTGTTTGTATATTTGTATGGCTTCGTGTACAAACCTTTGATGGTAGCCGGGAGGTTTGCAGAGAACCTTGGTCTCGGAAAAGACAATTTCATGAGAGCCCACCGAGTTGTAGCAATGATTGGCAACGGCAGAAGAATCAGTTCTGCCGTGTTTCAGATCTGACTTGTGCTCGCGGACACAATCAGAAACATGACGTTTCGTTTCTCCAATGTAGCAATCACCACAAATGCAACTCAATTTGTAGACTCCAGGATACTGTAAGTCAGGAACGACATCCTTCACAGATGGAATCAGATCACGGATTTTATGCACTGTACTGAATCGGACTTGGATCTTTTGTTTGTTTAGAATTTTGGAGATATTTTTGGTCACGCCTGCTATGTATGGTAACGTGATGGTTTTGGTCGGAGTTTCAAGTGGCTGTTTCTGTGTGGTGGGAGAGACAGCTTGGCGGATAGTACGGTCAGAGTATCCGTTCATCCTGAGGGCCCGATGTACATGTCTTAATTCACCGATCAGGTGGTGTTTGTCAGAAATGCCATGGGCTCTGTGGTATAGCGTTTTGATGAGAGAATTCTTTTGAGATGAGAGAGCAAAAAATGTTATCTTCATGACACGTTGCAACCAAGGCTTTTGTATGCCTTTAGGAGGTTTTCCACCAATTCCCTGTAGTTGTCTGCCTTGTTGTTTCTGAGCAAATGTGTTGCCACTAACTGGAAGGCTTTCCATGCCGTCGTTTCCTCGCCACGCAGTGCACTGTGAAATGCATCATCTCGAAGAAGTTCACGAATCTGAGGACCAACAAAGACATTTTCCACGGAGGTACTTGAAAGCTGCTTGTGTTTTGTCCATGGCTTTGACAAAGTTCTTCATCAGACCCAGCTTGATGTGTTAGGGTGATAACAAAATCTTCCTTGGTTCAACAAGTGGTGGATGCTGAACAATTTTCCTCCCAGGCTCCAATGACTGTCAGAGTGGCCAATCTGTCTTGATGTAGCGGGAATCTCTCGCACGACGATCCCATTCGCAGATAAAACAGCAGTACTTTGTGTATCCAGTCTGCAGACCAAACAAGAGAGCAACAACCTTCAAACCGCCACAAAGCTGCCACTGATGTTGGTCATAGTTTATGCACCTCAAAAGTTATTTCATGTTGCTATAGGTTTTCTTAATATGGACTGCATGACCAACTGGAATTGATGGAAAAACATTGCCATTATGCAGCAAAACAGCTTTAAGACTCGATGAATCAATGAACAGTCTCCACTCATCTGGATTATGAACGATGTTGAAGGCTGCCATCACACCATCGATGTTGTTGCAGGCTACAAGATCACCTTCCATGAAGAAGAATGAGACAAGATCCTTTTGACGGTCATGGAACATGGAAACCCTAACATCACCTGTCAGGAGATTCCACTGCTGCAGTCTGGAGCCCAACAGCTCTACCTTGCTCTTGGGTAGTTCCAAATCCCAGACAAGGTCCTTCAGTTCACCTTGTGTTATGAGGTGTGGTTCAGAGGAGGAGGATGGGAGAAAATCTGGGTCATGTGACCTTGATAGTTCAGGACCAGAAGTTTCATCCTGTTCCTCTTCCTCGTCTGACTCAAGTGAGAATGATTCTGATGCATCAGGAACCGGCAGTCCTTCTCCGTGGGGTACTGGGTGTATAGCTGATGGGATGTTTGGATAATGCAGTCCACTTTTTCTTCTTTGACACACCTTTCCCAACTGGAGGCGCCATGCAGAAGTAACAATTGCTGATATGATCTGTTGGCTCTCTCCAAATCATTGGCACTCCAAAAAGCATAGATTTCCTTTTCCTGTTCAACCACTGGCGAAGATTTGTTGCACAAGTGTTGCAGCATATGTGTGAAGTCCACATATTGTCCTGATCTTCAATTTTGCAGCCAAAATAAAGGTGATAGGCTTTCTTAACCATAGTGGTTATAGTGCACTTTTGTGATGCAAAAGTCACTACACTACAAACACAGCAGAAGTTATCTGCTTTGCTCACACAAGTACAAGGCATCTCTGCTCACTTTGGCTAAACATAAATGTATCCATCTTAACTTGAAGCTTTCGTGACTGCAGGAATCTATACACTTTGGTTATTTCAGTAAGTCACGTAGATAGCAACACAATCCATCGTCTTCAGGTGAAACATATAGCGGGAGAGCTGCTGAGGCAGGATGTTATATAGGTTTGAGATGGGTGTAGCCCAAGGCTAAGTGGGTGGGGCTAGAGATGGAATTTGCGTGTAAATGTAAGATCGGAGAGCTGATATACCTCCACGACGACTAAGCTGTGGAGGTGGCCATTGTATTGAGAGATTAGCATGTCAATGTAAGAGAACCACCGCAACGGTGGCTGTGTTAGTGAGACATTCAGCCTGTTAATGTAAAGACATTTTACCTGGTAATGTAACTAGAGAGTCGAAATAACTGCTAACATCGGCAGGTAGGATGGAAACATCACAGCCAGTTCTGACTTAAACTGGTGACTAACGTTCTTCCAATGATTGCTCAGTTTGTACCCATCTTCTCGGTTTAAATTGTGTCCGTGTTTATATATCTGGATGGCGTCATGAACGAATCTTTGGTGATAGCCAGGGGGTTTGCAAAGTACCTTGGTCTTGGAAAAATTAATTTTGTGTGTTCCCACAGTGTTCAAACAATGATCAGCCACGGCCGAGGTATTGGCCCTACCGTGTTTCAGATCTGCCTTGTGTTCACGAACACGGTCCGAGACATGTCGCTTAGTTTCCCCAATGTAACTACTGCCGCAGACACAGCTTAGTTTGCAGAGGTGGGACAAAGTCATTGTTATGCAAGTCCAAGTCGAGTCGCAAGTCATCAAATTCATGACTCGAGTCTGACTCGAGTCCAAGTCACATGACTCGAGTCCACATCTCATAGGTGGGACAAAGTCATTGTTATGCAAGTCCAAGTCGAGTCGCAAGTCATCAAATTCATGACTCGAGTCTGACTCGAGTCCAAGTCACATGACTCGAGTCCACACCTCTGTTAGTTTGTAGACGCATCCTTCACAGATGGGATCACATCCTTCACAGATGGGATCAGATCACGATTTTTATGTACTGTGTTAAATCGAACCTGGATCTTGTGTTTGCTCATGATTTTGGAAATCTTTTTGGTAACCCCTGCTATGTATGGCAAGGTGATGGTTTTGATTGGGTCCTCAGATGGTTCGCAAATTCCATCTCTAGCCACGCCCACTTACCCTTGGGCTACACCCATCTCAAACCTCTATAACATCCTGCCTCAGCAGCTCTCCCGCTATATTGTTTCACCTGATGACAATTGCTTCTGTTGCGATCGAAACGTCGTGATATTTTTATTATTTTTCTATGGACGTGGCTTTACCGAAAGACCCAAAGAATATGAATTCCTGCAGTCGCGAAAGCTTTAAGTCAAGATATAGGGCAATTTGCTCAGCAGAGGGATATAAGCCTCGTTATGATTGCATCATCCATGACTTATAGGAATAACATGACGCAATTCATGGCACTAACTACCAGTGTCGAACCAGAGAATGCCAAAAAGCGATCAGCACAAGTACAATGCACTCTCAGGGCATTTATAGCTCGGGGCGAGCAGCTACATCATGGAAAAAAATATATTTTTTGCCACTTTCAAAGTATGAAAAATAAGAATATGTTTTACCCTTTCTTACAATAAAACACGAGGTGTGAAGATGTTCAAACACCAAATAGATACATCAAGTCGGCATTAACCACATGCTCTGGTGATATATGCATTGTATCTTTGAAAGTGATTGGCCTACACCAGAGACAACCTTCTTTGGGGCCTAGTCTCACCGGCGTTTAGCTAGAGAACGCCCGTTATTGCTAGAAACAGGAAAAACACTTATTATTTTTCATCATTTTTTAAACTGGCAAAAAAAAGTTTTAAATAAATAAATGCCAAAACGTTAGAGGCTCGTGGAACAAAGGAGACAGCACGAACGAGATGCAGCAAAGCAGACAAGACAAGACTAATGAGAGTAAAAGGAATTGCTCCGGGAATTCAATCGTGACCCCCCCCCGCCCCCTCCCCGCCCCCCCCCGGGAATCGTGACGATTCGCCGCCTCGTGAAGCCCAGTGAATTGTTACGGTCGACTCCGGGATCGACATTGGCCCCGGCGGCTGGGGGAGACAAATGTGGCCGGGTTTGTGTCGCGGTTGTTGCCACGCCCGGCACCCCCCGCCCCCACCCCCCCCCCCCCCATTGACGTCATAACGACGCCGCGTCACGTCACGTGCGCACTGCAGATTCCCACTTTCCGATTGGCTACGTCTCGTTGCGACAGAAGTTCAGCAACATGCGCGCGCACGCACGTGATTCGCATTGTGACGTCACTCAAGTCACGGTACTCGAGTTTCCGTCGTAAAAAGTTCAGAATGAGGATGTTTATTTATGACTGGAGGAATCCGATGAGCTGTAAAGCTCTTCTTCACAGATGTACAGTAAGAGGCGGGTAAGAACTTGACAACAACACACAGTACAAGAAAGGTAAACAACTCACCCAAATACAAATACAAACAAATAAACCATCCCCATCATAGCAGGCAAAGCCCACTGAGTTGATTCGGAACTCGTTCTGACCATAAAAAAACAGTGACGCGTGATATAATTGATGAACTCTGTTATAAACTTTGACCTTTGGCTAAGATTTAAAAAATAAGACCCCAAACAATCTTACGTCTTAGAACTCTCTTCCCTCCGATGAGCACGGCTAGCCACGTGCGGTGCGAAAGAAGTTCAAGTGTACAACACGAAAGACAAAGATCCACCCCGTATAGCCTGCACAGACTGTTGGGGCAAGTGCTGTTAGCGAGCACCTATGGAGGCCTGAACGGCACACGAGGGGATCGGGTGGCCAGCACCACGCCCGACCGCCTTTGTCTCCCCAGTGGCGATGTTTACACACCGCACCAGGTACTCATTTGAGGCCGAGTCGACCTATGGGAGGCCCGGGATCGGTTCAGATAAATCGTCACCGGTGTTGTTCCATGAGCGGCATTCGAACTCGGGGTCGCCGGGTTCGCAGCGCAGCGTAGCGCTAACCGCTACACTACCACTCCCCACGTACACACACACAGGTACACACACACAGGTACACACATACAGGTACACACACATACACACAGCTACACACACACAGGTACACACACACAGGTACACACACACACACAGGTACACACACACATACAGGTACACACACAGGTACACAACAACAACCGCCATTCGCCACTAAGTGGCGGTGACGTCACCACGACGCTTGTGCCAGGCCATGTGCACCTTGAGGCCACGTGAAGTGTCGAACGCCCGCTGGCAGGAGGTCACGGGGCAGACCCAGCAGGTGCCACGGGTCGACTGACCGAGATGACCGAGATGACTGGCTGATGCACCACCTGTGCCCCCTACTGTGCCAACTTGCTGTGCTTTAGCCACCCGGCGCTCCGCTCGTTGTTGTGAGCGTCGCTCCTCCGCCCTCCGTTGTTGTTGGAGGGCGACTGCCTCCAACTGCCCAGTAGCGTCCTTCACGAGCCTCCTCCACTGAGGCCGATCTTGACACCGCTGGTACCAGTCATCGGCAAGTCCACTCAGCTCCACGTCCTCCTGTACCACATCACTCCATCTCTTCTCTAGCCCGTGCCGCGCCCGTTTAGCCCCCTCGATCCGGCCGAACAAAAGCTGTTTAGGCATGCGGTGGCTGGGCATGCGGGCTACATGACCCAGCCAACGCAGCCTTGCCTGCCGGAGGAGCTCACTGATGGGACTTTGCCCAGATCTTTCAAGGACTTGTGAGCTCCTCACACAATCCAGCCTGGTTAAACCCAGGATGGATCGTAGGCAGGCCAGCCTAAATGTTTCCAACCGGCGAAGATGCTCCACTAGGGGGGTCCACGTTTCGCAAGCATAGAGAAGGGAGGGAATGACCGTGGCCGAGAAGACCTGAAGCTTCGTGCGGAGCGACAGACCAGGTAGCTTCCACACAGCGTTACGCAACCGATGAAAAGATATTGCCGCTCGACTGATTCGGAGTGAGACCTCTGCTGATAAACTGGAGCCGGTCATGAGCACACTGCCCAGGTATGGGAAACTCTCTACTCTCTCCACAACTGCCCCATCACCGATTGGGAGTTGTGGGGGCGGAGTGCCCGATGGTACAAAATACCCAGGCAGGTGCTTAGTTTTGGTGGGGCTGATGGTAAGGCCCCACCTCTTAGTGGCACGCTCCAGTCTCAGCAGCAGCGTCTCCAACTCCTCTTCTGAATGAGCAGCTATTACCAAATCATCGGCATACATAACGTGGTTGACCAATAGGGAGCCATCCCTTGATCGCACCCGGGCGTCGATCAGCCTCCCATTGTATCTGTACCAAATGGTAATTCCCCCGGTACAGCTATTGAAGGCTTCACGAACTACGCAGTCGAAATAGATGTTAAATAATGTGGGAGCCAGAGGACATCCCTGTCGCACCCCAAGGTGTACAGGGAAAGGCTCCGACTCCCGGCCACGTAGTTTTACCCGGGCCCGCTCACCATCATGAAGGTCCTTAATGATCGTGAGCAGAGGGTCAGGGACTCCGAAAGCACGAAGAACAACCCAGAGCCCAGTCCTACTGATGGTATCATAGGCCTTGACCAGGTCAATAAAGCAGAGATGTAGGTCTTTTTGGAATTCCCTACACCTCTGCTGTAGCAGACGGACAGAAAATATGGCATCTGTGCAGGACCGCCCTTTCCTGAAACCACATTGGGGCTCCGCAAGCCTCTCCTCAGCATGCCTAGCAAGGCGATGTTGAATAATCCTTGCCAGGACCTTACCCGGCACACTGAGGAGTGAGATGCCCCTGTAGTTGTTACAGTCGGTACGGTCCCCCTTCTTAAAGAGGGGGACCACCAGGGCATCCTTCCAGTCCTGCGGAACCCGTCCAGTGGTCCAGACTGTTGTTATGATGTCATATAGGGCAGTCTGTGCACAAACGCCACCCTCCCTCAGCATTTCGCCTGGGAGATCATCTCTGCCCGGTGCCTTCCCTGGTCTCAGACTCCGGATCGCCCTCAGTACTTCCTCAACAGCCGGTACCTCAGCCAGCCACTCACAGGGGGTGACCTCTTCCAATATTTGAGGCACCGCAGCCTCAGCAGGGTTATCCCCACTTTGTGCCATGATGTTTTCCTGGCTGAGAGATTTTCCCTCCCCCAGGACCTCACAGAAATGCTCAGCAAATCTGCAAACCTGTTCCTGGGGGTCGGAGATTGGATCACCGTTTTTTCCTCTAATGATGGTAATAGGTGTGGCGCTGCAGGTTACTTTTTTGATGGAGTTAAATAGTGATTTGTGATCGCGGGCCACTGAGGCAGTCTCCATCTCCTCAGCAACCCGCGACCACCACCCATCCTTACAGCGCCTCACGGCTCTCCGAACCTCCGAGCGAAGACTGCGGTAAACCTCCTCATTCTCTGACGTGGGATGCTGTAGGCGATGAGAGTGGGCCTGTCGCTTTTTCTCAATTAACCTGAACACCTCCTCCGTCAGCCAGGGTTCCCGGGGAGGTCTGGACCGCGTACCCAAAGCAGCCATTGCAGCTGCATGAGTCACAGTCTTAAACCTCGCCCATTTACCCTCGACATCAGGTGGAGTGGGGGACGATGCCAACCCCAGCTGCAAGCGATGATGAAATTCTCGCTTGCAACTTTCATCAGCTAACTTGGACCAGGCCACTTTTGGTTGGAATGGGATCCTGGGTGTACACCCACCACCGGAGTGGAAGAATGGCAGGCGCATCTTACAGATGACTAGTCGATGGTCAGAGGGCAGATCAGCTCCACGGTAGGTCCTGGTGTCAAGGACATGGGCTCGCATCCGCTGGTCCGTCACTACGTAGTCCAGCAGATGTTCTTGCTTGGACCCGGCATGCATCCATGATGTTGTGTGGATGCGCCGATGCCGGAAGAGCGTGTTGGTAATTACAAGCCCATGGGCTGCACAAAAATCTAGCAGCCTCCTACCGTTATTATTGAGCTGATCTGGCCCATGCCTTCCAATCACTCCAGACCAGGTGCCAGTATCATGACCAACTCGGGCATTGAAGTCACCCAACAAGATGACTCTGTCCCGAGTGGCCACTTTAGCCAGCACCTGTGACAGGAGGTCATAGAAAGCGTCCGACTCATCGGCTTTGCCTGCATCCCTCCACAGATGTTCGTCTTCGGTGGGGGCATAAGTAACCACGACCACCACTCCTCGCCTCTGGTTGATGGGAAGGCGAGCCCAAAGTATCCTGGGGCTTACAGCTTCCCACACCTCACCGCCACGCTCCCACGCCCCCTTCATTCTTTTGTTCAGAAGAAGAGCCACACCCTGTTGTTTGGCAGTCTCCTGCCCCGAGTAGAGGACTGTCCACCCCTCATGGTGGCAGGAGCCAGAACCGGTCCACCGGACCTCCTGAATGCCACAGAGATCCAGGCGGTACCGGTCCAGCTCCCGACAGAGGAGTGGCAGCCTCTCCTCCGCAGTGAGCGTTCGAACATTCCACGTGGCCATCCGCAATGGTTTTTCGTTGTTTCTGGAGGAGCCCCGAGGGTTAAAATTCAATCTCCTGGCTCCGCCAAATGGGGTTTGGCCAGGAGACGTCATAAAAGCCTGACCCCCCGGGGCCTCCGGCACAAGCTTATTAATTACAGGTTTATGTTTACTTCGTAGTTTAGTGGTGGTTAATTGAAGGTGGAGGGGTTACCAGCCCCTCGCACCCGTCCAGAGCCCCCGTTTAGCCACTGTGGTGGTCACAGACGCCATGAGGGGAGAGGCCAATGGGCATTGGCCCTCCCCCCACAGCACTGCCCACGACAATGTTGCCCGTCCGGCACCGCGAGGAGGTAGGAGGTTGTTTTGCCGGACCACAGGTACACACACACACAGGTACACACACACAGGTACACACACAAACAGGTACACACACATACAGGTACACACACAGGCACACACACAGTGTACACACACACACACAGGTACACACACAGGTACACACACACAGTGTACACACACACAGGTACACACACACAGTGTACACACACACAGGTACACACACACAGGTACACACACACACATGTACACACACACAGGCACACACACAGTGTACACACACACACAGTGCACACACACACAGGTACACACACACACAGTCCCATTCCTCTAGTTTTTCAGTTGAGAGTTGGGAACACTTTTGTTGTTGTTGATAAAATGATGGACGACCCAAGGCAACATTTGGGCAAGCAAGCAAATGGAATCGTTGGCAGAGACGTAAACGCGTTCGCCACGTATACAATCGCGCCGGAACCAGAATGTGAAGGTTGCGAGCTGCAATCCGGCTCATCGTCGTCAACTTGTCACGTGACTCCCCCAATGTGTGTCCGCTCGCTCTCCAACAGCGCCAACGACTCGGGAGGCGCCGGGGACCACGGACGAGCGGGAAGGCAGCGGCCACGCAGCGACGAGCCGGCACCAAGTTGCCCGAGCTCTGCGGTCCTCTACACGTCAACGTGTTACCGGCCAATTCGCGAGTGCTGGCAATGTGGCAGGAAAACCGGAGCGCCCATCGAAAACTGACACACGCGAGGGGGAAACGCTCTATATCCCATACAAAACAGAATGGGTGGAATCTACTTTTTTTTCTTTCCTGTACCACCTTCTCCTCGACGCTCAGGGGGAGCGGAGCGCCGCGACATCTGTGCGGTGATCCACCAACCCCTCGCTGCCGCCGCTGCCGCCGAGTTCCGCGTCCCGCACGCCAACAACAACAAGGGGGAACTTGAGATGTCTAATCCCTGTGTAGAGAGCCGAGTACTGAACAGAAAGATCCCCCGTACAGTTGAACACATCGGCTGGTGTGGCTTTGCTCTCCAACACACAAGCGGTGTGCTGCACTCGTAACGAATTGGCACGTTCCGTTTACGTGACAAACCTTACTCATTGGCTGTGTCGGGTGGTGGCGGGATGGACAACACATTTATATATTTACGTTATCTAACCCAACAAACATGTATCATGAACCCCCGTGTAGCCTGTAACAGACTGTAGGGCAAGTGCTGTTAGCGAGCAGCACCTGTGAAGGCCGCCACGGCACACGATGGGGTGGGTGGCCAGCACCACGCCCGACCGCCTTTGTCTCCCCAGTGGCGATTATTTTTACACACCGCACCGGGTACTCATTTTAGACCGAGTCGACCTAGGGGAGGCCCAGAACCGGTTCGGATAATCGTCACTGGGTGTTGGCCGTGAGCGGGAATCGAACTCGGCTCGCCGGGTTCAGCCCATCGTCGTATGAGAGTCGTTGTGACTGCTCGACATGGCCACGTGACAGGCTGCTCTTGCTGAGCTGTGATTGGTGGCCAGGCCGCTTCTGAGAAGGAAGCCAATCGCTCAGTGGGCCTCAGCTGGTAAAATAAAATTGTATTGTTTAGTTAAATTTGTGTTGTTTTCGTGATGTGTTTACCTTTCCTACACTGGCACACTCCCGTCGTGTTTTCTGTTTGTGTGTTGTCACGTTCTGACCCGCGCCCGTACTGGGCATCTGTTGTTAGGGGGTGAAGAGCTTAGTAGCTCATCGGATTTCTCCCAGTATGAATGAATATTCTCATTCTGACATCCCGTGGGTATCGATACCCCGAAGGGCGGAAGGGGCGCGGGCCCTGTGACTCTCCCCGGGCACCGACGGGGGCGTCCTGGCGGAGGATTTATTTCTCTCATCAAATTATTCAGGGACCTCTGTTGTTTGACGTTGTTATTCATTTGCTGGGGTCCAATTTAAATAATTGAATTGAGAAGTCGTCCCCCCCCCCACCCCCACTACTCATCCCCGCCCGCCCACCGACCCCCCTCCAGCCGAGAGAGGCGAAATCTTCAAACGCGGAGCTCGAAACTCGACAGCGATAGAAGACGCAGCGGAGAGAGGAGAGGGAGGGAGACGGACCGAGTTGGTGCACAAACGGGGAGTCGTTTGAGTGGCAGGGGCCCGACTGATAATTGGAAGGAAGAAATTTGCGAGGCTCTAGGGAGGATTTGCGGGGGTGAAATAAGTAAACAAGGCAGGGGAAAAAAATACTTCCACCGGCGAGAAAATGACACGCGCAGGAAATAAATTTTGAATAATTTACACGCGGTTTTTTTTATGGGAACCGATGGCGCGCGTTAACGAGGACTCCTCGGCCGCATCTTCTCTCACCACTCTCGGCCGCGGGACCCGTCGCAAATGTGGCAGCGGACCCCGGCGGTTCGCGAGAATAGCCGCCCCCCGGCACAAGCCGAACGCCTCGAGTATCACCCTCGGCGTGTGGAACGTGCCGCGTTGGTCACATGACAACCTTCATATATGCAGAGGATCGCAAAGCTTGGAGGGTGATTTCGGACACGTGCTCGCTGCCTTTCCAGCTCGTGTGATATTCCTCGCGCTTCTGAGTCGTTCTCTCTCTGTGTCTCTCTCTGTGTCTCTCTCTGTCTCTCTGAGAGAGCGATGAGCGAATGCTGTGTGGGGGCGGAGGGTTACAAGTTCAAATTAGTATCATCATCATAATCCTAACACGTCTTAAACCTTTACCTTAATCCGAACGCTTACCCTGAGCTTGAGCCGAACCCCTCCCTTAAACCGAGCAAGCCGAGCGTTTATCTCATATTCATCCTCATACATCGAAACATAATCCTACACCTTTCCCCCTCGACTAAATTTTGCATTAACCTTAACCCGCTACCAAATCAGCTTATCCCCAAATCCCAACCCCTATTATTATTAAACTAAGCCTCAACCACAACCAATCCGAGCTCCACACCCAAATTAAAACTCCCACACGTAAACCTACCCCTCTCTATCCCAGCCCGTACCCTGCCCCTCTCTATCCCAGCCCGTACCATGCCCCCCTCTATCCCAGCCCGTACCATGCCCCCCTCTATCCCAGCCCGTACCATGCCCCCCTCTATCCCAGCCCGTACCATGCCCCTCTCTATCCCAGCCCGTACCATGCCCCTCTCTATCCCAGCCCGTACCATGCCCCCCTCTATCCCAGCTCCCCTCTCTATCCCAGCCCGTACCATGCCCCCCTCTATCCCAGCTCCCCTTTCTATCCCAGCCCGTACCATGCCCCCCTCTATCCCAGCTCCCCTCTCTATCCCAGCCCGTACCATGCCCCCCTCTATCCCAGCCCGTATCCTGCCCCTCTCTATCCCAGCCCCCCTCTATATCCCAGCCCCCTCTCTATCCCAGCCCGTACCCCACCCGCGCGAGCCGTTGCATTAACGCGAGTAAACCTCACCCTCGGCCTAACCCCTTCGACCCCCTCCTGCGCATCGCTTCCTTCGCAAGCGCCGAGGGCGATTCCCAAAGAAGCGCCGTTCCCTTCCAACCACTTAACGTGCAAATCAGCCTCCGTGGGGGTCACGCGCTCGCTCGCTCTCAATGGAGCCACCCACACATCCGATGGAGCCACCCACACATCCAACGACAGAGGCGGGGGAGAGAGGGCAGCTGCCCCCCGTGCCCTCTCCTCCCCCCTGCAGACACCACGTGTCGTCCGGCTTCCGTGCACTCTCAACTCACCAACTCACCAACATCCTCTCACCCAATCACTCACACAAATCACTGCATAATCCACCCACACGTCTACCCCACCCACCTACTCACCCAGTCCCAAGGCACTCGTCAACCACTCACCCATCCACTCACCCATCCACTCACCTAATCATCCACTCATGCGTCTTACCACCCACCCACCTACCCACTCACCCACTCACTCAACCCTCCTTTCGCTCACCCGACTAACAATTGACTAATGTTGGCTTCCCGCTCATCCACTCACCCACCAACTTATCAATTCACCCACATATCCTCGCACTATCCAACGCACCCCCCTCGCCCATCCACCTACCACCAACTCACCCAACCATCCACCCACTCACCCATCCACTTAACGCCAATTCCACTCATCTGCCCTCTCATTGACTAATCCATATTCCGACTCACCTCTACACTCACTCATCCACTCGCCCATCCACTCAATAATCCACCTACACATCAACCTCGCCCGCCTATTTTCCAACCCACCCACTCACCCACACATCCAACAACGCATCGTATCACTCACCCACCTCTCCACTCATCCATCTCGCCACTCACCCACTCACCCACCCACCCACCGGCTTCCCTTCTCCCCCACAGAGGACGCGCAGGTGGCGGCAGCTCACGGCGGCAGCGGCAGGGACATTGTCGCCCCGCACGCTGCGGTGTGAGTGTCACAGGCAGCAGGGTACAGGCAGCAGGAGCTGTGTGAGTGGCACAGGCAGCAGGGTACATGCAGCAGGAGCTGTGTGAGTGGCACAGGCAGCAGGGTACAGGCAGCAGGAGCGGTGTGAGTGGCACAGGCAGCAGGGTACATGCAGCAGGAGCTGTGTGAGTGGCACAGGCAGCAGGGTACAGGCAGCAGGAGCGGTGTGAGTGGCACAGGCAGCAGGGTACATGCAGCAGGAGCTGTGTGAGTGGCACAGGCAGCAGGGTACATGCAGCAGGAGCGGTGTGAGTGGCACAGGCAGCAGGGTACAGGCAGCAGGAGCGGTGTGAGTGGCACAGGCAGCAGGGTACAGGCAGCAGGGGCGGTACCGGGTTGAGGACTGAACGCCGTCCGCCACGGTGCTGCTGCTGCTGCCGCTGCTGCCGCTCTCTTCTCGATACAAATTGACGACGCTTCATTTGTCACTCGCATTCAATTTCCCTCCCACTGGTGTGAAATGTTATGAAACTCTTAAGTCTGTCAAACTTTCTGCGCTTTCTCTCTAATCCCTCCACTGTGAAGCATGACCATTTCCCATGTCAGCTTCCTGTATATCATCATCAGCAGCAGCAGCAGCTCCTATTCAGTCAGGAACGCTGCAGATGCCACCTCGCTCCAGGGTGTAGCCGTGGCATGGGAATACAATTCATGGGAATCAAACTCATGGGTTCACATCGTGGTTTCAAAGCGCTGTGCGCTAACCACTGCACCACCACTCCGACCACCGACCCCTGCCCCCACCGTAGCTACAGGACAAGCACATTGCAGTCCTGTACAGCAATAGTAGTGCAGTAGTCGCTGAGCTAATCAGGAGGGCTGCCGTTACGAATGTCCCTCCAGGTGTCTCTGCGATCCATCGCCCCTGGCCAGGCCTCTTGGATAGGCTGCATTTCCAACATCATCATCGAGGAAGATAATGATGACGACGATGATGATGATGACGACGACGACGATGATGATGACAATGACGATGACGACGATGATGATGACAATGACGATGACGACGATGATGATGACGACGATGATGATGACGACGACGATGATGACGACGATGATGATGACGACGATGATGATGATGACGACGATAATGATAACAATGATGATGACAATGACGACGACGATCACGATGATGATGATGACGATAACGACGATGATGACAATGACGACAACGATGATGATGACGATGATGATGACGATAACGACAATGACGATGATCCTTGAGCAGCACCAGGGTGAGCGTGGGATCTCCCCTCGACTGGCGAGCGAGCCCACGTGGTTCCGGATCTGAGTTCGAGACCCCCCCGCGGGGTGAGGCGGAGCTTCCACGCGTTGAAGACGAGCCACGCGCCATCAATAGGCCACGTGTTGGGGAGACCCATGCGGTTGTCACGGTAACCTTTGTGACGAAGTCGCACCACCTGATCCCAAGGGTAATGCGTCGTTGATGGTTGCGTGTGAGATCAGAGCTGTCGGTTCTATTTGGTTCGCAGTGTTCCCTCGTTATTCGCGAGGGATACGTTCCGGAGATGCTCATGAATAGCAAATTTCGCGGATAATTTTGGACGACAAAATTTTTTTTAAATGCATTAAATGCAAAAAATACAGACGTTAGCGATTACACCCATGCAAATTATCCTAACCCCCACCCCAAAATTTTTTTTGTTATAAGTAGTAAAGTAAATAAAACAAATAAAATTATCCAATAATTGTTTCTAAATTTACTTACCTTAAATGTTAACGATGCTGCGCAGTTTACGGATACAGTAACGATGATGCTGATGATGATGACGATGATGACGCTGACGATGATGATGACAATGATGACGATGATGACGATGATGCTGACGAAATGCGATTCGCGGATCGCCAAAACCGCGATGGACAGCGAGGGAACGCAGCTGGTCGAACTCGCGGGTTTCCCGTTCAGGGTCTTCGTGTCGTGCGCCTGCCCTGGGCCCTCGCTCGCTCAGAGATTCGGGCCCTCGGTGGGTTTTGTTAAAACTCCGTCGGGCGCTGATGGAACTTTCTGTCAAGTCAACAAGCCAGGCCACTACTCTCACCCTGCTGTTGCCCGACTGCCTCCCACTCCGCTTTAGTAATGCGAGTTGTTTTATTTATGTTGGGAGAGGGAGATGGGGGGTTGTGAGTGGGGTGGGGGGAGCTATCGTTTTTATAATCCTTTTTAAAACTTTGAAACCGATTTGTGTGATTGCCACCCCACTCTCGTGTCCGCGATTTGTGTGATTGCCACCCCACTCTCGTGTCCGGGGCGTTTGGCTGACCTCGGCGTCTTCACCTCGATTTTTCGATTTTTCATTTTTTTCATTTCTGTGTCTTGGCATTGACCAGGTTTGCTGCGGAGCAAGGGTCCAGTTGCAGCGGTATTTTAGCCAGGCGTCGAGGTCAGTTGTCTTCGTACACCTGTGTGTGCGTGCGTGTGTGTGTGCGTGTGTGTGCGCGCGTGTGTGCGTGTGCGTGTGTGCGTGTGTCCGTCTGCTACAGCAGAGGTGTAGGGAATTCCAACAAGACCTACATCTTTGCTTTATTGACCTGGTCAAGGCCTATGATACCATCAGTAGGCCTGGGCTCTGGGTTGTTCTTCGTGCTTTCGGAGTCCCTGACCCTCTGCTCACGATCATTAAGGACCTTCATGATGGTGAGCGGGCCCGGGTAAAATTACGTGGCCGGGAGTCAGAGCCATTCCCTGTACACCTTGGGGTGCGACAGGGATGTCCTCTGGCTCCCACATTATTTAACATCTATTTTGACTGCGTAGTTCGTGAAGCCTTCAATAGATGCACCGGGGGAATTTCCATTTGGTACAGATATAATGGGAGGCTGATCGACGCCCGGGTGCGATCAAGGGATGGCTCCCTATTGGTCAACCACGATATGTATGCCGATGATTTGGTAATAGCTGCTCATTCAGAAGAGGAGTTGGAGACGCTGCTGCTGAGACTGGAGCGTGCAACTAAGAGGTGGGGCCTTACCATCAGCCCCACCAAAACTAAGCACCTGCCTGGGTATTTTGTACCATCGGACACTCCACCCCCACAACTCCCAATCGGTGATGGGAAAGTTGTGGAGAGAGTGGAGAGTTTCCCATACCTGGGCAGTGTGCTTATGACCGGCTCCAGTTTATCAGCAGAGGTCTCACTCCGAATCAGTCGAGCGGAAATATATTTTAATCGGTTGCGTAACGCTGTGTGGAAGCTACCTGGTCTGTCGCTCCGCACGAAGCTTCAGGTTTTCTCGGCCACGGTCATTCCCTCCCTTCTCCACGCTTGCGAAACGTGGACCCCCCCTAATGGAACATCTTCGCCGGTTGGAAACATTTAGGCTGGCCTGCCTACGATCCATCCTGGGTTTAACCAGGCTGGATTGTGTGAGGAGCTCACAAATCCTTGAAAGAGCTGGGCAAAGCCCCATAGGTGAGCTCCTCCGGCAGGCAAGGCTGCATTGGCTGGGTCATGTAGCACGCATGCCCAGCCACCGCATGCCTAAACAGCTTTTGTTCGGTCGGATCGAGGGGGCTAAACGGGCGCGGCACGGGCTAGAGAAGAGATGGAGTGATGTGGTACAGGAGGACGTGGAGCTGAGTAGACTTGCCGATGACTGGTACCAGCGGTGTCAAGATCGGCCTCAGTGGAGGAGGCTCGTGAAGGACGCTTCTGGGCAGTTGGAGGCAGTCGCCCTCCAACAACAACGGAGGGCGGAGGAGCGACGCTCACAACAACGAGCGGAGCGCCGGGTGGCTAAAGCACAGCAAGTTGGTACAGTAAGGGGCACAGGTGGTGCATCAGCCAGTCATCTCGGTCATCTCGGTCAGTCGACCCGTGGCACCTGCTGGGTCTGCCCCGTGACCTCCTGTCAGCGGGCGTTCGACACTTCACGTGGCCTCAAGGTGCACATGGCCTGGCACAAGCGTCGTGGTGACGTCACCGCCACTTAGTGGCGAATGGCGGTTGTTTTTGTTGTTGTGTGCGTGTGTGTGTGTGCGTGCGTGTGTGCGTGTGTGCGTGTGTGTGTGTGCGTGTGTGTGTGGGTGTGTGTGCGTGTTTGTGTGCGTGTGTGCGTGTGTGTGTGCGCGTGCGTGTGTGCGTGTGTGTGCGTGCGTGTGTGCGCGTGCGTGCGTGTGTGCGTGTGTGTGTGTGCGCGTGCGTGTGTGCGTGCATTTGCGCGTGTGCGTGTGTGTGTGCGCGTGCGTGTGCGCGTGTGCGTGTGTGTGTGCGCGTGTGTGCGTGTGTGTGCGTGCGTGTGTGCGCGTGTGTGCGTATGCGTGTGTGCGCGTGTGTGTGTGTGGAGCGGTAGCGCGCTGTGCTTCGAAGCCGGCGCTCCGAGTTCGATTCCCGCTCACGGCCTACACCGGTGCTGGACCTCCCCTAGGTCGAATCAGCCTCAAATGAGTACCTGGTGCGGTGCGTAAACATCGCTACTAGAGAGACAAAGGCGGCCGGGCGTGGTGCGGGCCACCCACCCCCTCGTGTGCAGTGCCGGCCTTCATAGGTGCTTGCTAACAGCACTTGCCCCAACAGTCTGTTAAGACTACACGGGGGATTTTTTATCTTTGTTGTGTCTTTGTGTCTTCATAATGTAACGCATTATTTAGTGGTGGTGGTGATGCTGTTGCTGCATTGGCGGTGGCGCACAATCCCAAAAAACAACAACAACCCAACTCACTCGTCAATACCACTGTGGCCTTTTAAATAACATAATAGGCGACGTTCCAGACAATGGTCCTAATGCGCTATGAGAAAGGGCCATTACCCAGAACGTTACCGATTTGTTCATCTTCTTGCGAGGTCACCGTGTTATTGATGAGTGCGTTGGGTTTTGTGTACGTGAATGCAGGGCTCTGAACCCAGCGACCTGAGTTTGATTCGCGCTCACGGCCAACATCAGTGACGAAAATCCGAACCGGTCCCGGGCCTCCCCCCTAGGCCGACTCAGCCTTTAAGTGAGTAACTGGGTGCGGTGTGTAAACATTAACGCTGGGGATACAAAGACGGCCGGGCGTGGTTCTGGCCACCCACCGCCTTCTGTGCCGTGCTCGCTAACAGCACTTGCCCCAACAGTCTGTAATAGGCTAAACGTGGGATCGTCGTCTTTGTGTGTGAATGCCCGTGCGTGTTTGGATGTGCATGCATGTGCACGTGTCGGTGTGCGTGTCGGTATTTATGAGCGTGCGTGTGTGTGCGTGTGTGTGCGTGTGTGTGTATACGTGTCGGTGTGCGTGTTGGTGTGCGTGTCGTATTTATGAGCGTGTGTGCGTGTGTGTGCGTGTGTGTGTGCGTGTGTGTGTGTACGTGTCGGTGTAGGTGTCGGTATATATGAGCGTGTGTGCGTGTGTGTGTGCGCATGTGTGTGCGTGTGTGTGTACGTATCGGTGTGTGCGTGTGTTTTTAAACGACTGCAGCTCAAGATACGTAGCTGCTTCCACTTCGCATTCACATAATAATATATCCTGGATATAGTTATATACATGACAGTCGCGCTATCTGTCACAAAAACATGTGGGTTTGTGTCCCAGATAGCCGGCGCTGATAGAAACGGCACGGAAGACTTGACTTAAATCGAGCGGACGGCGTGTGCGTGTGTCGTGCGCGTGCACGTGTGTGTGTCTGCACGTGTGTGTGTGTTTGCGCACGTGTGTGTGCGCGTGCACGTGTGTGTGCGTGCACGTGTGTGTGTGCGTGTACGTGTGTGTGTGCGTGCACGTGTGTGTCTGCACGTGTGTGTGTGTGCTTGTGCACGTGTGTGTAGGTGCACGTGTGTGTGTGTGTGCGTGTACGTGTGTGTGTTTGCACGTGTGTGTGTGTCATAGGTGCTCGCTAACAGCACTTGCCCCTACAGTCTGTTAAGGCTACATGGGGGATCTTTATCTTTGTGTGTGTTTGCGCACGTGTGTGTGTGCGCGCACGTTGAAACGTGGACCCCTCTAATGGAACATCTGCGCCAGTTAGAAACATTCAGGCTGGCCCTGCCTGCGATCCATCCTGGGTTTAACCAGGCTGAATTGTGTGAGGAGCTCACAAATCCTTGAAAGATTTTGACACATTCTCATCAGTAAGATCCTCCGGCAGGCAAGGCTGCGTTGGCTGGGTCATGATGCCTGCATGTTCAGCCACCGCATTTCCCAAGCAGCTTCTGTTTGGCTGGATAAAGGGGGCTAAACAGGCACGACACGGGCTAGAGAAGAGATGGACTGATGCGGTACGGGAGGATGTGGGAGCTGAGTGGACTTTCCAAAGACTGATACTATTGGTGTCAAGATCGGCCTCTATGAACAGTCGCCCTCCAACAACAACGAGTCAGTCAACCCACTGCACCTGCAGGATCTGTCCCGTGACCTCCTGCCAGCGAGCCTTCGACACTTCACGTGGCCTCGAGGTGCACCTGGCCTGGCACAGGCGCCGTGGTGACGTCACCGTCACCTGGTGACGAATGGCGGTGGGCGTTGTTTTAGCGGGCGGAGCGGTGGCGCCGCGGTTAGCGACACCCGAGTTCGATTCCCGTTCGCGGCCAACGCCGGTGACGATTGTCTGGATCGGTCCTGGGTCCTCACCCAGCTCGACTCGCCTTCCAATGAGCAGCACCCGGCGTGCGGTGCGTAAACACCGCGCCAGACCTTCGCTGGTGCTCGCTCACAGGCACACTCGTCCCAACAGTCTGTGGAGGCTGTGCGGGGCGTCTTTGTCTTTAGCTGCGCGCGCGATCGCTGACACGTGCGGCGCATCTACGACCCCCTCCCCTCCCTGCCACCCCTCCAGTGCGTGCGACCCTCCATCGATCTTCCTTCCTCTACGGTTCCCAACAAAAGCAACCCAACGCGTTCCGTCTCAATAACACACGCGTGTGTGTGTGTTTGTGTGCGCCTTTCACATTGGTTTTTTTTTAAATACGTATAATTAAATATGCGACGTTTCGGGCAATGGCCCTTCTTGTTCGCGCGTAAATAAATCAAAATCCATAACGCAGCGGGCCGTTCACTCCCCGCGTGTGCAGGGGGCCAAAGGTTCCGCGTCGAACCGAGAGAGCGCGCGAGAGAGAGAAGGAGGAGGCGGGGGGGAGTCCACTGGGAGCACGTGGGGCGCTCCTGAATGTAAAGTAAGAAAAATGATGACGCTTTAAAAACAAAGCAGAGCTCACCAACGACAACATCACCGCGCGCGCGTGTGGGTTGCGTATGTGTGGGTGCGCGCGTGTGGGGAGCGGTGGCGCAGCGGTTAGCGCGGCGCTGCGCTACGAACCCGCACGTTCCGAGTTCGATTCCCGCTCAAGGCTAACACCGGTGACGATTGTCTGAATCGGTCCTGGGCCACCCCTAGGTCGACTCAGGCTTAATTGAGTATCTGGTGCGATGTATAAAACATCGCCACTGGAGAGACAAAGACGGCCGGGCGTGGTGGTGGCCAACCATCCCCTCGTGTGCCGTGCCGGCCGGCTACTCGCTAACAGCACTTGCCCCAACAGTCTGTTCAGGCCCTATGGGGGATCTTTGTCTTTTGTTCTGTGCGCGTGTGGGGAGCGGTGGCGCAGCGGTTAGCGCCGCGCTGCGCTATGAACCCGGACGACCCGAGGTCGATTCCCGCTCACAGCCAACATCAGTGACGATTATCTGAACCGGTCTTGGGCCTCGCCTAGGTCGACTCAGCCTCAAATTACTACCTGATGCGGTGTGTAAACATCGTCACTGGGGAGACAAAGGCGGCCGGGCGTGGTGCCTGCCACCCACCCTTTCGTGTGCCACAGTGCCGGCCTTGATAGGTGCTACTCGCTAGCAGAACTTGCCCCAAACGTCTGTAAAGGCTATACGGGGGATCTTTGTCTTGTGTGTGTGCGTGTGGAGAGCGGTGCGCAGTGGTTAGCGCACTGCCCCTCATCAACCCGACTTCCCGGGTTGATATCCGAGCTGGTTCTGGGTCTCCTTTAGCCTGTCGTGAGATGTTAACTACCTCGCCTGGTATGAAGGAGGTCGTGGGTCCGATCACGACCCTGACGCCTGCTGCTGCTGTGTATTTGGAGTTTTCGCTTCTCTCTCTCCCCGTGGTCGCGTGGATTTTTCTCCGGGTCCTCCGGTTTTTCCCTCCACATTTAGAATCGACGATACTTTTCCACGTGATGAACCACTTCGTTGAGATATCGTTTGTGCTCTTAGGTTTTTTCGGTAAATTCACTTACTGTATCAAGGTAAATCTGGCTGTGACGGTCCCACCTGATGACAGAGACTTGTGTTGCCTCCGAAACGTCGTGATTTATTATTTAATTTCTATGATTATTTCTATTATATTTATTCTTATTTATTTTTATCTACGTCACTTTACCGAAAAAACCTAAGAGTATGAATCCTTGCAGTCACAAAAGCTTCAAATCTAGAATATCATTTGTGGACTGGTCGCTTCTGCAAAAGAGCCATATCGCTCAGTGGGCCTTACCTGGTAAAATAAAAATAAAAAACTTCATAGTTTAACCAATCAACTACCCAGCCAATCTCACTCTGCGGAGCGCTTCTGTTATCATGGTCCTCCACACAACAGCTTCATATAGCTGCTGATATGTATATGATACAGCTGCTCAACCCGAGCTAGACATGCTCTGATCTGACGCTGGTGGGTCACAGCCATACGGAAGGCTGTCTCTGGTGTAGGCCACTCGGGTTCAAGGACAACGCATATATAATGATCAGAGCATGTTTGTGTGCATGCTCACCACAAGTACGTGTGCGTCATGCAGACTTTCTTCCTTGCAAAATGTATCTATTTCGTGTTTGAACATCTTAAGAAAACCTCCTGTTTTATTGCCAGAAAGGGTAAAACCTTTTATTTTATTTTCACACAACAGCTCTCCTTCTCCACCTGGCCATCCAGTATGATCTGGATCCAGGCCCGACTCACTACCTCTTATGATGGTCACGCTGCGCTGATGATTCCCAGCAAGGATGAAACTGCTGTACAATTGTCTCAACGGTCCGGCCGCCGCCGCTGTTTAAATTAACGCGGCCACAGACCTCGACACTGTCGACGTGGCGGTTCACACCCAGGCCTCTGTCTGTGCCTTGCCCACGCCGTGTGGCCATGCGGTCCACTTGCTTGATGGGAGGGCCCATCTCGTGGTCGCAATCGCGACTTGGCTCGTTCGGGGTCCACCCTGTGTGTGTGTGTGTGCTCTTAATGTTTGTGTGTGTTCACAGTAGAGGTTTTTTATTCTTAGAGCGCGTAAATATAAATGCGTCGTTAAACCCTACACCATCCGACACAGCCATTTAGTAAGGTTTGTCACGTAAACAAAAGGTGAGAATTCGTTACTGGTTCAGCACAGCGGTGTGTTGGAGAGTAAACCCACAACGTTTACAATTCGGGTACCGTGACGTTTCGCCGGTAATTACAACGAGCATCATCAGGCGACAGTCAGAAGTGTGGAGAAATCCTCCTCCTGTTTTGGTCTTAAATAGAGGGGGGTAAATGTGATATCATCACTTGTGAGCCAATCAAGTGCGAGGACCAGGGAGTGGGGGGGGGGGGGTTAATGCATTCATATACATTTCAATGGGTATTTATTATTGCATACTCTTTGTTTTTTTTCGGTAAAGTCACGTAGGAAAAAAATTTTGATAAATTAAATCACGACGTTTCGGAGGCAACACAAGCTTCCGTCTTCAGCTGGAACCGTCACAGCAAAATTACTGTATCAAGTGAAGAGAGCTCTAAGAGACACGAGAATATATACAGGTTAAGGGGGGGGGGACAGGATGGGGGGCTAAGTTATACCGCCTTTTGTTATGCTGTAGGGGATTAGATGGACGGATGAGCGGGTGGGCGGAGAGAAGTGTGCCGTGGTTGAAAACATTACACACATGAACACAGTTAAAAAAGCGGAGGCAGTATTTAAGCTGACAAGAGCAGTTTTAATCCATCATTTCGTTTGAAGGTATGTCTGTGTTTGTGTATCTAGGTAGCTTCATGGATGCACAAGCTAAGCTAAAGAAGACCAAAACAACAGCGTGTGGTAATGGTGATGGTAGTGTGTGAAACTGGGGGTAACAGGCTGGGGATATGGATATGTTTATGACAATTACATCTAAACTGGCTGTCTAGCAGTAAACTGCACGGCAGCTAACGTTTGACTTGGTTAATTACATCCTTCCAATGATTGCTCAATCTGAATCCATCATCTCGGTTGAAGTTATGTCTATGTCTGTATATCTGGATGGCCTCATGGACAAATCTTTGGTAGTAACCTGGAGGTTTACAGAGTACCTTGGTATCGGAGAACACAATGTCATGAGAACCAGCAGTATTACAACAGTGGTCAGCTACGGCCGAAGAATTCGTTCTGCCGTGTTTCAAATCCGACTTGTGCTCGCGAATGCGATCAGAGATATGTCGTTTCGTTTCCCCGATATAACAATTCCCACAAGTGCAACTCAGTTTGTAGACACCAGGGTACTGTAAGTCAGGAATGACATCCTTTACGGATGGGATCAGATCACGGATCTTGTGTACTGTACTGAATCGGGCCTGGATCTTGTGTTTGTTTAGAATTTTGGAAATATTTTTGGCCACGCCTGCTAAGTATGGCAACGTAATGATCTTGATCGGAGTCTCTGGGGGTTGTTTCTCCACGGTGGGAGAAACAGCCTGGCGGATAGCACGGTCCGAGTATCCGTTCATCTTGAGGGAACGATGTAAATGTTCCAATTAACTGGCCAGGTGGTGTTGGTCAGAGATGCAATGGGCCCTATGGTATAGCGTTTTGATGAGGGAATTCTTCTGTGCCGGATGGTGGTGGGAATCAGGTTTTAGGTAGGAATCCGTGTGGGTGGCTTTCCTGTAGACAGAATGTCCCAAAGAACCATTGGGTCTCCTCTCAAACAAAACATGCAGGAATGGTAGCTTACCATCCTTCTCCACTTCCATGGTGAAATTGATGGATGGGTGCATGGAGTTGATGTGATCCAGAAATTGGTTCAATGCTGGGAGGCCATGTTGCCAAATGACGAAAGTATCATCCACGTATCTCTTCCACAGGGAAGGACGTTATTCACCAGGTAAAACCTTAACTGCTTCATGGTGTTGCCTTCATTTCCCGCATCTCCAGCTTCTTCAGCTTCCCACTCCCAGCCCCGCTCACTTCAGCACTCCCCTCCCTTTACCCCCCCCCTCTCTATCTCTCCCCCCTTGCTCCACCCCCCTCTCTTACCTATATAGCCTCCTGTTATAGCAGCCCTTTTGCCCACTTCAGCAATTGTTTTTTGCTGTGGTTGTCTCACCTGATGACGGACGCTTGTGTTGCGCCCGAAACTTCGTGATTTAATTTATTAAATTGTATACCTACGTGACTTTACCGAAAGAACCAAAGAGTATGGATCCCTGCAGTCACGAAAACTTCAAATCTAGATTAGACGGGGTCACGTTAGGGTAATGTGGGACCTAAGTTGTCGCTAATAATGATTGATGGGACAAGTGTTGACAGGGTCGAGTGAAGGGAAGCACGGGGACCTAACGGTCTTAAATTGTAATATAAGGGCAAAGACGGACAGGGCCAGGTGCGGTGAGAGAGGGTTCGGGAATAGGGGTGTGGCCGGGTCGTGAGGGGGATAAAAGTCGGCGTGAACCGGGGCTCTGGGCTGCTGTTGTGGGGGAACTGCCGTCACCGTCGTCAACTCGGAGCGTGTCGTCTTCATCGTCCTGGAGTGGGCACCTTGTAGTCTTGGAAGGCGAGAGTTATGTTGTCTCAAAATAGAGTTACCGAAGTTACCCAAGTGTATATCGTCACTCGCGGTTACTCGTTAGCAGTGAGTCGGCGGACTTTATTCATAATAAATATACATACAGTAAAACCTTGGATTGCGAGTAACTTGGTCTGCGAGTGTTTTGCAAGACGAGCAAACATTTTTAATAAATATTAATTTGATAAACGAATGAGGTCTTGCAATACGAGTAGTACGTGTTTACGCTTTGTCTGCCAAGCGTCACGTGATCACAACTGATATACGAGTGCTTTGATATACGAGTGCTTTGGATTACACCCACGTTTCCGGAACGAATTATGCTCGCAATCCAAGGTTTTACTGTATAGCTGAACAAGAGAGCTACATTACACACACCTTCAGATGATTGCTTCGGTAATACATCTTTAGGACCAGGTATTAGTGTTTGTATTTTATGTACCGTGCCAAATCTCACTCGGATGTTTTGTTTTTCCAAACATCTGGCTAGTTTATCAGTTACTCCCACAATGTATTCATTATATTTACTCCCACAATGTATTCATTATATTTAATTGCTTGATCAATTTCAACACGTGTGCTCTTTGATTTGGTTTTGGCATTCAGTGCCCTGTTGATTTGTGCATCATTGTAATCGTTCAATTGCAGCGCTTCTTTAACATGTTTAATTTAACTTCTCAGACTTTCACCATCTGATGCTTTCTCAGCCCGATGTATGAGCGTTTCGATGAGAGAGGATTTCTGTGTGGGATGATGGTGTGACTATACATTCAGATAGGCGTCATTGTGTGTTTTCATTCAGTAAACGCTGTGTGTGTGTGTTATTTTACCGCTTCGGCCGCGCCCGAGCAGAATATCCTGAAATGGAAGAGTTTTAATCAACCTCCACTTCCACGGTGAGCTGGGTGGACGGGATTGCCCCGTGTGGCTTGCTCGCACGATCCCGTCTGCACGGCTTCTATCTCCTGCTTTGTTCTTCCCTCTTCCGCAGGCGGATTTGGCGACTTCCCAAGAGCAAGGGGCAGTCCCAAAGCGTCAAAGCCTCACGCGATTATAAAAACAAGCAACCCATCCCGCGTACACTCTCTGGTAAATATTAATTTGTAGAGTCTCAGAGGAAGTGGGAGTGAGGTGGGGGGAGTGAGGTGGGGGGAGGGGGCAATCGCTCCCCCCCCCCCACTTCCCCCCCCCCCCACTTCTTCCCCCCACCCACTTCTCCCCGCCCCACCTCTCTCTCCGCATCTGTCCCCCTGGGCCTCTCGTCTCTTCCGCGCGGTGGCTTCCTTCACTCGTTGCGGCAGTCTGGAGACTGGTGACGAATCGCGCTCGCGATCAGAGGGGAGCGCCATGGGGCTCGGTCCGGGGGAGGGGCTCGCGGGCGGTGGCAGCGGCGGTTGGGCGCTAGCGGCGCATCCGTCACGGCGTGTCGCGGCCTTGTGTCTCGTGCCGCCGCGGTGCCCGCCACTAAATCACCGGGGGGGGGGGGGGGGCACCACGTGGAGCTCGCCCGGCTGCGGTGCCTCGCCTCTTGCCGCGTCGCCGGCGGAGCGCGCGCGCCACCAACGCCCTCGCCCCTGGGCCCGCTGCTGTCTTGGACCGAGGGGAGTACAAAGAAATAAGTAATTAATTTATAAAAATACCAATAACATTGCGAGATCGAGAAGGGGGGGGGGCGGTGATGTTGTACTCCGTGTGGTTTGTGGGGGGTCTGCAGAGTTATTATCCGAGGGATGAAGGGTGGTGGCGCAGCGGTTAGCCCACTGCGATATGACATTAACTCGGCGTCCACTTATAAAAAACAATAACACTATAAACTATTATTTATTTAGCACGCAAGGCCCACTGAGCTGTATCGCTCTATTTCAAAAGCGACCTGGCTTTCACAAGTGATAGCTCAACCAAGTGGCTTCTCACGTGGACATGTAGAGCAGTCGCATCCTAGAAACCCATGCTTCCTAATGTGGAGAGAAAGCTCGGAGGACCTGGAGAAAAATACACGTGACCACCGGGGAAAACATACAGACTCCAAATATACAGCGGGCGTCAGGGTTGGGATTGAACCCATGACCTCCTGTATGCCAGGCGAGGTAGTTAACATCTCGGCACCGCGGCGAGAGTTGGGTTCCCTGACCCCCACCCCGCTTCACCAACCAACCCGTACTGGCCCGTGTGGTGAAGTATGGTCGAACAACCGATACGGTATGGGGGAACCTGTTTTCAATCAATGCTAGATCTGCAAAGAGTTTTACTTTTGGGCAGCCCATTTGGAGTTTGCATGTCTCTCTCTCCCCGTGGTCGCGTGGATTTTTCTCCGGGTCTTCCGGTTTTTCCCTCCACATTTAGAAACACCACGCGCTTCGAGTATTTGGCTGCAATAAATGTCCACGCGATAAGCCACTTCGTTGAGCTATCATTTGTGATACACAGGTTGCTTCTAAAGAAAGAGCTAAATAGCTCAGTTGAGGCCTCACCTGGTAAAATAGAGACTAGTTTAATAGTTGTATCGTGCAGATGGGGAGAATCTTCCCCATGATCCCCGCTCTCTTCCCCGTGAGGCCAACTCCTTTTGTTCGCCTACGATTGGGCCCGGGACAGCGTTTGGATGGGTCCAGCAGCAGAGAACACTGGCACGTGCTCTCGGCTCATTCGTCGTTGGGGTTTGTGTGGTTTATTTTGTGTATTCGCGAGTCATATCGCGCGAGTACAATGTGTGTTGTAAGACCCTCCTCCACCTCGACACAGCCAATTAATAAAGTCTCCACGTGATGAACAAACCTGCGAGTGTATTGCTGCTTCAGCACCACCGGTTACTGGACAGCGATCCGCACACGCGCGGCGGGGTGTAAATTCGGCACGCGTGAAACATCGGTTTTGTTCGCGTGACAAATTTCATTGATTGGCCGTGTCGGGTAGAGGAGCATTTTTATTTTGCGAGACACGTTTTACTCACGCCTTCTGAGCCTCCCAAACACAAACAAATATATGATAAAAATGACCGTAAACGAATCGGAGCGTTGCTTGCGAAAGGCCTGCGAAGCGCGTTAAATCCATCGGTGCCGCGACACCCACGGTTGTGCCGCACCGCGCTCCAACGCGTGCTGCCAACGCCGTCGCCAACCCGCGATGAGCAGCCTTGGGAAGTTCGGGTCTGGCGTCACGGCGGTGAAAGTGCCGCACGAGGAAGCTGCGCGGCCGTGCACGGACATCGCTTGCCGGCACCACGAGGCAGACCGCTCCTCCACGCGGCCGGGTTTGTTGACGCGGGCCGCCAGGCGATTGCAGACAAAGACAGAGACTCGTGCATTGCTCCGTACGCACGCGGTTTATTTATACTCGTCTGCTGAGAGGACGCCTCCCCTTTGTTTACCGTGGCTCGGTTTAAAACAGCGGTATGTATTTATATATGCTGCTGCTGCCGCCCCGGTCAGCGGTTACCGCTGCTTGTAAATGACCCCTTCGTTTATTAAATATTCGATCATGATGCTCTTGGTTGGGGGGGGGGGGTTAATCGTGGGTTCGATCCCGACCCTGACGACGCCTGTACATTTGAAGTTTGCGTGGCCTCTCTCCCCGTGGTCGCGTGGATTTTTCTCCGGGTCCACCAGGTTTTCCCCTTTACACACAGAAACGTGCGTTTGGAGTACTTGGCTGCGAGAAATGTCCACGTGATGATAAGCCACTTCGTTGAGACATCATCTGTGGCCAGGTCGCCTCTGAAAAAAAGTTGCATAACTCAGTGGACGTTACCTGGGATAATAACGATAGTTTCCTCCCAGCGCCTCTCCCCCACCTCCCTCCTCTTCACCCACTAACCCCACAACGGTCTAGCGAAGTTTGGTCGTGCAACTCTCGTGACCGACACGGGCATGGGGGAGGAGTGGGGGTGGCCTTCATCCAGCCCAGTGTTGAGAAGGGGCTGAAACATTCGGCCATCGTAAATGTCACCTTGTGCAGGGAACGCCGTGGGTGAATCTCGAGGGAGGGGTTCGCTGTTGAGATGCGAGGCCAATGCCTGTCGCGAGCGGTTTGGACGAGGACACAAGGAAGGTGCTGTGATTGTAAAGACGACTTGACACACTTGTCTTGAGATGGTTCCATTATTGTAGTCACGTTCACTCGGACAGGCGGAGACCCCCCACTACAACAGCCCCGAGTCTCCTGCGCATCTCCCCCTTTTATACGGACCGAGGCCACGCCCCCCTTTCCGAACCTTCTCGCAAGTTCTAGACCGCTCGCTCCACCAGCAGACTCCACCGTCCTCTTCCATCACCTGGCCACGCTCCTATTCTCGATCATTCCCGTAGCCACCAGTCCCTTCGTACTGCAGGCTGACTCCCCTGTCATTACCTCCCGTGGCCACCAGTCCATTCGTACTGCAGGCTGACTCCCCTGGCATTACCTCCCGTGGCCACTAGTTCATTCGCACTGTAGGCTGACTCTCCTGTCATTTCTTGATGTTAACTACCTCGCCTGGTTTGCAGGAGGTCGGGGGTTCGATCCCGACTCTGACCTCTGCTGTATATTTGGAGCCTGCATGTCTCTCCCCGTGGTCGCGTGGAATGTTTTCTCCGGGCCCTCCGATTGTTCCCTCCACATTTAGACACATGCATTGAGATTAATTAGATTACTTTGCTGGTGTAATGCGGGCGAAAGCGACCTTCCGGATGTGACGTCACGAGGAGGCGGAGCCAGGTGACGTGGGTGAAAGGTTGGGGTCCTTAAGCGGGTAAACCGGAAAGAGAAGGCAGTCGGGGTGTGAATGGAAAGGTGTTGGGCCACGCGGGCGTACGAGCCGAGGGGGCACCGTCGAAGCGGGGGCCAACCCCGGGAACAGTAGGGAGCTACTGGGAGGTGTAAAGCTGCAGATAGAGATAGGCAGTAAGGCTGTGTGTGAGGGGCAGCGGGGTGGCTGCCAAGAGTCGCAGGAGCGTCGAGAAGGCGAGACAGCACGAGGCTGTCAGAGCTGCAGCAGGAACAGCCAAGGGAGCTGTGTGAGAGTACAGCAGCGGAGCTGCTGTGGGGCTGCAAGAGCGACAAGAACAGCAGCGGGGCTGCTGATGGTGACTGGAGTGACATCGGAACCAGCACTGAGAGAATAAGAGAGACAGCCGTGTGGGAACGCAGTACGGACCGAATAAAGGACACTGAGCCAGATATCGTGGTCAAGTCTTTTATTACACTGGTATAAATGTGCAAATGATAAGCCACTTTGTTGAGCTATCATTTGTGGCCAGGTCGCTTCTGAGAAATAAGTTCATACCTCAGTGGGCTTTGCCTGGTAGGATGGTTTAGTTCTATTTGTTTGTGTTTGGGTGATTTGTTTCCCTTTCCTGTACTTTGCACTACTACCGTGTTTTTGTACTGTGTGTTGTTGTGACGTTCTTACCTGCCCCGAAAAGAGCTTCATAGCTCATCGGATTCCTCCAGCATGAATACAACATTCTGCTTCTGCAACGCCACGCCACGCGCACAGAGCACACGGGCAGTGCGTGCGGCCTGTCACCTACTCAGATCATTGGGACTGAGCGGAGTCGCCGTGCCCCATTGTGAGCGTGGCGAGTCACAATCTGTCCATCATCACGCAGCGACCGCTGCCCCGTGATGGACATGGCGCGCCAGCACCACGGCGCACGGACGCGATCCGTCAAGCAACTCCCCGACGCCACGGGGTGGACTGTCGGGACGAACAGCGTGGGGTTCCCTCTCGCCGCTCGTCTAAATATTATTGTGATTAAACTTTTTTTTTCTTTCCCAAGGCTCCTAATAAAAATTGCGCTCAATTCGAAGAGAGGTTGTTCTTTATCGATTTACAACCTTTGCTGCGGCGCTGCGCCGCTGCTGCGGCTTCGCTTAGCAAATGCCTTAAACAACAACAAACAAACCGGTTATTAAATTGAATCGGCCGGCTTTTCAAATGCCATGCGAGAGAATGTAGAAGGGCCATTGCCTGAAACGTTTTTTCCACTTCATTTTTAACGCCACGGTGTTAATGACGAGGAGCGCGGTGAGTGAGTTTCTCTCCTCATCGTGCCACCAGCAGCAGCAGCAGCAAATAATGTATTTCGTAAGAGAGGTTTTTTTGGGTTGGTGAGATCGCGTAAATATAAATGCGTCGTGAAACCCGCCATCGCCCGACACAGCCATTTACTAATGCTTGTCGCGTAAACAACACATGCCAACTCGTTACTAGTTTAGCACACCGGTTACGCGTTGCAGAGGACACCCACAACTTGTACAATTGTTGTAAACGTCGTGGGTTTACCCTCGAACGCGTAACCGGTGTGCTGGAGAGGATAACCACAACGTGTACAATTACAACCAGCATCGTCAGGCGACAGGCAAGAGTTGTGCAGAAATCCTCCTGCTCTTGCGGCCCTAAATAGAGCCAATCAGACGCGAAGGATCAGAGGGGGGGGGTTAATGTGTTCATGTAAATTACAATGGGCGGAGTTTACTGGGGGGGGGGGGGCACGTGGATGCAAGGCCCCCCCCCCCCTCCAAACTGGACACTTCCATTAATTTATTTTCAGTAGTTTACAATTGAGATTAAAAATAAATGACATGCACGATTCCCAATGTGAGGGACAAAGCGAAGCCCCGCCCCCCCCCCCCCCCCGCGAGGATGGAAGTCAATCTCCGCCCGTGTTTAATATTCCCATGGACGTCGATGCAATGATTAGTTGGGTTACTTCTTGCAAGAAAAGACGACACCGGCCCCACGTGAGCTCTGTCTCTCTCTCTGTCTCTCTCTGTGTCTCTCTCTGTGTCTCTCTCTCTGTCTCTCTGTCTCTCTCTGTGTGTCTCTCTCTCTCGGGGGGAGTTGTTGTGAATGTCTCAGACCAGGCCCCGGGCAGCAGCAGCACCACCGCCGCCGCCGCCGCCGTTCTCTCCCCCTTCGTTCACCATCAAGGCCCTGACGTCCTCGCATTCATTAGCGGGCGAGTCGCTCACCGCAGGTGTTGGCCCGGCGCGTGCCGTGCATTGTGAGCGTCCTGACACATTGTTTTTGCCAGGGCGACGGACAGAGGGTGGGGGGGGAGGAGAGTTTGGAGGGGGATGGATGATGATGATGATGGTGGTGATGGGGAGGCGGCCTGCAAGGTTGGGTACAGCGTGACGCAGGTGCATCTGTTAATTGGTAGGCGCGCAGCCGTGAGCCTTTGTTATTTAACACATTTGTGGCCAGCACCAATTTCGCACGCTGGCCCGCGTGTAGGGAGACTTCCCCCCACCTCCCTCTCGACGTCTTTGTTATTTATTTATTCGATGGCTGCGCTGGTTTGGTGGTGACGATGCGCGCTCGAACCGTGGGTTTAGTGGCGCAGGAAGACGCTGAGATCACGTGGCTACACCTGCCACTGGCAACTCCGCGGCTCGAGTCGCGTCGAGCTTGCTGTGGTGCATTGTGAAGCGCGCGTGCGTTGCGTCGAGTCGATCCGTGATAGAGGGTGTTGGGGGTGTTACAACGCGTAACTATGGGGCCGTCCTTAAATGACGTCACGCGATTTTGGACGATTTTTGACCCCTCCCCCCTCGTCACACGGCGTCACAAAAAGTCAGATCCCCGCTCAAATATGACGTCACAAAGATCTGCCCCCCCCCCAAAACCATATTTCCATTTTGAAAATAAAACGTGCTTCAAATCGCTTTAAACTATTGTCATTGTAGTGCGTATTTAATGTGGCGCTGCACTCTGATGTTGTAGGTGAAAACATTTATTACAAAGTCTATTTAATTAAGTAGAACGTGTTGTCTATATTTATTTAAAGTTGCGCATTTTGATGTGACGTCACATTTCTCACCCCCCCCCCCACTCGTCACACATCGTCACAAATGTCTGACCCCCCCCCCCCCCCCTAGGTGCGTGACGTAATTTATGGACGGCCCCTATGAATGCGTCGTTAATGGTTTGTCACGTACACAAATCGCGCCAATCCGTAGCGAGTTGCGGCACGCCGCTTGCGTGTTGGAGAGTTGGAGAGTCAACTCAACAACATTTACAATTCGGTGCACCGTGACGTTCCACCCGTAATTACAACAACCAGCATCATCAGGCGACAGCCAGAAATGTGGAGAACGCCCCCCCCCCCTCCCCCGTCTCGGTTCTTAACATTGGTGGTGAGAGTCCACGTGTTGAACCCTCGGCCTCCGGTCGTGGTGTTCATGGAGACACCGGCACGACCACTGGTAATCATCGTCTCGTCAATTGACAGCCGAACGACGCCGTAGGCAGTGCCGGATGATCCTAGTAGCACAAGCAGCTACTGTACTTGTGTAGTAGCTGCACGTGTAGTAGCTGCACGTGTAGTAGCTGCACGTGTAGTAGCTGCACGTGTAGTAGCTACATGTGTAGTAGCTACATGTGTAGTAGCTACTACACGTGTAGTAGCTACGGGCCCCGCACTTTCAAGGGCACCGCGCTAAATGCTTTCAAGCTATCAATTCCGGTTCAGTGATTCTGCATTTGCTCTATTACTATAGTACTATACTGCCTTCAACTTTTATGAACGACTGGGTGTTTAAGGTTGGCGATTTGTCGTATTATCTGGCTGTATAGCAAATAAAACAAAACGATTACTTTACTGTGCAAGTAAAAAAAATGTGTGTTTTAATATTTACGTGTTTTTATATTTAGGGCCCCTTTATAACAAATGCTACAGGCCCCGCACTTGCTTAATCCGGTACTGGCCATAGGGTGATGCATTGTTTGTTGCATGATCACGCTTTGACCTGCCGCCCTCGACTGGACATCTGTGAAGCAGCGCTTTATAGGTCTACGGATTCCTGCAGTGTAAATACATATCATGGTGCTGATGTTGGGCTTACGTACAGAGTGCATCCACGCCTTATATCGGTCAGAATCCTGAACTGAATGTGATAGACCCATAGAGACGCGGCAACCAACACTGCCACTGCTTGCACGGAGGATTGTGGAGATGAACTCCGCTTTGCCTTCACTTGCCGCCTCTTTTAAGTGTCACAGAGGACGCACACAGAGGAGGGAAGAGCACGTGACGACTGTGCATTGTGTACAACAATAAAACAAAATAACGACAACAGCGACAACAAAAACAACGGCTGCGACAACAACAACAACGAAGTACATTGTAGTCCCTCTTGTTTTGAGTCACCTTTCAGGAGCGCTTCTGTGGCCGTCTGGAACGCCCTTCCTTCCGAGCTTAGGAAGCCAATGAAACTCCGCACTTTTAGATCGTATAGATTGACAAAAGCCTCAACGAGTCTCAAGAAACATGTTTGTTTTCAGGAGGGTCCTGCCACTCGTGTTTGGCGCACGATGATGAGTCCACCTCGTTGAGCCATCGTCTTGTCACAGCCAGGTGATTTCTGACAATAAAATATCAAAATAGCTCAGGTGGCCCGACCTGGTACAATAAAAAAGTATTTTCTAGTAATTCCAATTGAGTAGTTTGCAGGCGATTTTCAGCACTGGGAAGTTGTGGTCAATATCTGTTACTTTGTACGGGTTTATTCTCTGCCTATGGGAGGAAATCCAAATCTCCCAGGAAACCCATGCAAGAACAGGGGGAGTATAAACTCTAACAAGGACAAGTTCCTGGGTGTGTGCCCGTTCTTGTGTTGAACGAGCTGTTTATTCACGACACATACAAATGCCACGCACACGACGCGCAAACAACAACAACAACAACACACACAGACGTAGACATTCGTACAAGACCAGAGACGTGGACACGCACGTCTAGACACAATGCGACTTGCAAACTCAACTGAACCATTTTTTTAGAGACGACCTGGCCACATATGACAGCTCATCGGAGTGGCTTATGCCATCACACGTGACTTCTAACATCACACGTGACTTCTAACATCACACGTGACTTCTAACATCACACGTGACTTCTAACATCACACGTGACTTCTAACATCACACGTGACTTCTAACATCACACGTGACTTCTAATATCACACGTGGCTTATGTCATCGAAAGTAGGAAGCCACTGGAGTTATGCACTTTTAAATATAGATTGAAAACTAATTTGATTACAACTGTTTGTATGTAAATTTCGATTTAAAGCTTTCGTGACTGCAGGGATTTATATTCTTGGTTCCTTCAGTAAAGTCACGCAGAAGGGAAATAATAAAATAATAAAAATAAAACAATGAAATGCTCACGACGTTTCGATTGCAACACAAGTAATCATCATCAGGTGTGAAAACCACAGCAAAAAAAAAACGCCACTTTTTTTCAAAATTTCTTGCTGTGGCTTTCACACCTGGTGATGATTGCTTGTGTTGCAATGGAAACGTCGTGATAATTTGATAGTTTTATTTTTATTATTTTATTATTTCCCTTCTACGTGACTTTATCGGAAGAACCAAGAATATGTTTGTATGTAGTTTGTGGTCATTCCCACGCAGCTCCGATTATCACGGTTTGGCTACGTACGGTGCGAAATAAGTTTAACATAGAAATAATGCAACAAAGATCCCCCGTATAGCACCGATGAAGGCTGGCACGGGGTGGGTGGCCAGCACCACGCCCGGTCGTCTTTGTTTCCCCAATGGCGATGTTTACATACAGAACCAGGTACTCATTTGAGGCTGAGTCAACCTAGGGGAGCCGCAGGACCGGTTCAGATAAATCGTCACCGGTGTTGGCCGCAATCGGAAATCGAACTCGGGTCGCCAGGTTTGTAACCACTACACTACCTCTCCCCCCGTTCAACATACACACACACAAAATAAATGTGAGCAAATGTGACCAATTGACAGCGGGCAGCAGTGATTCAGAGATAGACGACTATGGACCGGGGTTCGTCATCATGAAGACTCATCAGCAGAGCCACCGATGCTCACTGCTGCAGAGACTGCCTCTGTGAGCCGTAATATCTTCTCGTTATTTTAGGACTTCATTCGTCCAAGCTGTCCGTAGACAAGGGGGCGCAGCCCTGCAATTTCTCGCTCACACCGCTGCTGCTGAAAGGGAGCCTCCCACACGGAGCAAACTCCACGGGGTACTTGGTCTACTCTTCCGCGTTGTTTGAAGTGGTGAGTGTGCCCACACGATGTCCTCGTGTGCGCCAGACCCGTCGATTGGCCGTGGTGAGCCCAGGGTGGTGGTAGGGGTGGGTGTGTGGTCGGCTACAAGGGGACCCCGAATGAAAACAGACAAACAAGTTAAATTAAAAATCTGAGACGAATGAAAAGTGTTCAAACAATTAACCACGAATGCCCCAACATGTTTTCGTTACAAATGAAAAAGGAACATTTACGAAAAATACACACAGCGTGAGATACAGCAGCAACGCTGCTGCTTGTTACTGAACACCGCAAGGCGTGATTTGCTAATTGACATGCGAGCATGAAAGCAAGACGCACAGTAACTTAATGGTGATTATTGTGACCTTTAAACATTTGTATTAATAACTGTCACTGTGAGACTGTCTTCCTACAACACCCAATACACGGCGCAACTAGAAAACTACACGTAGTTATGGACCGCGTTATTATTCTATACGGGTTTACAAAAACATCCGTGGTAGCTATTCCAGTAAAAGTGAGTCGGGAGAAATGAGTGGGGGGTGGGGGGGGGGGCACAGACGGATCTTGCAGAGCCCCCCCCCGTTGAAATCGGTGGTTCAAGGTGGTTGCGTCTATGGGCGAACCCATTCACACTGACGTGGGGGGGGGGGTCCACTTGCCCTCATTTTTGTTCAACTACCGCACCGGGAGACAGGAGACCAACCAGCGTGCTGAACCATCACCCCCCCCCCCCCCCCCCCCCCCGTGCAATGATACAATAGCCCGTTGAGGTGAGGCTGTAACATATCTCATTCTCTAGACTTGACTTTTCTTCCACCATTGGAACCTCATTTGCCAGTAAAAAATATGATAATTGGTTTTTGCATTATGACTGCAGGTATTGTGGTCTATGCAAACATGACTCCTTGTAAAAAAGGTGTCAGTTTTGTTGCCAGATGGAAGGGTAAAAAAACAATTATCAACTTGACTTTTCTTCACACGGACAACGATGAAATGTCCTCTGCACGGCCACACGCGCGCAGACGCGGAGCCGCGTGCCCAGCGCCACTCTCCCCCGGGCCGGTACTCTCTCGCGTTTGCGCCCCAGGTGCTCATTTGAGGCTGAGCTGAACACGGGGGAGATTTCTCTCCATGGCCCAGGAGTCAAACCCACGTTGCTGGGTCCATGGTGCAGTTCGTGAGCCGTTTATGCTTTAGGGGCCGTCCATAAATGACGTCACGCACCTGGGGGGGGGGGGGGGTCAGACATTTGTGACGATGTGTGACGAGGGGGGAGTTTGAGAAATGTGACATCACATCAAAATGCGCAACTTTAAATCAATATAGACAACACGTTCTACTTAATTAAATAGACGTTTTAAGAAATGTTTTCTCCTACAACATCAGAGTGCAGCGCCACATTAAATACGCACTACAATGACAAAAGTTTAAAGCGATTTGAAGCATGTTTTATTTGTTTTTGGGGGGGGGCAGAGCTTTTTGACGTAACATTTGAGAGGGAGGGGGTCTGACTTTTTGTGACGCCGTGTGACGAGGGGGGGGGGTCAAAAATCGTCCAAAATCGCGTGACGTCATTTATGGACGGCCTCTTATTTATTTTACCAGGTAAGGCCCACTGAGCGAAATAGCTCGTTCCGCGGAAGCGATCTGTCTATAACTAATAATAGCTCAGCAAAGTGGGCTCATCACGCGGAAATGCATGTCGGCCAAATCATTCTAAACGCATGATGTTGATTCTAAACGTGGAGGGGGGAAAAAACCCGGAGGACCCGGGAGAAAAATCCACACAACCACGGGGGGGGGGGCAACATGAAAACTGGTGGGGCGGGGGGCAGGTGGGGGGGCGGGTGGGGGGGCAGGTAGGGGGACCAGGTGGGGGGGGGGGGGAGCAGGTGGTGCATCTGACAGTCACTCCCCTCAACCAACCCATGACATCTGGCTCTGTCCCGTGACCTCCTGCCAACGAGCCTTCGACACTTCACGTGGCCTCGAGGTGCACCTAGCCTGGCACAAGCGCCGTGGTGACGTCACCGCCACTTAGCGGTTGTTGTTGTTGTTGTTGTTGTTTGTGGTGGTGGTTGGTGGTGCTCGCCATCGCGAGGCTCGCTCGCTGGCCTGGGCTGCCCGGCTTGCCGCGTCTCGCGCGGCGTCGGCGATGTTGCTCACAAGTGCCTCGGATACCTCCACCCCCCCTCCCTCCTCACCCAAGCCATTCTCATGCTCACCAACATCGCCAACACAAGCCCACCGTCGTGTTCTCTATGAAGCACACCCCACCCACCCTTCACTCTCGCTGTCCCGTAATTTCACAGCACAGGGAGTCCTCTGGGTGCCGTGTTGATTGTAAATGCTGCTTAATAAGATTCCAGTTGCTATGCACTGGAGCCTTCTGTACGCTCGTTCATGCGCGTCACGTCCCTGCTGTTGCTGCTGCTGCCAGAAGCCGCTTAGCTGATGAGGGCGGATTCTGTTTGTTGATCACTCTCGGATGACGACGACGATGATGACGACGACGACGAGCATTGTGACGTCACAATGGTGACGTCACAATGGTGACGGTGCCGTTGACGGCAGCGGCGGCAGCGACAGTGGGAGGGACACGAACAATGGGCAGTTCTGAATGTGATGGAATCAAATGTGAATTCATTCGAGCGAATGAATGTGACCGAATCTCAAGACCAGCAGCGCAGCCAATCACAGGCACGGTGACAGTGTCCTGAGCATTTGCTTTAGCGGGAGGGGGGGCAGGAAGTCGACAGCACGACCAGCGGGGGGAGGTCCAGACCATGGGGGGCAAGAGATGACAATGAGGGACCTCCCCCTGAGCTCGGGTTCACTGGGGACTTTGACAGATCCTTGGCTTCCTAAGCAAAAGACTTCGTGCAGGCGAGTCGACTGAGATGAGAGGCATGGGAGTGCGTGGAGGGGAGTAGAGTGAGATGAGAGGGGAGAGGCAGGAGAGTGCGTGGAGGGGAGTGGAGTGAGATGAGAGGGGAGAGGTAGGAGAGTGCGTGGAGGGGAGTAGAGTGAGATAAGCGGGGAGAGGTAGGGGAGTGCGTGGAGGGGAGTGGAGTGAGATGAGAGGGGAGAGGTAGGAGAGTGCGTGGAGGGGAGTAGAGTGAGATGATAGGGGAGAGGTAGGAGAGTGTGTGGAGGGGAGTAGAGTGAGATGAGAGGGGAGAGGTAGGGAAGTGCGTGGAGGGGAGTGGAGTGAGATGAGAGGGGAGAGGTAGGAGAGTGCGTGGAGGGGAGTAGAGTGAGATGAGAGGGGAGAGGCAGGGAAGTGCGTGGAGGGGAGTGAGATGATAGGGGAGAGGTAGGAGAGTGCGTGGAGGGGAGTAGAGTGAGATGAGAGGGGAGAGGTAGGGAAGTGCGTGGAGGGGAGTGAGATGATAGGGGAGAGGTAGGAGAGTGCGTGGAGGGGAGTAGAGTGAGATGAGCGGGGAGAGGTAGGGGAGTGCGTGGAGGGGAGTGGAGTGAGATGAGAGGGGAGAGGTAGGAGAGTGCGTGGAGGGGAGTAGAGTGAGATGAGAGGGGAGAGGCAGGAGAGTGCGTGGAGGGGAGTAGAGTGAGATGAGAGGGGAGAGGCAGGAGAGTGCGTGGAGGGGAGTAGAGTGAGATGAGAGGGGAGAGGTAGGAGAGTGCGTGGAGGGGAGTAGAGTGAGATGAGAGGGGAGAGGTAGGAGAGTGCGTGGAGGGGAGTAGAGTGAGATGAGCGGGGAGAGGCAGGGGAGTGCGTGGAGGGGAGTAGAGTGAGATGAGAGGGGAGAGACAGGCAGTGGTTCTTAACCTGCGGTGCCCGCTACACGCCCTGGGGGTGTGAGACGTGCTTAGATTTTTTTAGATGTTAAATGATCGAAACACAAATTAAGCACGGGCACCACGTAAGTACAACTACTTTGTTTCACCAACCCCTAAGTATTAATTAGCATCGTAGATTTTTTTGTTTGATCGTTTTTACGATTAAGAACCAAAGGGATGCAAGGCTTCATACTCTTAGGTTTTTTCGGTAAAGTCACGTAGGTAAAAAAAAAATACGAATAAATAATCAAAATAATAGAAGAAATAATAGAAATAAAATAATAAATCACGACGTTTCGGAGGCAACACAAGCTTCCGTCTCCAGGTGCAATCTGGCTGTGACGGTTCCACCTGAAGACGGAAGCTTGTGTTGCCTCCGAAACGTCGTGATTTATTATTTTATTTCTATTATTTCTTCTATTATGTTTATTATTTATTCGTGTTATTTTTTTTACCTACGTGACTTTACCGAAAAAACCTAAGAGTATGAATCCTTGCAGTCACGAAAGCTTCAAATCTAGGATGCAAGGCTGCTGTGAAGGTCATAAGAACCACGCTGCTCTCGACGATGCCGAGTGTCATCGCGAACTCCCGCGGTTCGACCGCTGACCCCAAACCGCTGACCCCAGCGGCACCCCGGACGTCGCGGTCACCGCCTCCTTGGCCCGATGGGAGACACGACGAGGGGGCGGGCGACGTGGCCGCTGTGGCCGCTGCCGGAGCCAGGCCTCGGGTCACGCGATCCCGCACTGGTCACACCGCCGATTGTGTGGCGCGTGGCTCGTGGCACCGACGTCCGCAGAAGGGGGCCAATTGGAACGGCTTTGAGACAAGCTCGAAATCCACGCACACGACCTTGCAGATTGTCACCGCGCTGCACGGCAGAAGGAGAAGTGGTGGATGTTGACACTTGACCCGGGTGATGTCGCCTCCTTGACGGGACGACGCAAGGCCAAAGGTGGCCCCCTCGAGGCAGGGCCACATCGTGGTCCCGTGAGGCCCCTGGGAACATGTCTTGTGGAGCACCCCCCCCCCCCGCTTTCCTATATTGGTGTCTTTCTTGCCTTCCTCCTCGCAAAATCATCCACTAGCTCATCAAAATCTAGCTGTCTGACAAGGTTTGACTCTATTGACGTAAGTGACAGTCAGCTGAGACGTGTTTGGCACATGCTACTCCGCAGCTCATTTTTTTATTCTGCCTAAAAGGGAAAATGTCCACTCACCCTGGAAGTTTGTCACTGGCAAAGTTAGAAAAATCCGAAGTGCCACGAAAACATTTGGGAACACTGACTGCAGATTAAGTGCCTGCAACGTCTCAAGCAATTTAGTTGGGCACTTCTCACCCTCAGAGTCAGACATGAAAGACTTGCATTGGATGAGTTCGTTGTCAAAGTTCATGTCCACGTCTAATGGATATGCAGCGGAGAGTGCATTTACCTTTTCCACTGTGACATCACTGTTAGACACCTGATCTGACATTAACAGAACTCCAAAGAGACTGGTCAAACGCTTGTAAGCGTCCAAGCGATGTTCAAGGCATGCTACTAGCTTATCAATGACCACATAAACATTTTCTATTTTGAACTTCTCCCTCCCCTCGAGTGTCACACCTGGCTCTGAGTCCTCGTCTGCAAATGTTTTGCGTTTTCTCTTTCGCTGAAGTCCGTGCTTATATGACTGAGAGACACCTGTCACATTGAAGACTGCCCTTGCAAACGCCTCAAACTGGTCTCGCTGTCCCGCCACCACATCCCTCAACGAAGACAAAAGCTGCGCTGCTACAGAGATGTCAATGTCACTTGTCTGTAGGTGCATGCTTGTCGCATGGAACCGGTCAAGTACGACGTCCCAGAAACGTGCCATGAACACCATTTGTAAGGTGTCCAATTTAGCACATAGTCCAGCGGCCTCAATTCGAGTATCTCTTTTCTCATTATCATCATTGCACATACCACCGAAGGCCTCTCTAATGTGGGTGTCATTTCTCCACAGTGCCCGAGCACTCCACCGAGTGCTGGACAGCGATTTGAATGTCAGTCTGGCATCTGTCTTCCGAAAGACTTTCCCCTATCTGTGTGTGGATGAAGAGCAAATTGTGTACAGTGACTTCAACATGTAAAAAATTCGTCAGCCTCTGGGCTACTGCCGTCTAAGGTGTTAACACCAACTAAGTTAAGTGAATGCGCTGCGCAAGGCACATACTCTATCAGAGGGTTTTTTGTTTCAGGTGGGCCTGTAGCCCATTGTATTTTCCTGACATGTTGCTTGCATTGTCACCTTTAAAGTCCCACAGTCTGCTCAACTTTTACCACTGTGGCTCTCAATTGGCTCAAAGGCCAGGAATCGCTCCACCACATTCCCGCAGCTGTTAACAACCCGGAATATGGACGTCAGTTGGTCCACATGTGACAGGTCTGGGGTGGAGTGAACAATTATTTAAAAATATTTGGCATCCCTAATATCTCATCTGCTATTGTTTGGCGAGTTTTCTGACCCATTAGCTCAATGAGTTCTTCACATATTGTCGATGACAACTGTGCCTCTTCCTTTTCCACCAAACGTTTCAATATGTTCAGCTTAGAATGTGTCAAATTGTGATAGCCATTATAGGACGCCAAGGAAATTACCATTATGGGTTGACCCAAACCGTTCATCATCTCCCCTAAACGCAAGTCCTCTTTCACCCAAGAACTTGATCACTGCTACAACTCTTTTCAAAATGTCCCTCCAGTATTTACGTTCCCGATCAAGTTGCTGCGTGAGATCTGCATCTATAGCACTGCCCTTTGTCCGCTGGTGCAAGGCAAGCATGCTTGATCTGTGTTCTGCAACTCTTTTCGTGTTCCCCTATTCTTTCAGAGGGCTTCCAGTCACTAAACCTCTGACTAAAGCCACCGAGCTTGCTGGAGAACAGTTTGCATACAAAACAGTACACACAACCTGTTGAGGGTGAGTACAGGAGCCACTGTCTAGAAACCTTCTGCCCATTTGGCAATATACAGTTCAGAAGTTCATTGTTGAAACATCTAGTCATTCCACCAAGTGCTCTATCTCGGACTGAAGCTGGGTATTTTTCACTGCGGGTTTGGAACGGGACTGCTCCTCTTTCAATAAGCACCGACTTAACAATGTCACTGTAAGTGCTTTGCCATAATGCGGGCACAGTGACCTCGTAGCACCAGGAATGGCTTGGTTGCTGATTTGATTCTTGTGAACTGACCAACTGCTCCTGAGGTGGAAATGATGGTTCTTGTATACCATTAGCTGTTGAGGGTTCGCCTTCAAAAGATGGCTCTGGGGGAGTGACAAGATTAATGGAAACTGAACGAGTGCTAGTTCCTTCCTCACAGCTGACAATAGTGCTGCTGTCATCATTATTACTATTATCAGAGGGTTTTTGAAAGAAGTTGCCAATGAGTGGAACACTTTGAAGAGAAACTGCCTCCCTTGCCTCCTCTTCTTTTTTGACATTCATTTTAGAAACACCACAACGTTTGTGGTCCATATTTCAGAACGAGTATGCTATTTATATGAATATATTTAATGCATATCTCAAAACTTACGTCGTGAGAATTTTATTGTTTTATATATTTTTTATTTTATTGTTTCCCTTCTACGTGACTTTACCGAAAGAAGCAAGAATATAATGACAACACCCTTCAAGTACTGTTGTTGGAAAATACAATCAAACGGTCGTATTGTATAGTCTACTTATACCTCAAGGCAGCTTTGAGTAGATAAAAGAAAAAAATAGAAAAGCACGTAAAATAAAATAACTATAACCCTTTAAGAAGGCTTTTAGAAAATAGCCCTGAGGAGGGATTGTTGAAATAGCCTTTTAAAAGGCTGTTGTTTGAGAAAAAGAGGATACACTCTCTAAATATATTTCTGTGGCGTACCAAGCAAGAAAACAGGCATCTGTCTGTGGCTTTTCCTACCAAGAAAATGTATTATATATACCTGCCTGGCACAGAAATGATTGTGTTGCTTGAAATTCAAAAGATAACTTTTTTTTCATTGGCTGAACAACCAACAAAGGTTTCTGATAAGTCAGTGAAGTGACTTGGTGGAGACTATGCACATAGGCCACGCCCATCGATGGGGAGGGGAAAAACATCATAAGAACTGTCGACAATTTGCATGTCAACGTTAGCATTATCTACTTCCGTGGATCTAAAAACAGACGGTCTATGGAAAAAATGAATGGGGTTTTCTTTCATCTTTATGTATGGATTGCGTCTCTTATATATGCGTTAGTATATAAAAAATATATACTGGTAGGACCCTCCTGGTTACACCAGCCCAAAGGGGATTATTGTGTCCGTCGTGCAGGGAGGGGCTGGGTGGAGAGGGGAGGGGCTGGGTGGGGAGGGGAGGGTGGGGAGGGGCTGGGTGGGGAGGGTGGGGCTGGGTGGGGGGTGGGAGGGGTGGGGCTGGGTGGTGAGGGGCTTGTCACCCCGTGGTGCCCTTAGAAAACTCAACGTTTAACCTACTCACGCCGGCTTGTGCCCGCCCTCACAGTCGGGCATATTTGCGGAATACACCACGCCGCCGTTGACCCTGGCCATTGACCGAGCAACCCGACGTTCCTACCAGCTCCCTCCGCAGGAATGTGTTATAGCTTTTGGTATCTTTTTTTAATGTTTCACAAAACCGCGGTGTATTTTTAATAACTGATTCATCAACGGCTAACTAAGCTCTCAACAAACGACGAGCCCTCAGTCTCACTAGCTGGCTTTTTAGTGCAGCTAATTTGGTTGTAAGGGCAGCTAGCTGGCAAACAGGGAAGCTACTTAACTAATTTGTGTTAACAAGTTGAATCATGTGGGCAGCTGGCTAGGAAAAATGGGCAGCTAGCTAAAATAAAGAGATAGCTAGTTACGGTAGGTCAAATAATGCACGGCTTGCCATAATATGACGCCCTCCGAACTGTCCTGCTATGCAGAATGAACTGACTTGTTGGTGAATATTACCTCGTGTCACAGTGGCTCAGTGGTACAGAAGCACTGCACTCTCCGAGAGGCTCTCGTTGTAAGCACGCACTGCGTGTACCAAGGGCCCCCCCCCCCAGGCGTTACGCTCGATGTGTACACCGAGGGGTCTGGGGGTCCCTAGAGGTCAGCTCACATTTTAAACACCAAGGGGTCTGGGGGGCACTAGTGGTCAACTCACGCTTTAAGCCCCTGGGGCCCCAAGGCGTCTGGGGGCTCTCACATTGTAAGTTTCGAGGGGTCTGGGGGCAGAAGTGGTCAGCTCACGTTTTAAACACCAAGGAGTCTGGGGGGCAGTAGTGGTGAACTCACGCGATAAGCACCCAGAGGCCTCGTGGTCAGCTTGCGCTGTGCGCACTGAGGGCCCTGGAGTTCAACTTCCTTTGGAAGTCTCGGGCCACGCACCACGCGCGGCCTGAGGCCTGGAGGCCCCTGGCAGTCCGAGGCCCCGGGGCACTGGCCCCACTGGCCCGGTCCATAACGCGGCCTTGCCACGAGGGGAGCGGTCGCAGGAGCCGAGTTGTTACGAGGACGCGAACAGGGCCCTGGCGGCCACTGGGGTGGGGGACTGGGGGATGTAAGGGAGTGGGGGATGTAAGGGAGTGGGGGATGTAAGGGAGTGGGGGATGTAAGGGAGTGGGGGATGTAAGGGAGTGGGGGATGTAAGAGAGTGGGGGATGTAAGGGAGTGGGGGATGTAAGAGAGTGGAGGATGTAAGGGAGTGGGGGATGTAAGGGAGTGGGGGAGTGGGGGATGTAAGGGAGTGGAGGCTGTAAGGGAGTGGGGGATGTAAGGGAGTGGGGGATGTAAGGGAGTGGGGGAGTGGGGGATGTAAGGGAGTGGGGGATGTAAGGGAGTGGGGGAGTGGGGGATGTAAGGGAGTGGGGGATGTAAGGGAGTGGGGGATGTAAGGGAGTGGGGGAGTGGGGGATGTAAGGGAGTGGGGGATGTAAGGGAGTGGGGGATGTAAGAGAGTGGGGGATGTAAGGGAGTGGGGGATGTAAGAGAGTGGGGGATGTAAGGGAGTGGGGGATGTAAGGGAGTGGGGGAGTGGGGGATGTAAGAGAGTGGGGGATGTAAGGGAGTGGGGGATGTAAGGGAGTGGGGGATGTAAGGGAGTGGGGGATGTAAGGGAGTGGGGGATGTAAGGGACTGGGGGATGTAAGGGAGTAGCCGTTAGGCAGCAGATATATTGAGAAGATCAGCGGTGTTGAGGATGGACTTCTCCGAGGGAAGAGAGGTTTGAGAGAGGGTGGAAATCTGCGGGGCTGTTGGAGTCCAATGTTGGAATGGCCGCAGCAGCAGCAGCAGCTGCTGCTGCTGTGGTCTTGAAATCGAAGTGAGCGGTACCGCCGGAATGGGATGAAATTCATTGCTAAGCCTGCTTAATGTTGCGGGTTCGTAACGCAGCAGTGCGCTGACAACGAGGTCACCGCTTAGCGCTGTCTATTATAGACTGTACATATAGTATTAGCATTACACGTACAGTGTGTTGAACTTCTTTCGCAGCGCACGAGGCCAACCGCGCTAATCGGAGGTGCGGCACATAACCACTGGACCACCTGGGGGGGGGGGGGGGGATTCCGTTGTAGTTCATCGGATTCCTCCGGTGAAAATCAAGATTCTGATTCCGCTTGCTCGAGACGCCTCGTCGGGGAGGTCCGGACGCCGAAGTGTCCGCAGCCTGTGGCCACGTTGCTGCTGCTGCTGCTCCTGCGGCTGCTGCTGCTCCTGCTGCTGCTGCTGCGTGCGATCCCAACAGGAGAATTAGCCGCGCGATTTGTACGCATTGAGAGTTTTTCGTTCGCGCACACCGGGTTCCGATGCGTTGTGTGCGTGTGTGTGTGCGTGCGTGTGCGCGTGTGTGTGTGCGTGTGTATGTGCGTGTGTGGCGGCGTGTGTGCGCGTGTGTGTGCGTGTGTATGTGCGTGTGTGCGTGTGCGCGTGTGTGTGGCGGCATGTGTGCGTACGTGTGTGCGTGTGTGCGTGTGTGTGTGTGCTGCGAGTGTGTGACAAAGACCCCCCCCCCCCCCGTATCAACTTTGACAGACTGTTGGGGCAAGTGCCGCTAGCGAGCGCCGATTGAAGGCCGGCCACGGCCACTCCCTTGGCGCCCGCCCGCCTTTGTCTCCCCCAGGGGCGGCGATTTACGCATCGCACTAGGTACTCTTTTAAGGCTCAGTCGACCTAGGAGAGGCCCAGGACCCGTTCAGATAATCGTCACTGGCGCACGCCGTGAGCGGGAGTCGAACTCGGGCGGTCCCGGGAGGTTCGTGGCGGGGAGCGACACCGCGAGGTGGCCCCGAGTGGCCCCCCACCCCACTTTGCTCGCCCCCCCTCGCCCCCCCCTGGCTGGGGGCAGCGCTGCCCCCCCTCCCCCCCACGTTTCGCGAGGTGTCTCGGAGCAGCGTCTCCGCTGTATTGATTTCTGCGCGCCGTGAGCAATGAGGCCATTATGGCGCGCGAGCCTTTGTCTCACCACACACATCATACAGGGGGAGCGGTCCGGCTGACAAATGCGCCGTAATTTATATACGTTTAGAATTATATGCGATGAGTTGTGTGCGTGAGTGAGAGTGTGCGTGGCGTGGAGCGGTGGTGCAGCGGTTAGCGCTACGCTGCTCACGGCCAACACCGGTGACGATTATCTGAACCGGGTCCTGGGCCTCCCCTAGGTCAACTCAGCCTCAAATGAGTGCCTGGTGCGGTGTGTAAACATCGCCACTGGGGAGACAAAGGCGGTCGGGCGTGGTGCTGGCCACCCACCCCCTCGTGTGCCGTGCTGGCCTTCATAGCTGCTCGCTAACAGCACTTGCCCCTACAGTCTGCTAAGGCTACACGGGGGATCTTTGTCTTTGTGCCGTGGTGTAGCGGTTAGCGCTACGCTGCGCTACGGACCCGGCCACCCGAGTTCGATTCCAGCTCCGCTGTATTGATTTCCGGTGACGATTAATCATCTGAACCGGTTATGGGCCTCCTCTAGGTCGACTCAGCCTCAAATGCGGTGTATACGCGTTGGCTGCTCAAGGTGCACCTGGCCTGGCACCAAGCGCCGTGGTGACGTCACTGCCAACGGCGATTATTGTTGTTGACGTTGTTGCTGCTGCTGCTCGGCCACCCACCACCTCGTTCGTGTGCCGTGACCGCTGGGCACGTCAATAGGGGCCGTCCATAAATGACGTCACGCGATTTTGGACGATTTCCCCCCCCCCCCCTCGTCACACGGCGTATTTCCATTTTGAAAATAAAACGTGCTTCAAATCGCTTTAAACTATTGTCGTTGTAGTGCGTATTTAATGTGGCGCTGCACTCTGATGTTGTAGGAGAAAACATTTATCAAAACGTATATTTAATGAAGTAGAACGTGTTGTCTATATTTATTTAAAGTTGCGCATTTTCATGTGACGTCACATTTCTCAACCTCCCCCCCCCCCCCTCGTCATACATCGTCACAAATGTCTGACTCCCCTCCCCCCCAGGTGCAGGGTGTAGGGTAGAGGGGGGTGGGAGGGGGTGAGGGGAGTCTGTCGCTAACTAACCACGACGCACGGTCAATGGACCACGGCACGGCACGGAACGCCGTGCCTGGTTAGCCGAGACAGCGGTCGTGTGCAGAATGGGGAATGCCCCCCCCCCTCGTGCCGAGAACGGCGCTCCTCCTGATGCCCTCTCTCTCCTCCTCCTCCTGATGCCCTCTCCTCCTCCTGATGCCCTCTCTCTCCTCCTCCTCCTGATGCCCTCTCTCTCCTCCTCCTCCTGATGCCCTCTCTCTCTCTCTCCTCCTCCTGATGCCCTCTCCTCCTCCTCCTGATGCCCTCTCTCTCTCTCCTCCTCCTCCTCCTGATGCCCTCTCTCTCCTCCTCCTCCTGATGCCCTCTCTCTTTTTTTTTTTTTTTCTTTTTTTTTTTACGATCAGTGGAAACAAGAAGATGCTCGGTGTATTCGGCACTTTGTTTCGGTCATCATTTCGTAAATTTTTTTTTTTTTTTTTTTTTAAACTGGGCTTTATGTAGCCCTCGCTCGCTCTTTTGCTCACTCTCTCGCTCGCTCTCTCGCTCTCTCTCTCACTCGCTCTCTCTCTCGCTCGTTCTGTCGCTCATTCTTTCGTTCACTCTCTCGTTATGTACGCCGCCCCCCTCGCAGTCCGACGGCCTCTGACGGGTAGCTCATAACAGCATGCAGAGCTCCCCGTCATCTGCCACGGAGCACACGGCCTCCTCCATCGCCCACTGCTCCATGAAGGCCGGCACGGCGTGGGTCAACCGTGCATGGCGGAACTCCAGCCACACCCTGGCTCCGACCAGAGCGCGGAAGATGCCCAGGCTGCTGGCCGGACGTTTCCCCTCCAGGGCCACTTTCCTCGCCCTGTAAATGGCGAGCTTGGCGTAGCCGACGAGCACGTTGACCAGCCCCTGAAGATGTTGGGATCCGTCGCCCTTTCGGTATCCAAAGATGAGGACCGTCGGGGAGAAGTGGAGGCTGAACTTTAGTAGGATGTTTCTCAGGACCTTGAACAGCGAGTCCAGGCTCTTGCACTCCACGTATTGGTGCGCCACCGTCTCCACTTTACCGCAGAACCGGCACTCCGGGGGCGTGTCGGTGAAGCGCGCCAGGGAGGCGTTGGTGGTGACGGTGCCGTGGGCGATGCTCCAGCTGAGGTCGCCGATGCGGTTGTACGTCGGGCTGGAGTAGAGTTGCCTCCAGCGAGGCCTCTCCGGAGAGATGCAGGGCAGGGCTTTCCTCCAGGCATGGTCCTTGTGGCTCCTCAGGGTGTCCTGTTGGTGAAACCGGACCATGTAGGAGTAGAGCACCTTCCTCTTGACATTTGCGAAGGCCACCTCTGGTAGGTCTTCCAGCCGGCACAGGTTGTGATCCGCCTTCGCTTGTCGGCATTGGCGCTGCAGCGGCACGACGGAGAGCTCCGGTGGAGGGGGACCGAGAGGGGCCTCGTCGTCCCCAACGCCGATGGGGGGCGTTCTCCCCGCTGCCGCTGAGAAGGCTTCCTTGGCTTCGGCCAGGATCCGGGCAGCCACCCGGAGCGATTGCAGCCCTGTCTTTGTGGCCATGTCTGCTGGTCCGAGCCACCGGCCCCGTGTTCCAGGCTCCACCAGATCTCCCATCCTGGTGAGCCGCGCGTTGGTGAGGCGCCTCTCCATGCCGGGGGTGGCGGTGGTGGACGGCAGCTTTGTCTGCGGGTTCCTGAGGATCGGTTCGAAGACCAGATCCTCGGCCGATCGCGGCCGGTTCAGCCTCCTGACGGCGAGGGTGCTCCACGTCTGCAGGACGCTCCTGTAGAAAGGTGGCAGCTGTCCCAGTGGGAGGCCCTGCAGGTCCATATAGAATAGTTGTTTGGAGCACTGCAGACCCCCCAGCTGTTTGAGTAGGAAGGAGGCCGTGACGCTCCAGGCTGGTGCAGGGGTGGTGGTGTGCAGGAACTTTTGTGCGGCCTGCAGTCGGAAGGTGGCCAGCTGACTCCGCACGCACACCAGCCCGTGACCGCCCTCGTCTAGTGGCAGGGCCAGGACCCCAGCCGCGACCCGGTGTCCTCTGCCCGACCAGAAGAAGTCGAGGACTCGCTTCTGAAGCGCGTTGACGAGGCTCATGGGGGGGTGCAGGGAGAAGAGTCGGTGCCACAGCATGGACGTCACCAGCTGGTTCACCACCAACGTCTTTGTCCTGAAGGTGAGGAACTTGCACAGGCGACTCCAGGTGCCCAGCCGCTCCTTCACCTTCTCCTCCAGCTCGACCCAGTTCCTTTGCGGTGGTTCCTCCTCTGGTCCCAGGAACACCCCCAGGTGGTGCAGCGATGTTGTGCTCCAATTGATGGTTTTTGCCTTCTCCGGACACTCGGTCATGTCCCACGCTCCAACCAGCAGGCCGCTGCACTTTTGCCAGTTCATTTTGGATGAGGAGGCCTTCGAAAAGACCTCCTGACACTCGTGCAGCAGGGCGACATCATCCAGGGAACGAAGGATGAGGAGGATGTCATCGGCGTATGCCGTCAGGACCAAACTGACGCTTGGTTCCCTGAGCACCAGGCCGCTGAGTCTCCGCCTTATGAGACTCAGGAAAGGCTCTAATGCCAGTGCATAAAGTTGGCCCGACAATGGGCATCCCTGTCTCACTCCTCGCTCGAATTTGACGGGGGCAGTGAGGGTGCCGTTGATCTTGATCATGCACTCTGCCTTGGTGTAGAGTAGGCGGATCGTTCGGACAAACCCATCTCCAAAACCAAAGGTCTTGAGGGTTCCCAGCAGGTATTTGTGGTCCACTCTGTCAAAAGCCTTTTCCTGGTCAAGGGCCAGAAACGCGATTGGGATGCCCAACCTCCGGGACATCGCGATGAGGTCTCTGACCAGGAAGATGCCGTCGTGGATGGTTCGTCCGGGGATGGTGTAGGACTGGTCCCTGTTTACGACTTGTGCAATCACCCCTTTCAGTCGCAGGGAGAGAGCCTTCGTCAATATTTTGTAGTCGGTGTTCAGGAGGGACACCGGACGCCAGTTTTGTAGGTGCCTCAGGTCTCCGTTCTTGGGAAGCAGAGTGAGCACCGCCCTCCTCCAAGACTGAGGCATCACCCCGGTGACAGAGGCTTCCTCCAGCACCTCTCTGTAGTCCTCCCGTAGGGATGGCCAAAAAGCGGCGTAAAACTCCCCTGTTAGCCCGTCTAACCCTGGGGATTTATTTGGGGCCAGTCCTCCTACAGCTGCGTCAAGGTCATTCCTGGTGAGCTTTTGCTCCAGCAGCTCTTTCCCGTCTTCCTCCAGGGTGGGTAGACCGCTCCATGCCTCCGCCTGGGCCACTCCCGATGTTTCTTCAGGGGAGAACAGGCTGCCGTAGAAGTCTCTGATGATGGTCGACTTCTGCTGGAGTTCGTGCGCCAGGACACCGTCACCATCAAAGAGGCACTCCATGTATTTGCGTCTCCCGTTCTGCCTCCCAAGGGAGTAGAAAAACGGGGATCCCGTGTCGAGGTCTGTGATGAGCTTCACCCGGGATCGCACAAACGCTCCCCTCGTCTGCTCCTCCTGTAGGCCTTTGAGACGCTCCCTAATCTCCTCGTATTCTCGAAGAAGAGCAGGGTCACTGTCCTCGGCGAGGCGACTCTCCAAATCGAGGACCCGGGCTTCCATGTCTGTGATGTCCGCGTTCTTCAGTCTGGTGCTCCCCCAGGTGTATTGTTGGCACAACAGCCTGGTGTGCACTTTGCCCATATCCCACCATTGGGCCAGAGAGTCGAACTGCGTTTTGGTTTTTCTCCACTCTTCCCAGAAGTCCTCGAACATCTCTATGAAGGTGCCATCCCCCAGCAGCGAGTTGTTAAAATGCCAGTGGGACGCACCCTCGCGGGCTCTCTCCAGCTTGACACGGAGCACGATGAGGTTGTGGTCCGTGAAGGGTGCCGCCCTGATGCCAGACGTTATGGCGCACGTCACAAAGTTCTTAGAGATGTAAAATCTGTCGAGCCTGGACTGTGTCACCGAGCCATCGCGCCTCGTCCTCGTGTACGTGAACTGGCGTTGGCCTGGGTGATGTATGCGCCACACGTCCACCAAGGCGGCGTCCTCCAGTAGTCCCTGCATCTCCCTCTTCGGCCCAACTCCCCCCTGCTGCCTTCCCGAACGATCCAGGGCGCCGATTGTGCAGTTGTGGTCGCCACCCACAATCACGCACTCGTCGTCCGGGATCCCAGCCAGGTGCCTCCTCAGGAGGTGCAGGAACGGGATCTTCTCCTTGTTGTTGACCGGCGCGTACACGTTCAGTAGGTGGGTGGTGACATCGCCCACCCTGACCGTTACCGCGAGCAGCCTTCCCTTCACCACTTCGGTCTGGGTGATGAGTTCGGGATGAAACCCTTTAGCGAACAGGGTCGCGACTCCACAGGAGGTGTTGTCAAGGTGGCTGTAGAAGGAGTCCCCTCCCCACTCCTTCGTCCAGTCATCCTCGTCCTCGACCGTGAGATGCGTCTCCTGAATGAAGAAGACAGAGGCAGCGTGTTTCCTCGCAAGAGACATTGCGGAAAACCTCCGCACTGCCTCCCTGCAGCCGTTCACGTTTAGGGAGGCGATGTACATAGGCATTGGTTTTTACTTGCCTCCACGTCCTCCCACTTAATAATTTGTTTGCGGAAATATCTCAGCCTTGCCCTCTCCTTACCCCGGGACTTGAGTCCCTGATTGGCGAGGACTCTGTCGGCTTGAGTCACAGAAGACTTTAATGCCTTGCTGTCCTTCCATCGAACCATGGCAATGTCCGCTCTGTCCTTCCTCACGTTGGTGTCGTCAAGGAATTTGCAGAGATCTTCCAAGGAGACCAAGCAAGTCTGAGAGTCAAGGACTGTAGACCCCTGGCTGCTCTCGCTCCCCACACTGAGGCAGTCGTCCCGATCTGAGTCGATTTCCTCGGCGTCCGTCTCTGCTGGAAGAGCTGCAGCGACTGGGCTGGCGCATGGCCCAGCGGCATCCTCTCCCCCAGTGTCGTGGACGACTTGGGATGTCTCCTGCTCAGGCTCTTCGGGTGGATGGCCCCGGGGTGTCTCTTCCACTGGTTTTGGGTCAGCAGTGGGACGGGGACCTTCCTCGTCATTCCCATCCATTTCATCCTCGGCGAGTGTGCTTGATGACTCTCCACCGACTTCGTCCTCTTGGTCGAGGGCTGAGCCAATAGGATCTGTCATCGTTTCATGCATAGCTGGTGGGGAGTGAGTCTCTATCACCGCAGTAGACAGGTCAATTTCCGTGGCGATGTCGCCTTCATCGTCCACGCTCTCCTGCTGTGGAGACCCGTCCCCAGACACACGCTGCTTCTTCCTCTTGACGAGTTTCTTCCTCGCCACCCGCGCGTCACTCGGCGTGGCGCCCGGGATGGCGAAAACCATGTCGTCAGCGTCCGGCAGCTGTTCTGCTTCCTCCCCCGGTGTGGGAGGTTTCACCGCTTCTTCCGGTTCTAGGTCTGGGAGGGGTTCCTCCTCTGAATGAGACCCTTGCGATCCGGTTTCTTCTGTATTTTTCCTCTTGCGATTAGTCCCTTGAGGTGGCGATGTTGGGGCCACTACCTCAGGTGTAGGAGGCTGCGTGGCTGGCGGGTCCGGTGTGGGCTGTTGGGGGCCTTGTTGCAGTGGGGGCTCTTGCTGTTTTCCCCCCTTTGCTGTGCCTCCCTCCTCCCCACTCTTTCCTCCGACCCTTGGCGTCGTCGGTTTAGGGCAATCCCTTCGGAAGTGCCCCTCTTCTTTGCAAAGATTGCATTTGATGCAATCCTTGGCATAAAACAGTCTATGGGCAATGCCTGCATAGACAATCACAAACGATCCCTCCTCGTGTTGTCCGGGAGTCAGTAGGACTTGCACCTGCCTCCTGAAAGATAAGACGTGTTTCAGGGCGGGGTCTCTGCACCCCAGCGGCAGGGCACGTACTGGCGACACGACCGTGCCCAGCTTGGACACGTGCTCCAGCATGTCCTTGTCGGGGATGTAGGGCGGCACGTTGGAAACGACGATTCGTGCCGCCACCGAAACGATGGGTTCCAGTTGGACGTACACTCCCCGCACGGTTATCCCCTTCTCGACGGCCGCATCGGCCACCTTCTTCGTTGTCAGGAAGAAGACGGCTTTCCCGCTGAGCTTCGCGGCGTGGGCGACGGTGCCTGGCGGGACGATGGCGGCCAGGGCAACGACGTACTCCTCGATCGTGACGGAGCTCGATGCGTAGCAGCGGATGCCGTTCTCGCGCGGCGGAAATGTTCGCTGCGCGCTTGGGGGGGTTGGCCTTGGAGCAGAGGCCCGAGTGGGGGGCCTCGTGGCTCCGGGCAGATTGGCAGCTGCGGCCTGTGCGTAGGTGGCCATTTAGTTCCTCCTACCCTCAAACGCTGCCTGACTGTGGTGTAGCGCTTCTATATAGAGCTCCCTTCGAGAGTGTAAACTGAGGATCAAGAAGTAATCCTCGTTGAAGAAAATAAAGAAAGTTAGAAAAAGGAATAAATTAAGTTATTTAATAAATTATATGTATTTTTTATTTATTGAATAAATTAACCTATAGAGGAAAAAAGAATGTACAAATAAATAATAAATGGAGATCGAATTATAAATTTACGTCATAAATAAATAAGTATTCTGCACCAGCGTGTAAGGAGCCCAATAGTTAATCATTAACCATTAGGCTGCTTAATCCGCAAAGTCAACAATAGTGTTCAAATTATTGTGTGGCTCTAACTCTGTGCTTTAACAGCAAATGCTCACACAAGAAACAAGTTATAGCAAATCTTAAATAGTTTTAGAATCGCAAACTGAGATTAACAGCATAAGCAGAAGAAATACCGGAACAATAAGCAAAGTATAAAAAGCCTGTTAAAGTATGAAAACGATGTTTGAATAAACTATGGGTTTGACCACCGCGCCTTAGAAACAACAGCGTGTTTCAGAAGGCTGTGCCTCACTCCGAGTTGTTACGCTTAAGAAAGTAAAGAAAAATAGAAAACCACACAAATATGACTACTTGTGTGTGCAAGAGGCAGAATACTTACTCTTACTGAGTAAAATCTGTAAAGTAATAAAGCAGTTAGAAGCGGGTTTTTAAGAAATATGATAAGAAAATCAGGAGCTCAAACGAAGCGCGACCTCTCTCTCTCCTCCTCCTGATGCCCTCTCTCTCCTCCTCCTGATGCCCTCTCTCTCCTCCTCCTCCTCCTGATGGCCTCTCTCTCTCCTCCTCCTGATGCCCTCTCTCTCCTCCTGATGCCCTCTCTCTCTCCTCCTCCTCCTCCTGATGCCCTCTCTCTCTCTCTCCTCCTCCTCCTGATGCCCTCTCTCTCTCTCTCTCCTCCTCCTCCTGATGCCCTCTCTCTCCTCCTCCTGATGCCCTCTCTCTCTCCTCCTCCTCCTGATGCCCTCTCTCTCCTCCTCCTCCTGATGGCCTCTCTCTCTCCTCCTCCTGATGGCCTCTCTCTCTCCTCCTCCTGATGCCCTCTCTCTCTCTCTCTCTCCTCCTCCTGATGCCCTCTCTCTCTCTCTCTCTCCTCCTCCTGATGCCCTCTCTCTCTCTCCTCCTCCTGATGCCCTCTCTCTCTCTCTCTCTCCTCCTCCTGATGCCCTCTCTCTCTCTCTCTCTCCTCCTCCTGATGCCCTCTCTCTCCTCCTCCTCCTGATGGCCTCTCTCTCTCCTCCTCCTGATGGCCTCTCTCTCTCCTCCTCCTGATGGCCTCTCTCTCTCCTCCTCCTGATGCCCTCTCTCTCTCTCTCTCTCCTCCTCCTGATGCCCTCTCTCTCTCTCTCTCTCCTCCTCCTGATGCCCTCTCTCTCTCTCTCTCTCCTCCTCCTGATGCCCTCTCTCTCCTCCTCCTCCTGATGGCCTCTCTCTCTCCTCCTCCTGATGGCCTCTCTCTCTCCTCCTCCTGATGGCCTCTCTCTCTCCTCCTCCTGATGCCCTCTCTCTCTCTCTCTCTCCTCCTCCTGATGCCCTCTCTCTCTCTCTCTCTCCTCCTCCTGATGCCCTCTGTCTCTCTCTCTCCTCCTCCTCCTGATGCCCTCTCTCTCCTCCTGATGCCCTCTCTCTCCTCCTGATGCCCTCTCTCTCTCTCCTCCTGATGCCCTCTGTCTCTCTCTCTCTCCTGCTCCTCCTCCACGCCGTCTCACGCAGCTGTTTGCTGTTGTTGTTGTTGGTTGTGTGTCGTGTTCACGCGCGTTTGTTGTTGCGTCGTGTTTGTTGTTGTAGTTGTGATTGTTATCGTGTCGCGTTGTGCGAGTTGAATTCGTGTTTGTTATTGTGTGTTTATACGTTTGCTGTTGTTTACGTGTTGTTGCGTATACGTGTTTGCTGTTATGTTTACGTGTTTGTTATTGTTGTTGCTATGTTTACGTGTTGTTGCTGCTGTGTTTACGTGTTGTTTTGTTGCTGTTGCTATGTTTACGTGTTGTTGCTGCTGTGTTTACGTGTTGTTATTGTTGCTGTGTTTACGTGTTGTTTTGTTGCTGTGTTTACGTGTTGTTATTGTTGCTGTGTTTACGTGTTGTTTTGTTGCTGTTGCTGTGTTTACGTGTTGTTATTGTTGCTGTGTTTACGTGTTGTTTTGTTGCTGTTGCTGTTTACATGTTGTTGTTGCTGTGTTTACGTGTTGTTGTTATTGTTGCTGTGTTTACGTGTTGTTGTTGCTGTGTGCTTGTTACTGCGCGTGTTGATGCGGAGGCGGGAGTGCCCCAACGATTTGCGAAGGTTTCGCGGCACCTCCCCCCTCCCTCCCCCTCCCTCAACACCCCCTCCCCTCCCCCTCCCTCCCCCCTCCCTCCCCCCCTCCCTCCCCCTCCCTCAACACCCCCTCCCCTCCCCCTCCCCCCTCCCTCCCCCCTCCCTCCCCCCCTCCCTCCCTCAACACCCCCTCCCCCCTCCCTCCCCCCCTCCCTCCCCCCTCCCTCCCCCCCTCCCTCCCCCTCCCTCAACACCCCCTCCCCTCCCCCTCCCCCCTCCCTCCCCCCTCCCTCCCCCCCTCCCTCCCTCAACACCCCCTCCCCCCTCCCTCCCCCCCTCCCTCCCCCCTCCCTCCCCCCCTCCCTCCCCCTCCCTCAACACCCCCTCCCCTCCCCCTCCCTCCCCCCTCCCTCCCCCCCCCTCCCTCCCCCCCCTCCCTCCCCCTCCCTCACACCCCCTCCCCTCCCCCTCCCTCCCCCTCCTCCCCCCCCCCCTCCCCCCCACCCTCCCCCTCCCTCAACACCCCCTCCCTCCCCCCTCCCTCCCCCCTCCCTCCCCCCCTCCCTCCCCCTCCCCAACACCCCCTCCCCACCCCCTCCCACCCCCCACCCACCCCCCTCCCTCCCCCCCACCCTCCCCCTCCCTCAACACCCCCTCCCCTCCCCCACCCTCCCCCCACCCTCCCCCCCCCCACCCCTCCCCCCCTCCCTCCCCCTCCCTCAACACCCCCCCCCCTCCCCCTCCCTCCCCCCCTCCCTCCCCCCCCTCCCTCCCCCCCCCCCTCCCCCACCCTCAACACCCCCCCCACCCCCCCCTCCCCCCACCCCCCCCTCCCTCCCCCCCACCCTCCCCCCCCCCAACACCCCCCACCCCCACCCACCCCCACCCACCCCCCCACCCACCCCCACCCCACCACCCCCACCCCCACCCCACCCCACCCCCCACCAACCCCCCACCCACCCCCCCACCCACCCACAACACCCCCCCCCACCCCCCACCTCCCCCCCTCCCTCTCCCCACCCTCCCCCCTCCCTCCCCCTCCCTCAACACCCCCACCCCTCCCCCCCCTCCCTCCCCCCTCCCCACCCCCCCCCTCCCTCCCCCCCTCCCTCCCCCTCCCTCAACACCCCCCTCCCCTCCCCCTCCCTCCCCCCTCCCTCCCCCCCCCCTCCTCCCCCCCTCCCTCCCCCTCCCTCAACACCCCCTCCCCTCCCCCTCCCTCCCCCCTCCCTCCCCCTCCCTCCCCCCTCCCTCCCCCCCTCCTCCCCCTCCCTCAACACCCCTCCCCTCCCCCTCCACCCCCACCCTCCCCCCCAACCCCCCCCCCTCCCCCCCCCCCTCCCACCCCCACCCCCAACACCCCCTCCCTCCCCCACCCCTCCCCCCTCCCCCCCACCCCTCCCTCCCCCCCTCCCTCCCCCTCCCTCAACACCCACCCCCACCTCCCACCCCCCTCCCTCCCCCCCTCCCACCCCCCCCCCATCAACACCCCCCCCCACCCCTCCCCCCCCCTCCCTCCCCCCCCCCTCCCACCCCCCCCACCCTCCCCCTCCCTCAACACCCCCTCCCCTCCCCCACCCCCCCCCTCCCACCCCCCTCCCTCCCCCCCCCCTCCCCCTCCCTCAACACCCCCACCCCCACCCTCCCCCCTCCCTCCCCCCCTCCCTCCCCCTCCCTCAACACCCCCTCCCCCTCCCCCACCCCCCACCCCACCCCCCACCCCCCCCCCCACCCACAACACCCCCTCCCTCCCCCCTCCTTCCCCCCCTCCCTCCCCCCTCCCCTCCCCCCCACCCACCCCCACCCTCACACCCCCACACCCCCCCCCTCCCTCCCCCCACCCTCCCCCCCCCCACCCTCCCCCCCTCCCTCCCCACCCTCAACACCCCCACCCCTCCCCCACCCACCCCCCACCCTCCCCCCCCCACCCCCCCCCCCCCCCACCCCCTCCCACAACACCCCCCCCCCACCCCCTCCCCCCCCACCCCACCCCCTCCCTCCCCCCACCCTCCCCCCCTCCCACCCCCACCCTCAACACCCCCACCCCTCCCCCACCCCCCCCCCCCCACCCCCCCCCTCCCCCACCCCCCCACCCCCCCCACCCCAACACCCCCTCCCCTCCCCCACCCTCCCCCCCCCTCCCCCCCCCCACCCTCCCCCCCTCCCTCCCCCTCCCTCACACCCCCACCCCCCCCCCTCCCACCCCCCCCCTCACCCCCTCCCACCCCCCACCCTCCCCCACCCCAACACCCCCACCCCTCCCCCACCCCCCCCCACCCTCACCCCCCACCCTCCCCTCCCTCAACACCCCCTCCCCTCCCCCACCCTCCCCCCCCCACCCCCCCCCCCCCCCCCCCCCTCCCTCAACACCCCCCTCCCCCCTCCCCCCCCCTCCCTCCCCCTCCCACCCCCCCACCCCCCCCTCCCTCACACCCCCTCCCCTCCCCCCCTCCCCCCTCCCTCCCCCCCCTCCCTCCCCCCCTCCCTCCCCCACCTCAACACCCCCTCCCCTCCCCCTCCCTCCCCCTCCCTCCCCCCCCCTCCCTCCCCCCACTCCCTCCCCCTCCCCCAACACCCCCTCCCTCCCCCCTCCCTCCCCCCTCCCACCCCCCCTCCCTCCCCCCTCCCTCACCACCCCCTCCCCTCCCCCTCCCACCCCCCTCCCTCCCCCTCCCTCCCACCCCTCCCACCCCCTCCCTCACACCCCCTCCCCTCCCCCTCCCTCCCCCCCCCTCCCCCCCCCTCCTCCCCCACTCCCCCCCCTCCCTCAACCACCCCCCCCCCCCCCCTCCCTCCCCCCTCCCTCCCCCCCCCTCCTCCCCCCCCCCTCCCCCCTCCCTCAACACCCCCTCCCCTCCCCCTCCCTCCCCCCTCCCACCCCCCCCCTCCCCCCCTCCCCCCCCTCCCTCAACACCCCCTCCCCTCCCCCTCCCTCCCCCTCCCTCCCCCCCTCCCTCCCCCTCCCTCAACACCCCCTCCCCTCCCCCCCCCTCCCCCCTCCCTCCCCCCTCCCTCCCCCCCTCCCTCCCTCAACACCCCCTCCCCCCCCCCTCCTTCCCCCCTCCCTCCCCCCTCCCTCCCCCCCTCCCTCCCCCTCCCTCAACACCCCCTCCCCTCCCCCTCCCCTCCCCCTCCCTCCCCCCCCCCTACCCTCCCCCCCTCCCCCCCCCCTCAACACCCCCTCCCTCCCCCCTCCCTCCCCCCTCCCTCCCCCCCTCCCTCCCCCTCCCTCAACACCCCCTCCCCTCCCCCTCCCTCCCCCCACCCTCCCCCCTCCCTCCCCCCCTCCCTCCCCCTCCCTCAACACCCCCTCCCCTCCCCCTCCCTCCCCCCTCCCTCCCCCCCCCTCCCTCCCCCCCTCCCTCCCCCTCCCTCAACACCCCCCCTCCCCCTCCCCTCCATCCCCCCTCCCTCCCCCCCCCTCCCTCCCCCCCTCCCTCCCCCTCCCTCAACACCCCCTCCCCTCCCCCTCCCTCCCCCCTCCCTCCCCCCTCCCTCCCCCCCCTCCTCCCCCTCCCTCAACACCCCCCTCCCCCTCCCTCCCCCTCCCTCCCCCCCTCCCTCCCCCTCCCCTCAACACCCCCTCCCTCCCCTCCCCCTCCCCCCTCCCTCCCCCTCCCTCCCCCCCCTCCCTCCCTCAACACCCCCTCCCCTCCCCCCTCCTTCCCCCCCTCCTCCCCCCTCCCTCCCCCCTCCCTCCCCCTCCCTCAACACCCCCTCCCCTCCCCCTCCCTCCCCCCTCCCTCCCCCCCCTCCCTCCCCCCCTCCCTCCCCCTCCCTCAACACCCCCTCCCCTCCCCCTCCCTCCCCCCTCCCTCCCCCCCCCTCCCTCCCCCCCCTCCCTCCCCCTCCCTCAACACCCCCTCCCCTCCCCCTCCCTCCCCCCCTCCCTCCCCCCTCCCTCCCCCCTCCCTCCCCCCCTCCTCCCCCTCCCTCAACACCCCCTCCCCTCCCCCTCCCTCCCCCCTCCCTCCCCCCCCCTCCCTCCCCCCCTCCCTCCCCCTCCCTCAACACCCCCTCCCCTCCCCCTCCCTCCCCCCTCCCTCCCCCCCCCTCCCTCCCCCCCTCCCTCCCCCTCCCTCAACACCCCCTCCCCTCCCCCTCCCTCCCCCCTCCCTCCCCCCTCCCTCCCCCCCTCCCTCCCCCTCCCTCAACACCCCCTCCCCTCCCCCTCCCTCCCCCCTCCCTCCCCCCCTCCCTCCCCCCTCCCTCAACACCCCCTCCCTCCCCTCCCCCTCCCCCCCTCCCTCCCCCCTCCCTCCCCCCCTCCCTCCCCTCCCCCCTCCTTCCCCCCCTCCCTCCCCCCTCCCTCCCCCCCTCCCTCCCCCTCCCTCAACACCCCCTCCCCTCCCCCTCCCTCCCCCCTCCCTCCCCCCTCCCTCCCCCCTCCCTTCCCCCCTCCCTCCCCCTCCCTCAACACCCCCTCCCCCCTCCCTCCCTCCCCCCTCCCCCCCTCCCTCCCCCCTCCCCTCCCCCTCCCTCCCCCCCTCCCTCCCCCCCTCCCTCCCCCCTCCCCTCCCCCTCCCTCCCCCCTCCCCTCCCCCCTCCCTCCCCCCCTCCCTCCCCCCCTCCCTCCCCCCCTCCCTCCCCCCTCCCTCCCCCCTCCCCCCTCCCCTCCCCCTCCCTCCCGCCTCCACTCCGCGTCTTATCGGTCTCTTCTGTTTCCACGTTCGGCGCTCGACTCTGCCGGACGTTGCGAGGGGCGGGGGGGGACATTCCCCAGCCTCAGGATGATGATGGTGGTGGTGGCGGCGGCGGCTCGGAATATGAGACCCGTACGGTGCAATCCGTTTGTGTGTCGAAATATTTATATATTTATAGATAAACCTCCAGCAACTCGCATTCTCGACTCACTTGCCTTCACATCTGCCTGCCCGTCGTACCTCTCTTCATTATTGAAGACTTGCAGCTCAGCACGCGGCAGATGCCTGCAGAGCGCGACTCACGACCTCCGCTTGATACCAAGATCCAGGATGGTCACGTCTATGTGCCGCTTCTCGGTGGCAGCCCCAACTGTCTTGAACGCCGTCACCCCTCTGCACATTCGCAGCATCACCTCAATCGCCTCCTTCAAGAGACACTTAAAGACTCACCTCTATAGCCACGCTTTCGAGCGACTCTGAGCTTGGCTCCACACCTCTGAGTTGCAGCCGTTACGTCCGCAAATTTGCGTGCGTAATAAATTGCATTATTATTAAATGAGTACCTGGTGTGGTGTGTAAATATCGCCACTAGGGGGACAAAGGCGGCCGGGCGTGGTGTTGGCCACCCACCCCCTCGTGTACCGTTCCGGCCTTCATAGGTGCTCGTTCACATCACTTGCTCCAACAAGTCTAAGGCTATACGGGGGATCTTTGCCTTCGTTTGTAACTATAGAAGCCAACGATTCCCTGGACTGGTTCAGATGCACCTTGCCGATCGGCGTCACCACACGTGGCACGGAATCGCACGCGAGTCGTCTGTTGTTCAGAGCAGCGTGCTAACCGCAGCGCCACCGATCCCCACTTATGGTACACACACACTGCGAGCGAGACTCGGGCCGATACGATCTTCACTCTGTGTTCTCATGCTTCAGCGAGATTGCAAATGCTTTGTGATGTTCTACTCCGATTGCAGTTACTTCCTTAGCCTTATCTCTCTCTCCCTTTATTTCAGGCTTATGAAACCATTTAACTTATCTCGTTACGTTGTATATTTTAATTTTAATGCAATCCCCTTGCCCGAGGTGGGGGGTGTGGGGGGCGCGCATCTCTTCAAGGTACCGTCTGTTCTGAATCGCGTTCCTTTGAGGAGTGAGAGGAAACCTTCGCACGAGATCACACGGCTCGCCCGCATCGCTCCTCTTTGAACGCGAATTGAGACGAATCGTGGCAGCACTTGCGGCCGCCACGCACCGATTGCCGTTCCCCCGGTGAGCGTCTCTGGAGGCGCGCTAAGCCCGACGTGTCGATCACCGGTAACGAAACGGAGTTTTTATTTTATTTTTTATTCAAATTTTTTTAAGTTTAACAAACAAAAGAACAGGGGGCGGGAGGGGGGAGGTGGTGATCGGGGAGGAAGTCCGAACGCGTTCAAGGGGGAATCGATCGAAGTGATTGATTATTATCGGAGATTGGGGGGTGGTGGTGGGGGGGGGGTGATGCGGTGATAGGCACCGGATGCGGGGGATGTAAATTCCAAACCTGGAAGGGGGGAATTGAGGTGAAGCGAGTGGGCGAGTTAATGAGTATCTGGTAGGGAGTGTAACCATCGCCACTGGAGAGACAAAGGCGGACGGGCGTGGAGCTGCCCATCCACCCCCCTCGTGTAGCAAGCACCTTCGTAGGTGCTCGCTAACAGCACTTGCCCCAAACGTCTGTAAAGGCTATATGGGGGATCTTTGTCTTGTATGTACGTTGAACTTCTTTCCCACCGTACGTAGCCAACCCCGCTAATCGGAGGTGCGGGAGAATTACCACAAACTAAACACAAAAAAGCAGTTCTAAAGAAATGAGTTTGTCTATCTAGATTTTGATTAAAAGCGCACAGTTCCAGGGGCTTCCTAATATCGGAAGGCAGAGCGTTCCAGACGGCCGCAAAGCGCATCTGAAGGCGCCGCGCGATGCAGTGGCCACCGTCTTTGTTTCACGGCTCGCCAATACGAAGAGAAGTTTGCATGCACCGTCCTAACACACTGACGCGCCCGCAAAGCCTCCGTGGAGACGACAAAGTGTCGCAATCACCTGGACGCGCACTCAGCGGTGGAGTGACTCATGCAGCCAGCTATGGCTGCAGGGTTTTGGTAGTACTTGTTGTTTATGCCATTTATTGTGAAAATTCCGTCACAGTTCCTATGATCACTGTTTCATTGCTTTCATGGCTTTATTTTGGTGATTTCGAAAAGTGTATTAGTTTAGCCATGTTTGTTTGTTGTAGTACAGAGTTAGACTGATGGCCTTAATCTAAGTTGTCTTGTGGTTGTTGTTGGTTGTTTGACTTGCATCCCACTGGGATTTTTGCAGACAGCGTTGGTGTACGGTGTTTTTTCTGCAATATTTTGCAGTCTTTTCTTGGATTTTCTGTTTGCACTCAGTCACATATTCACTTTAAGATGTTTTTTGTTCATGTTTTTGTTTGTTGTTTGTTGCGGTTGCACCCGATTCAAGAGCCGAATGGCTCACAAGGCTACACCTAATAAATGAACTTGAACTTGAGCAGCGCTGCGCATTTCACCTCGCCAGGCGGAAGACGAAGCAGCTACCGCTCACGGCCTACGCAGAAGCTGCCGAGGCGTCGTGGTTATTAGCGGCGCGCCCTGGACTTGCAAGCCCAGAAAGGGGCCGTCCATAAATGACGTCACTCACCTGGGGGGGGGGGTCAGACGTTTGTGACGATGGGGGGGGGGGGGGGTGAGAAATGTGACGTCACATCAAAATGCGCAACTTTAAATAAATATAGACAACACGTTCTACTTTATTAAATAGACTTATAAATAAATGTTTTCTCCTACAACATCAGGGTGCAGCGCCACCTTAAATACGCACTACAATGACAATAGTTTAAAGCGATTTGAATAATGTTTTATGTTTTTGGGTGGGGGGGGGGGCAGAGCTTTGTGACGTCATATTTGAGCGGGGATCTGACTTTTTGTGACGCCGTGTGACGAAGGGGGGGGGTCAAAAATAATAAAAAATCGCGTGACGTCATTTATGGACGACCCCTTTTGACGTGCAGCGGTCACGGCACACGAACGAGGTGGTGGGTGGCCGAGCAGCAGCAGCAACAACGTCAACAACAACAACAACAATCGCCGTTCGCCACCAAGTGGTGGTGACGTCACCACGGCGCTTGGTGCCAGGCCAGGTGCACCTTGAGCGGCCAACGCGTACACACCGCATTTGAGGCTGAGTCGACCTTGAGGAGGCCCATAACCCTTCCATCACGACCGGCACAAAAGAATAGGCCGGAGGTTACCCACCCGAGCTGCCTCTTAGCGGTGGCGCGAGCCAGGCGGGTTGCAGGGGCTGCGCCTTTACCGTGACCCCTACCGCTGCTGAGAGGTCACGTGCCAATGCAGCCCAAAGCCCGTGCCCGTCTCACACTGCGCGTGAGTGAAGTCCCTCTGGCTGTGTGGGTCTCCTGTGGACGCATCAACTGCCTGTGGAGACCGCTCCCCCCACGCTCCATGCGGCCTCCTATGGGGCCTTCGCAGCCCCTGGTCGAAAACCCCCTGCAGAATCACGACGTGTGGAATGTTGCGAACTATTTGATTGGTACCCCGAGTGGCACCATTCGTCCTCAATATCCGACTACTACACGATTGAACGAAATAAGATCCCCGGTTTTGATTCTCCACGAAGCTCATGGTCCACCCTAAATCACATCCGTACAAACCTATGGCAGACGCGGATACCTGATGCACGAATGGAAAATTACGTGCGACTGTGGTCATCCAGAACAGACCACGGCGAGATATAACGATGCAATGCCCCGGTCCGCAAACTACGAAGGCAGACATCACAGCGATGCACTCTCTCATGGTAGCCAGATGGCTTGCAGAGAACCTCTGTCTTGGAGAAGTCAATGTCATGTGAGCCCACTGAATTGTAACAGTGATCTGCCATGGCTGAGGTGTTTGTCCTACCGTGTTTCAAGTCTGATTTATGTTCACGGATGCGGTCCGAGACATGTCGTTTGGTTTCTCCAATGTAACTGCTACCACAGAGGCAACTTAGTTTGTAGACGCCAGGGTACTGTATGTCTGGAACCACATCTTTTACAGACGGGACCAGATCACGGATTTTATTTACTGTGTTGAATCGGACCTGGATCTTGTGTTTAATCAGGATTTTGGAGATCTTTTGTGACCCCAGCAATGTAGGATAAGGTGATGGTTTTGAAAGGCTCCTCAACAGGATCCTTCTTGATGGTTGGAGTGATGGCTTTGCGGATTGTGTAGTCGGAGTAACCATTAGCCTTAAGAGCTTGGCGTACGTGTTTGAGTTCACTGGCAATGTGTTCCTGGTCGGAGATGCATTGGGCTCGATGGTGTAGAGTCTTGATGAGGGAATTATTCTGGGATGGATGGTGGTGGGAATCCGGTTTTAGGTAAGCATCCGTATGGGTGGCTTTCCTGTAGACAGGGTGGCTCATTGAACCATCAGGTCTCCTTTTAATTAGGACATCCAAAAAGGGTAGCTTGCCATCTTTTTCGACTTCCATGGTGAATCTGATGGCTGGGTGTATGGGATTGATGTGGTCGAGGAATTGGTCTAGAGCAGGCCAGATGACAAAAGTGTCATCTACGTACCTCTTCAATAAGGTCGGGCGTAGAGTGGCAGTCTGGATGGCGTCAGTCTCAAATTTCTCCATGAAAACGTTGGCTACAACCGGAGATAGGGGGGAGCCCATTGGGGTGCCCTCAGTTTGTTTGTAGAAAGTTCCATTCCAGGTGAAGTATGTATTGGTTAAGCAGTGTCTCACCAGGGGGGGTACCTCAGTATTCAGTCCTTGATGAACCAAGTCTTCAATGATTGCGATGGTGTCAGGTACAGGAACTTTGGTGAATAAGGAAACCACATCAAAACTGACAAGCAGGTCGTCTGGGGAGAGGGAAATTCCCTTGATTGTCGATACCATGTCAGTAGACTTTAGTACCGCAAAGGTGGTTTTTCCAGTGAAAGGCCGCAGGATTTCAGACAAAAATCGAGCCAGTTTGTAGGCGGGGGAGTTGATAGTAGAGACAATGGGACGAAGGGGTGTATCTTCTTTATGTATCTTTGGCAAGCCATATAATCTTGGTGGCTTGGCTGTAGAAGGTTTCAACGAGAACTGTTTGGTTTGATCAATTAATGCGGTTGAATCAGAAATTATTTTGTTGGTTTTAATGACGAGGCTGTTGGTGGGGTCTCTTTTAATTTTTGTATAGCTGCTATCGTTGAGTAGTTCTTGAATTTTGTTGTTGTATTCTATTTTGTCCATGATGACAGTGGCATTGCCTTTGTCGGCTGAGAGGATGACAATGTCATCCCTCTTTTTTAATTGAGCTAATTCAAAACGCTCATCTTTGCTGATGTTGCTAGCTGACATCTTAGCGTTTTTTAGGGTTGCAGCGATTTCAGATCTTGCTATGTCTGCAGCGATGTGACCCAGGCCCTTGAGAGTCACATCTACTCGGGCAATGATATCATTTACTGGTATGTGTCTAGGTGTGACTGCAAAGTTTAGTCCTTTAGCTAAAACGGATTTCAGACCATCAGAAATAGAACTGTTACTGCGATTAATTACGACTTTGTTAACGTCTAGCTTTTTGGTGTGTGGGTCCCGTCTCTTGTTAGAAAGGCGGTTGAATTTGGAAATCAAGTTATCCTTACATTTGGTCGACATAGCGGCAGCTGAAGAGGCAGTCATATTGTCTACATGTTCCCAATCCGATGTGGACATTGTTGCAGTCAAAGATAAGTGTGATTTGTAGAGTGTCTTGTCTCACTGATCTAGTTCGGTGCGCGTAAGTCTGATTTTCTCTGATTGTGTTCACGTTTACGGTGACTTTCAGACCGCAGTCCACTCACTGGCATTGACTATATACTTTTTTATTCTCCATAGGGAATGGATTCTTTGCTCCGCTGCAAGTCTCCCACCACCACTCTCCCATTGACATATTTCGTTGCTTCCTCTTAGTACCTTTCACGCGACGGTCAATGGTATAGTGTATAACAGATTGTATAATAATAAATAGTATAAAAGTGTAATGTTTAATACAATGTATAAGGTTATATATAGTATCATAATTGTATAGTTAATATACAGTAGTATGGTATACAGTAGGGTGGGTAGAATAATACATAGTGTAATATTACAATGCACAGTCTAAGGTATAGGGTGGTGTATAGTAATACAGTATATAATTTAATGTTGGGTTTGTCTATGGCAGTATATAGTACGGTGTAGACCCGTGTGATGTAAGAGAAAAAAGTTTAGCTGGAAGCATATTATATTTTTTGCGACATAGAATTGTAATGTATTACTTACTGTTAGTAGCTCAGCTTATTGGAGAGTATATTTAGCATACTGATGATACTGATGTAGTTTATACTTTAGTTTTTTACGTGGTGGTTTAGTTTCTGCAGCTCCATACTATTAACATTCCTTCCCTTTATTAATGCTACCCCTATCCCCTCCCTTTGATGCTGCTAATCCTGCATAATGCACGGGCATATTATGACTTTGAAACCCCCATTCCACAAGTAATGACTAATCCAATATCTGCATTTCCCATAAATATGCTAAATTCCTCTTGATATGCAAATTATTTTGTCAAAGCGCTCTTCCCCCTCCAACCCAGCTTAAATATACGCTCCAAGCCTGGTGGTGTTTCATTCAGACGCTGTCTTTCCGACAGACCTGTTCATCACCTGAGGACGGCTGCTTGCGTTGTGGCCGAAACGTCGTGAGAATAATTTTATTACGTTATATATTTATTATTTTATTATGTTTAATTTGTATTATTTTATTATTTCCCTTCTACGTGACTTTACCGAAAGAACCAAGAAGATTAATCCCTTGCAGTCACGAAAGCTTTAAATCGAAATTCGGAAGACGTAGTCATATTAATAATAGTGGATAGCAACACAGAAGAGATGGGAGTTACGAATTCGCAAGACTGAGCACAGTTAATTGAAAACCGCTCTAACTTTTCAATTTGTGTCGCTATTAATGTAAATCTTGAGCCAGAATATTCTTTAAATCCTCGAGAGCATTATATATAACCTCAGAATAGATATTATCTTGGCATTTCATGATGACATAAAAAAGCGGATTACTGTTCGCGCTCCAAGTACTGGAGGTTTGGGATGGGAGTGTGGACGAGACAATGACGTTCATAATCAAGCTATTGGGGTTAGATCGCGCAAGTAAAAAATTAACCCGTAAAAACAAAGTTTTTCACTATAAATCCTTTATATGCGTGGCATACGTTTTATTTTCTTATTCATTTCTGTTTTTCTTGAGTAAGAGTTTCATTTTTATCACATTGGTATTTTAAATTAAATAGGAAAAAATGTTTTTCCTAAAAAGTGGAAAATTTTGGAAATATTTTTTTCACGAAAATAAATTGTCACGCACAACGAGTCTGTGTGCAAAATGTCAGCTCGATTGGATCACGGGAAGTGGGTTAAAAAACGACCGAAAGATTTGCACGGTCGTAAGCGCGCAAGCAAGCAAGTGAACTTAATATAAAGGATTTTTAAAATGTGTCGTAACCCTCCACCACCCGACACAGCCAATTAGTAAGAGATTTGTCACGTAAACACACGCCAATTAGTTACTACTTCCGCCCACCGGTGTGTTGGAGAGTAAATCCGCAACATTTACAATTTGAGTAGTACGACGTTTCGCTGGTATAATTGCATCAACCAGCATCATCGGGCGATTTGCCAGATTAGTGAAGCGATCCACCAGATTCCGGTCTTAAATAGCGCAGCAGGACGTCATCACGGAACCTGAAGACAAAGACAGCCGCCTCCACATTCACATTGCAGAGCAAAAACAATGGGGCTCTCTACTCGCAAAGACATCACAATAATTATAACAATGCCAATGATCTACCCAGGAAAGCCTCACTGAGTCGCGATGTTGTTCTGCTAGGAGAGGTTCCCTGCGTTGGCAGATCTGCTAATTTCCAATACTGTAATGAGAGTTTGGTTTGTGGAAGGGTACCAGGGCACCCAGATAAATCACGGGGGGCTATTTATTTTATATATTCTACCAGGCAAGGCCCACTGAGCTATACAGCTCAGTTTCAAAAGCGATCTGGCCACAATTGACAGCTTAACGAGGTGGTTTATCGCGTGGAAAATAATAGCAGACAAATACTCTAAACGCCGTGATGTTGATTCTACATGTGGAGGGGGAAACCGGAGGACCTGGAGAAAAATCCACGCGAGCACGCGCAGAAAGAGAGAGACACGCAAACTCCAAACATACAGGTGTCAGGGCCGGGATCGAACCCACAACCTCCTGTATACCAGGCGAGGGAGTTAACATCTCGCCAACGTGGCACCCCACTTCATAGCCATACGACGTGGCGCCAAGCCCTGGCTGGTTACCCATCCGCGTGGCGGCCAGGAGCCACCGCCTGCTTAGCCTCCCGACATCCGGTGAGAGCCGCGTGCACCCAGCGAGAGTCGTTTTCGTGGGCGACTGCAATGGATGCGCTGTGGACACTTTATCGACATTCAGGCAAATTGCAGTGCATACATTCATCTGTCACGTGCGTGCGTGTTCTCACTGATGGAGCGGTAGCGCTACGCTGCGCGACGAACCCAGCGGTCCGAGTTCGAACCCCGCTCACGGCCAACGCCAGTGACGATTATCTGAACCGGTCCTGGGCTTCCCCTAGGTCGAGTCAGCTCAAAATGAGTGGCTGGTGTAAACATCGCCACTAGGGAGACGAAGGCGGCCTAGCGTGTGTTGGCCAACGCACCCCTTTGTGGTCTGTACCGGCCTTCATAGGTGCTCTCTGACAGCAGTTGCCCCACAACGGTCTGTTCAAGGCCATACGGGGGGGCTGTTTGTGTGCGTATTTAAGTGGGAGATTTGTTCTATAGGAAGCAAGGCCGTAGCCATGGAGTCAACATTGGGGCGAACCAAATATTCCAGGGGGTCTGGGTCCCCCCCCCCCCAGAAAAAAATCTCAATTTTAAAACTAATTTCCTGCCATTTCCTGCCTAAAATATTTAAAAAAAGTCACGAACACATGGAATGGACTTTTTATTTTTTTACAATAATGTCTAATGGTGTATTGTATTACATTGCTCCGTTTTTCTGTTTTACCTTTTCTTGTTTCATTGTATGTAATGGCAGAGATTAGAGATTCATAAAGTACAACCATAACCACAATCATATAAACAGAAATCTATGCATTGATTTATATGAAGACAAGCCCATATATTGTGGCCAAGGTTTTAGCAAATTGTTGTTTTTATTTACATAACATCGCAATTATTAATTTAAAAAATATTTTTATAGCAATATATTGGGGGGGGGGACATTCTGAGCATATTTGATTATTGGGGGGGATGTCCCCCCCCCCCAAATATCTATTATAATTACGGCCTTGATAAGAAGTGTATGAGGAATATGGGAGGTTCTGATGGCACTCGGGTGCGTGCGTAAAAACACGTGGGAGGATCAGGCGTGGCGCTCGCAGACTCCAGGATTCAGCACTCGACCAGAATGTGTCGCTTGATCACCACGTGCAAAATATAGTGAAGTCGAACAACTTTCATATGAAGGCTCTACGACACATTTGAGTTGTGACTTAGTATCCACAAGGCCCAATTATTGCAACTCACTACTCGACGGGACGTCTGGCAACAAACATTAGCAAGCTGCGGCTTGTACTGTAAAACATTCTCTGGCACGTGTCGTGACGGCTACTGCAAGATCCGACCGTGTCCGTCCAGTGCTCGCCGAGCTGCATTGGCTTCCGGTTGCCAAACGAATACGTTATGGGGTCGCACGCTCGTTACACACAAAGTGATTGCCGCAAATTAACTTCAAATCTAGATTGCCGATCTCGTCAAGTAGCACAAACCATCACGTGCACAGCGGTCATCCTCGCAACGGCTTTTGGCTGGCCATGTAACAAAGACGGCGGTCACCGCATCGCGCGCTTTCAGATGCGCTTCTGCAGCCGTCTGGAACGCTCTTCCTTCCGATATTAGAAATCCACTGGTAAGCTTTGAACTTTTAATTCGATATTGAAAACGAATTTCTTTAGTATTGCTCGCTGTGCTCAGTTTGTTGTCCTTCCCCCGCACATCCGATTAGCGTGGTTGGCTACGTACGGTGCGAAAGAAGTTCAACGTACACACCAGTGACGTGCCGTGAGGCCAATGGCTGGGGAGGCACTGGCGCGTGTCAGAGCCAGATTCACACACTGGGGGGCGTGGCCTCATAAAGGGGGCGGGGCATCACTTAGGGGGCGTGTCCCCACTGAGGGGGGCGTGTTAGACACGTCCCCCTCAGTGAGGCAGATGTGATAGCTGCCTCCCCTGGTGCTTTTTCATTGCAGTTTCATGACGAGACAAGCGAGCCTAAATATCTTTATACACATACGTGAAATAAGTTACCTGGAGTATGGAAGGCGAGGACATTAAATGAAGGGGTCTACAAACATTACATTGGTGACATACTGAGATAGTAACAGGCACACGCTTATTGCCCGCGCTCCATACAGTTACTGAGGGGTTGCGCAATCAGAGGGGAGGCTGAGCTCGTCGTTGCCTCACCTCTCGTCTCTTCCTGTATTTGCAGCGGAGCTCCGCAAATTTGGCGATTTTAACTATAAAAATGATTGGAATCGTACAAAAATTACATTTATAACACAGATCAGTGGAAAAATCAAATTTTTTATTTGATTATTCTTTTTTGTTTACTTTTAGTAACATCTATTTTCATTGGAGCATGACAGGTGAGGGTCTGCCTCCCCTGACCGCACGTCCCTGGTACATAAATATATATAATGACCGAGGCAAGAGACTCCTTACATCACAAAAAGTGTACGTGTGAACGGATAGTCAGCAAGTCAATCAAGGCCTTTGGTGCAGGGAGGCCTCAACGACGAATGGTTAGGATAAGTTCTAGAATTAATAGGATAAGCGATTCAAAGGGGATTGGAGGAGAAATTCAAACGTCAAAGGCGGGGAACGTGGGTCGACTATCGGGACGACAGTTGACGACTGTTGGAGGACGAGGATTGGCTGAAGGGAGTGGGGTCAGCGAATCTTCCAGAAAGGGGGCTCGGAGGATATAAAAGGGGACAGCACGAGGAGAGAAGACGAAGTTCAAGCGTCAAGAACCAAAGCCCAGGCCTAGAAGTGTGTCCGAATAAAGTCTCTTAACAAAGCAAGAACTTGTGTCGGTGTCACTACACATACAGACATAGAGTGTCCCAATCTACATTTTAAACACGCTCCCCCCGTTCGTTCCCTTCTCTCTCCCTCGTGTTCCGTACGATCCTAATCTCGATTCAAAAGAAATGTCCAGCAGAGGACCGGCGGACCGGAAGGACTTTGCCCACCCGTCTCCGTGCCAAATGCGGTGTATCCGTAGCGGGCTATTTCCCCAAACGTGTTATTTGGCTCAATTACGTTGTGGATAATTTGAGTGTGACCACGTGAGGCTCCAACTGTGGTGGCACGTGTCCCAAATGACAAAACCTCGGTCACAAAAATCCTCCCCACCCCCCCCCCCTCCAAAAAAAATCTGAATTTCCTGGCCTCGTTAATTTCACAGCAGGGGGGGAGGGGAGGGAAGCAACCTGCAATTTAAAAAGATGAGCAAGTCAATACATGTGTAACAGAACCAAGACATTTCCACACTGGAGGAGAGAGAAAAAGAAACCCCTACACATTTAATCAGACATCATCCTCCCCAGATCCCAACAGCAGCGCCCGTTAACTGCTTAAAATGCACGCGTTTACACAAGCGAGCGGCGTTTTAAAAATTCCCGACGATCACCGTGTGAAGCATTCAGATTCTCACGCATTTATTATTGAAACGACGCAAATGAAGCAGAGTACGCGCAGTGGCGCATCGCGTGTTCCGCCACGTGCGCGCGCGCTGCGATCAACCGACTCGTGCAAGACAAGCGTGGAGAGGTCAGGAGAGGTCAGGAGAGGTCAGGAGAAGACTGGAGAAGACTGGAGAGGTCTGGGGCGCAGTGAACGCGACATCCCACGGCCTGCTGTGTCAAGCTGAAGCCATAGCCCCTCTCATAGCCCCTCTCATAGCCCCTCACTAACCATAGCCCCTCATAGCCCCTCACTACTCATAGCCCCTCACTAACCATAGCCCCTCACTAACCATAGCCCCTCACTCCTCAAAGCCCCTCACTACTTATAGCCCCTCACTCCTCATAGCCCCTCTCATAGCCCCTCATAGCCCCTCACTCCTCATAGCCCCTCTCATAGCCCCTCATAGCCCCTCACTAACCATAGCCCCTCACTCCTCATAGCCCCTCACTAACCATAGCCCCTCACTACTCATAGCCCCTCACTACTCATAGCCCCTCACTAACCATAGCCCCTCACTAACCATAGCCCCTCACTCCTCATAGCCCCTCACTACTCATAGCCCCTCACTACTCATAGCCCCTCACTACTCATAGCCCCTCACTAACCATAGCCCCTGACTACTCATAGCCCCTCACTACTCATAGCCCCTCACTCCTCATAGCCCCTCACTACTCATAGCCCCTCATAGCCCCTCACTACTCATAGCGCCACACTACTCATAGCCCCTCACTAACCATAGCCCCTCACTCCTCATAGCCCCTCACTCCTCATAGCCCCTCACTACTCATAGCCCCTCACTAACCATAGCCCCTCACTCCTCATAGCCCCTCACTCCTCATAGCCCCTCACTAACCATAGCCCCTCACTCCTCATAGCCCCTCACTCCTCATAGCCCCTCACTAACCATAGCCCCTCACTACTCATAGCCCCTCACTCCTCATAGCCCCTCACTCCTCATAGCCCCTCACTAACCATAGCCCCTCACTCCTCATAGCCCCTCACTAACCATAGCCCCTCACTACTCATAGCCCCTCACTCCTCATAGCCCCTCACTAACCATAGCCCCTCACTACTCATAGCCCCTCACTCCTCATAGCCCCTCACTCCTCATAGCCCCTCACTACTCATAGCCCCTCACTACTCATAGCCCCTCACTACTCATAGCCCCTCACTACTTATAGCCCCTCACTCCTCATAGCCCCTCACTACTCATAGCCCCTCACTAACCATAGCCCCTCACTACTCATAGCCCCTCACTCCTCATAGCCCCTCACTACTCATAGCCCCTCACTAACCATAGCCCCTCACTACTCATAGCCTCTCACTACTCATAGCCCCTCACTCCTCATAGCCCCTCACTAACCATAGCCCCTCACTCCTCATAGCCCCTCACTCCTCATAGCCCCTCACTAACCATAGCCCCTCAACTCATAGCCCCACACTCCTCATAGCCCCTGACTCCTCATAGCCCCTCAATAAACATAGCCCCTCACTCCTCATAGCCCCTCACTCCTCATAGCCCCTCACTAACCATAGCCCCTCACTCCTCATAGCCCCTCACTCCTCATAGCCCCTCACTAACCATAGCCCCTCACTACTCATAGCCCCTCACTCCTCATAGCCCCTCACTCCTCATAGCCCCTCAATAACCATAGCCCCTCACTCCTCATAGCCCCTCACTAACCATAGCCCCTCACTACTCATAGCCCCTCACTCCTCATAGCCCCTCACTCCTCATAGCCCCTCACTACTCATAGCCCCTCACTACTCATAGCCCCTCACTCCTCATAGCCCCTCACTACTCATAGCCCCTCACTAACCATAGCCCCTCACTACACATAGCCCCCCACTACTCATAGCCTCTCACTACTCATAGCCCCTCACTCCTCATAGCCCCTCACTAACCATAGCCCCTCACTCCTCATAGCCCCTCACTCCTCATAGCCCCTCACTAACTATAACCCCTCACTACTCATAGCCCCTCACTCCTCATAGCCCCTCACTCCTCATAGCCCCTCAATAACCATAGCCCCTCACTCCTCATAGCCCCTCACTAACCATAGCCCCTCACTACTCATAGCCCCTCACTCCTCATAGCCCCTCACTCCTCATAGCCCCTCACTACTCATAGCCCCTCACTACTCATAGCCCCTCACTCCTCATAGCCCCTCACTACTAATAGCCCCTCACTCGTCATAGCCCCTCACAACTCATAGCCCCTCAATCCTCATAGCCCCTCACTAACCATAGCCCCTCACTACTCATAGCCCCTCACTCCTCATAGCCCCTCACTAACCATAGCCCCTCACTCCTCATAGCCCCTCACTCCTCATAGCCCCTCACTCCTCATAGCCCCTCACTCCTCATAGCCCCTCACTAACCATAGCCCGTCACTACTCATATCCCCTCACTACCCATAGCCCCTCGCATAGCCCCTCACTAACCATAGCCCCTCATAGCCCCTCACTACTCATAGCCCCTCACTCCTCATAGCCCCACACTACTCATAGCCCCTCACTAACCATAGCCCCTCACTACTCATAGCCCCTCACTAACCATAGCCCCTCACTAACCATAGCCCCTCACTCCTCATAGCCCCTCACTAACCATAGCCCCTCACTCCTCATAGCCCCTCACTAACCATAGCCCCTCACTCCTCATAGCCCCTCACTAACCATAGCCCCTCACTCCTCATAGCCCCTCACTAACCATAGCCCCTCACTACTCATAGCCCCTCACTCCTCATAGCCCCTCACTAACCATACCCCTCACTACTCATAGCCCCTCACTCCTCATAGCCCCTCACTCCTCATAGCCCCTCACTACTCATAGCCCCTCACTCCTCATAGCCCCTCACTACTCATAGCCCCTCACTACTCATAGCCCCTCACTCCTCATAGCCCCTCACTACTCATAGCCCCTCACTACTCATAGCCCCTCACTCCTCATAGCCACTCACTACTCATAGCCCCTCACTAACCATAGCCCCTCACTACTCATAGCCCCTCACTCCTCATAGCCCCTCACTACTCATAGCCCCTCACTACTCATAGCCCCTCACTACTCATAGCCACTCACTACTCATAGCCCCTCACTAACCATAGCCCCTCACTACTCATAGCCCCTCACTCCTCATAACCCCTCACTCCTCATAGCCCCTAACTACTCATAGCCCCTCACTACTCATAGCCCCTCACTCCTCATAGCCCCTCACTACTCATAGCCCCTCACTAACCATAGCCCCTCACTACTCATAGCCCCCCACTAATCATAGCCTCTCACTACTCATAGCCCCTCACTCCTCATAGCCCCTCACTAACCATAGCCCCTCACTCCTCATAGCCCCTCACTCCTCATAGCCCCTCACTACTCATAGCCCCTCACTCCTCATAGCCCCTCACTCCTCATAGCCCCTCAATAACCATAGCCCCTCACTCCTCATAGCCCCTCACTAACCATAGCCCCTCACTCCTCATAGCCCCTCACTCCTCATAGCCCCTCACTCCTCATAGCCCCTCACTCCTCATAGCCCCTCACTAACCATAGCCCGTCACTACTCATATCCCCTCACTACCCATAGCCCCTCGCATAGCCCCTCACTAACCATAGCCCCTCATAGCCCCTCACTACTCATAGCCCCTCACTCCTCATAGCCCCACACTACTCATAGCCCCTCACTAACCATAGCCCCTCACTACTCATAGCCCCTCACTAACCATAGCCCCTCACTAGCCATAGCCCCTCACTCCTCATAGCCCCTCACTAACCATAGCCCCTCACTCCTCATAGCCCCTCACTAACCATAGCCCCTCACTCCTCATAGCCCCTCACTAACCATAGCCCCTCACTACTCATAGCCCCTCACTCCTCATAGCCCCTCACTAACCATACCCCTCACTACTCATAGCCCCTCACTCCTCATAGCCCCTCACTCCTCATAGCCCCTCACTACTCATAGCCCCTCACTACTCATAGCCACTCACTACTCATAGCCCCTCACTAACCATAGCCCCTCACTACTCATAGCCCCTCACTCCTCATAGCCCCTCACTAACCATAGCCCCTCACTACTCATAGCCCCTCACTCCTCATAACCCCTCACTCCTCATAGCCCCTCACTCCTCATAGCCCCTCACTAACCATACCCCTCACTACTCATAGCCCCTCACTCCTCATAGCCCCTCACTCCTCATAGCCCCTCACTACTCATAGCCCCTCACTACTCATAGCCACTCACTACTCATAGCCCCTCACTAACCATAGCCCCTCACTACTCATAGCCCCTCACTCCTCATAGCCCCTCACTAACCATAGCCCCTCACTACTCATAGCCCCTCACTCCTCATAACCCCTCACTCCTCATAGCCCCTCACTACTCATAGCCCCTCACAACTCATAGCCCCTCACTCCTCATAGCCCCTCACTACTCATAGCCCCTCACTAACCATAGCCCCTCACTACTCATAGCCCCCCACTAATCATAGCCTCTCACTACTCATAGCCCCTCACTCCTCATAGCCCCTCACTAACCATAGCCCCTCACTCCTCATAGCCCCTCACTCCTCATAGCCCCTCACTACTCATAGCCCCTCACTCCTCATAGCCCCTCACTCCTCATAGCCCCTCAATAACCATAGCCCCTCACTCCTCATAGCCCCTCACTAACCATAGCCCCTCACTACTCATAGCCCCTCACTCCTCATAGCCCCTCACTAACCATAGCCCCTCACTACTCATAGCCCCTCACTCCTCATAGCCCCTCACTCCTCATAGCCCCTCACTACTCATAGCCCCTCACTACTCATAGCCCCTAACTCCTCATAGCCCCTCACTACTCATAGCCCCTCACTCGTCATAGCCCCTCACAACTCATAGCCCCTCAATCCTCATAGCCCCTCACTAACCATAGCCCCTCACTACTCATAGCCCCTCACTCCTCATAGCCCCTCACTCCTCATAGCCCCTCACTAACCATAGCCCCTCACTCCTCATAGCCCCTCACTACTCATAGCCCCTCACTCCTCATAGCCCCTCACTAACCATAGCCCCTCACTCCTCATAGCCCCTCACTCCTCATAGCCCCTCACTCCTCATAGCCCCTCACTCCTCATAGCCCCTCACTAACCATAGCCCGTCACTACTCATATCCCCTCACTACCCATAGCCCCTCGCATAGCCCCTGACTAACCATAGCCCCTCATAGCCCCTCACTACTCATAGCCCCTCACTCCTCATAGCCCCACACTACTCATAGCCCCTCACTAACCATAGCCCCTCACTACTCATAGCCCCTCACTAACCATAGCCCCTCACTAACCATAGCCCCTCACTCCTCATAGCCCCTCACTAACCATAGCCCCTCACTCCTCATAGCCCCTCACTAACCATAGCCCCACACTACTCATAGGCCCTCACTCCTCATAGCCCCTCACTCCTCATAGCCCCTCACTAACCATAGCCCCTCACTACTCATAGCCCCTCACTACTCATAGCCCCTCTCATAGCCTCTCATAGCCCCTCACTCCTCATAGCCCCTCTCATAGCCCCTCATAGCCCCTCACTAACCATAGCCCCTCACTCCTCATAGCCCCTCACTACTCATAGCCCATCACTACTCATAGCCCCTCACTAACCATAGGCCCTCACTACTCATAGCCGTTCACTATTCATAGCCCCTCACTACTCATAACCCCTATTAGCCCCTCACTAACCATAGCCCCTCACTAACCATAGCCCCTCACTAACCATAGCCCCTCACTACTCATAGCCCCTCACTACTCATAGCCCCTCACTAACCATAGCCCCTCACTACTCATAGCCCCTCACTCCTCATAGCCCCTCACTCCTCATAGCCCCTCACTAACCATAGCCCCTCACTCCTCGTAGCCCCTCACTCCTCATAGCCCCTCACTCCTCATAGCCCCTCACTCCTCATAGCCCCTCACTAACCATAGCCCGTCACTACTCATATCCCCTCACTACCCATAGCCCCTCTCATAGCCCCTCACTAACCATAGCCCCTCATAGCCCCTCACTATTCATAGCCCCTCACTCCTCATAGCCCCACACTACTCATAGCCCCTCACTAACCATAGCCCCTCACTAACCATAGCCCCTCACTCCTCATAGCCCCTCACTAACCATAGCCCCTCACTACTCATAGCCCCTCACTAACCATAGCCCCTCACTACTCATAGCCCCTCACTCCTCATAGCCCCTCACTACTCATAGCCCCTCACTCCTCATAGCCCCTCACTACTCATAGCCCCTAACTCCTCATAGCCCCTCACTACTCATAGCCCCTCACTAACCATAGCCCCTCACTACTCATAGACCCTCACTAAACATAGCCCCTCACTACTCATAGCCCTTCACTCCTCATAGCCCCTCACTCTTCATAGCCCCTCACTACTCATAGCCCCTCACTACTCATAGCCCCTCACTCCTCATAGCCCCTCACTACTCATAGCCCCTCACTCCTCATAGCCCCTCACTACTCATAGCCCCTCACTAACCATAGCCCCTCACTACTCATAGCCCCTCACTAACCATAGCCCCTCACTACTCATAGCCCCTGACTCCTCATAGCCCCTCACTCTTCATAGCCCCTCACTCCTCATAGCCCCTCACTACTCATAGCCCCTCACTAACCATAGCCCCTCACTACTCATAGCCCCCCACTACTCATAGCCTCTCACTACTCATAGCCCCTCACTAACCATAGCCCCTCACTCCTCATAGCCCCTCACTCCTCATAGCCCCTCACTACTCATAGCCCCTCACTACTCATAGCCCCTCACTACTCATAGCATAGCCCTTCACTACTCATAGCCCCTCACTCCTCATAGCCCCTCACTACTCATAGCCCCTCACTAACCATAGTCCCTCACTACTCATAGCCCCTCACTACTCATAGCCCCTCACTACTCATAGCCCCTCACTCCTCATAGCCCCTCACTCCTCATAGCCCCTCACTACTCATAGCATAGCCCTTCACTACTCATAGCCCCTCACTCCTCATAGCCCCTCACTACTCATAGCCCCTCACTAACCATAGTCCCTCACTACTCATAGCCCCTCACTAACCATAGCCCCGCACTACTCATAGCCCCTCAAGAACCATAGCCCCTCACTACTCATAGCCCCTCACTCCTCACAGCCCCTCACTCCTCATAGCCCCTCTTTCCTCATAGCCCCTCACTACTCATAGCCCCTCACTAACCATAGTCCCTCACTACTCATAGCCCCTCACTAACCATAGCCCCGCACTACTCATAGTCCCTCAAGAACCATAGCCCCTCACTCCTCATAGCCCCTCACTCCTCATAGCCCCTCACTCCTCATAGCCCCTCACTAACCATAGCCCCTCACTCCTCATAGCCCCTCACTCCTCATAGCCCCTCACTCCTCATAGCCCCTCACTACTCATAGCCCCTCACTCCTCATAGCCCCTCACTACTCATAGCCCCTCACTAACTATAGCCCCTCACTACTCATAGCCCCTCACTAACCATAGCCCATCACTACTCATAGCCCCTCACTACCCATAGCCCCTCTCATAGCCCCTCACTAACCATAGCCCCACATAGCCCCTCACTACTCATAGCTTCTCACTAACCATAGCCCCTCACTACTCATAGCCCCTCACTAACCATAGCCCCTCACTAACCATAGCCCCTCACTCCTCATAGCCCCTCACTACTCATAGCCCCTCACTACTTATAGCCCCTCACTCCTCATAGCCCCTCACTCCTCATAGCCCCTCACTAACCATAGCCCCTCACTCCTCATAGCCCCTCACTCCTCATAGCCCCTCACTACTCATAGCCCCTCACTACTCATAGCCCCTCACTAACCATAGCCCCACACTACTCATAGCCCCTCACTAACCATAGCCCCTCACTACTCATAGCCCCTCACTACCCATAGCCCCTCACTCTTCATAGCCCCTCACTACTCATAGCCCCTCACTAACTATAGCCTCTCACTACTCATAGCCCCTCACTACCCATAACCCCTCACTAACCATAGCCCCTCACTACTCATAGCCCCTCACTAACCATAGCCCCTCACTACTCATAGCCCCTCACTACTCATAGCCCCTCACTAACCATAGCCCCTCACTACTCATAGCCCCTCACTCCTCATAGCCCCTCACTCCTCATAGCCCCTCAATCCTCATAGCCCCTCACTAACCATAGCCCCTCACTACTCATAGCCCCTCACTAACCATAGCCCCGCACTACTCATAGCCCCTCACTACTCATAGCCCCTCACTACTCATAGCTCCTCACTACTCATAGCCCCTCACTCCTCATAGCCCCTCACTACTCATAGCCCCTCACTAACCATAGCCCCTCACTCCTCATAGCCCCTCACTCCTCATAGCCCCTCACTAATTTGTGAACTTTGCTCACCTATTGCCAAAGACCTGGCATTACAGTGCTTGAGATTCATCGCCCACGATGATAACCCCAAGTAATTTGCACTTACTGCGTTTAGTTTAAAAAAATTTTTAATACGATGTTCGCGACTTTCTTGCCCTTATTTTGCACTCGTTTTTTTGTATTGTTCGTTTTGTTCGTTTTTTTTTGTATTGTTTGTTTTGTTTGTATTGTTCGTTTTGTTTGTATTGTTTGTTGCTGGCCCCGTGCCCCTCCTGGACGTCTGCGAAAAAGAGCTTCACAGCTCATTGGATTCCTCCTCCAGCCTAAATACATATTCTGAGTGATTATGACCTCTTGATTTTCAGGCCTTCACCACCAACATTTCCGAATAATACGTCGTTTTATGGGGGTAAGATCAGGGGGTCGGCAAACCAAAACAACAACAAGAAGAGACATTATTTGCGAATTCGGTGGAAAAAAAGACTCAGTTCTTCGAGAGCCGATGACGCTGGATGGAATCTTGACATGTAAACATCAGCACGCGCTCGTGACGATGACGCTGGATGGAATCTTGACACGTAAACATCACCACGAGCTCGTGACAATGTCGCTGGATGGAATCTTGACATGTAAACATCACCACGAGCTCGTGACGATGACGCTGGATGGAATCTTGACATGTAAACATCAGCAAGAGCTCGTGACGATGTCGCTGGATGGAATCTTGACATGCAAACATCAGCACGTGCTCGTGACGATGTCGCTGGATGGAATCTTGACATGCAAACATCAGCACGTGCTCGTGACAATGTCGCTGGATGGAATCTTGACATGTAAACATCACCACGTGCTCGTGACGATGACGCTGGATGGAATCTTGACATGTAAACATCACCACGTGCTCGTGACGATGACGCTGGATGGAATCTTGACATGTAAACATCACCACGAGCTCGTGACGATGTCGCTGGATGGAATCTTGACATGTAAACATCACCACGTGCTCGTGACGATGACGCTGGATGGAATCTTGACATGTAAACATCACCACGTGCTCGTGACGATGACGCTGGATGGAATCTTGACATGTAAACATCACCACGAGCTCGTGACGATGACGCTGGATGGAATCTTGACATGTAAACATCAGCACGCGCTCGTGACGATGACGCTGGATGGAATCTTGACATGTAAACATCACCACGAGCTCGTGACGATGACGCTGGATGGAATCTTGACATGTAAACATCAGCACGCGCTCGTGACGATGACGCTGGATGGAATCTTGACATGTAAACATCAGCACGCTCTCGTGACGATGACGCTGGATGGAATCTTGACATGTAAACATCAGCACGAGCTCGTGACGATGTCGCTGGATGGAATCTTGACATGTAAACATCAGCACAGGCTCGTGACGATGACGCTGGATGGAATCTTGACATGTAAACATCACCACGAGCTCGTGACAATGTCGCTGGATGGAATCTTGACATGTAAACATCACCACGAGCTCGTGACGATGTCGCTGGATGGAATCTTGACATGTAAACATCAGCACGTGCTCGTGACGATGTCGCTGGATGGAATCTTGACATGTAAACATCACCACGAGCTCGTGACGATGTCGCTGGATGGAATCTTGACATGTAAACATCACCACGAGCTCGTGACGATGTCGCTGGATGGAATCTTGACATGTAAACATCACCACGAGCTCGTGACAATGTCGCTGGATGGAATCTTGACATGTAAACATCACCACGAGCTCGTGACGATGTCGCTGGATGGAATCTTGACATGTAAACATCACCACGAGCTCGTGACAATGTCGCTGGATGGAATCTTGACATGCAAACATCAGCACGTGCTCGTGACGATGTCGCTGGATGGAATCTTGACATGCAAACATCAGCACGTGCTCGTGACGATGTCGCTGGATGGAATCTTGACATGTAAACATCAGCACGAGCTCGTGACAATGTCGCTGGATGGAATCTTGACATGCAAACATCACCACGAGCTCGTGACGATGTCGCTGGATGGAATCTTGACATGTAACATCACCACGAGCTCGTGACGATGTCGCTGGATGGAATCTTGACATGCAAACATCAGCACGTGCTCGTGACGATGTCGCTGGATGGAATCTTGACATGCAAACATCAGAACGTGCTCGTGACAATGTCGCTGGATGGAATCTTGACATGTAAACATCACCACGAGCTCGTGACAATGTCGCTGGATGGAATCTTGACATGTAAACATCACCACGAGCTCGTGACGATGACGCTGGATGGAATCTTGACATGTAAACATCAGCACGAGCTCGTGACAATGTCGCTGGATGGAATCTTGACATGTAAACATCACCATGTGCTCGTGACGATGACGCTGGATGGAATCTTGACATGTAAACATCACCACGTGCTCGTGACGATGACGCTGGATGGAATCTTGACATGTAAACATCACCACGAGCTCGTGACAATGTCGCTGGATGGAATCTTGACATGTAAACATCACCACGAGCTCGTGACGATGACGCTGGATGGAATCTTGACATGTAAACATCACCACGAGCTCGTGACGATGACGCTGGATGGAATCTTGACATGTAAACATCAGCACGCGCTCGTGACGATGACGCTGGATGGAATCTTGACAAGTAAACATCACCACGAGCTCGTGACGATGTCGCTGGATGGAATCTTGACATGTAAACATCAGCACGCGCTCGTGACGATGACGCTGGATGGAATCTTGACATGTAAACATCACCACGAGCTCGTGACGATGTCGCTGGATGGAATCTTGACATGTAAACATCAGCACGGGCTCGTGACGATGACGCTGGATGGAATCTTGACATGTAAACATCACCACGAGCTCGTGACGATGTCGCTGGATGGAATCTTGACATGCAAACATCAGCACGTGCTCGTGACGATGTCGCTGGATGGAATCTTGACATGTAAACATCAGCACGCGCTCGTGACGATGTCGCTGGATGGAATCTTGACATGTAAACATCACCACGAGCTCGTGACGATGTCGCTGGATGGAATCTTGACATGTAAACATCACCACGAGCTCGTGACGATGTCGCTGGATGGAATCTTGACATGTAAACATCACCACGAGCTCGTGACAATGTCGCTGGATGGAATCTTGACATGTAAACATCACCACGAGCTCGTGACGATGTCGCTGGATGGAATCTTGACATGCAAACATCAGCACGTGCTCGTGACGATGTCGCTGGATGGAATCTTGACATGCAAACATCAGCACGTGCTCGTGACGATGTCGCTGGATGGAATCTTGACATGTAAACATCACCACGAGCTCGTGACGATGTCGCTGGATGGAATCTTGACATGTAAACATCACCACGAGCTCGTGACAATGTCGCTGGATGGAATCTTGACATGTAAACATCACCACGAGCTCGTGACGATGTCGCTGGATGGAATCTTGACATGCAAACATCAGCACGTGCTCGTGACGATGTCGCTGGATGGAATCTTGACATGCAAACATCAGCACGTGCTCGTGACGATGTCGCTGGATGGAATCTTGACATGTAAACATCACCACGAGCTCGTGACGATGTCGCTGGATGGAATCTTGACATGCAAACATCACCACGAGCTCGTGACGATGTCGCTGGATGGAATCTTGACATGTAAACATCACCACGAGCTCGTGACGATGTCGCTGGATGGAATCTTGACATGCAAACATCAGCACGTGCTCGTGACGATGTCGCTGGATGGAATCTTGACATGCAAACATCAGCACGTGCTCGTGACAATGTCGCTGGATGGAATCTTGACATGTAAACATCACCACGTGCTCGTGACGATGACGCTGGATGGAATCTTGACATGTAAACATCACCACGAGCTCGTGACAATGTCGCTGGATGGAATCTTGACATGTAAACATCACCACGTGCTCGTGACGATGACGCTGGATGGAATCTTGACATGTAAACATCACCACGTGCTCGTGACGATGACGCTGGATGGAATCTTGACATGTAAACATCACCACGAGCTCGTGACAATGTCGCTGGATGGAATCTTGACATGTAAACATCACCACGTGCTCGTGACGATGACGCTGGAAGGAATCTTGACATGTAAACATCACCACGAGCTCGTGACAATGTCGCTGGATGGAATCTTGACATGTAAACATCAGCACGAGCTCGTGACGATGACGCTGGATGGAATCTTGACATGTAAACATCACCACGAGCTCGTGACAATGTCGCTGGATGGAATCTTGACATGTAAACATCACCACGAGCTCGTGACGATGACGCTGGATGGAATCTTGACATGTAAACATCACCACGAGCTCGTGACAATGTCGCTGGATGGAATCTTGACATGTAAACATCAGCACGAGCTCGTGACGATGTCGCTGGATGGAATCTTGACATGTAAACATCACCACGAGCTCGTGACAATGTCGCTGGATGGAATCTTGACATGTAAACATCACCACGAGCTCGTGACGATGTCGCTGGATGGAATCTTGACATGTAAACATCACCACGAGCTCGTGACGATGTCGCTGGATGGAATCTTGACATGTAAACATCACCACGAGTTCGTGACGATGTCGCTGGATGGAATCTTGCCATGCAAACATCAGCACGTGCTCGTGACGATGTCGCTGGATGGAATCTTGACATGCAAACATCAGCACGTGCTCGTGACGATGTCGCTGGATGGAATCTTGACATGTAAACATCACCACGAGCTCGTGACGATGTCGCTGGATGGAATCTTGACATGTAAACATCACCACGAGCTCGTGACGATGTCGCTGGATGGAATCTTGACATGTAAACATCAGCACGTGCTCGTGACGATGTCGCTGGATGGAATCTTGACATGTAAACATCAGCACGAGCTCGTGACGATGACGCTGGATGGAATCTTGACATGTAAACATCACCACGAGCTCGTGACAATGTCGCTGGATGGAATCTTGACATGTAAACATCACCACGAGCTCGTGACGATGTCGCTGGATGGAATCTTGACATGCAAACATCACCACGAGCTCGTGACGATGTCGCTGGATGGAATCTTGACATGTAAACATCACCACGAGCTCGTGACGATGTCGCTGGATGGAATCTTGACATGCAAACATCACCACGAGCTCGTGACGATGTCGCTGGATGGAATCTTGACATGCAAACATCACCACGAGCTCGTGACAATGTCGCTGGATGGAATCTTGACATGTAAACATCACCACGAGCTCGTGACAATGTCGCTGGATGGAATCTTGACATGCAAACATCAGCACGAGCTCGTGACGATGACGCTGGATGGAATCTTGACATGTAAACATCACCACGAGCTCGTGACGATGACGCTGGATGGAATCTTGACATGTAAACATCAGCACGAGCTCGTGACAATGTCGCTGGATGGAATCTTGACATGTAAACATCACCACGAGCTCGTGACGATGACACTGGATGGAATCTTGACATGCAAACATCACCACGAGCTCGTGACGATGACGCTGGATGGAATCTTGACATGCAAACATCAGTACGAGCTTGTGACGATGACGCTGGATGCAATCTCCAGCGAAACGTCGTGCAATGTCACTTCTCAACGTTCTGATTTTCCGAAAATCAATTTCATATTTCCCCACGGCATGACAACCATGTACAACCATGTAGCCTCCGATTAGCCAACCGTGCTAACCGGAGGTGCACCAAGAATAGCTTAACAAATACAACGTCATCTTCTTGGTTCTATCGGTAAAGTCACGTAGAAGGGAAATAATAAAATAATAAAAATAAAACATAATAAAACAATTCTCACGACGTTTCGGCCACAACGCAAGCAGCCGTCCTCAGGTGAAGAACAGGTCTGTCGGAAAGACGCTGTCACGAAAGCTTTAAATCGAAAAATACAACGTCGTTTGATCGGCTCTGTCGGGTGGTTTGAGGTTAAGGCGCCACGGTGGTGAAATGTTAACTATCTCGCCTGGTATACATGAGGCCGTGGGTTCGATTCTGATCCTGACGTTCGCTGTATATTTGGAGTTTACGTGTCTCTCCTCCCGTGTTCGTGTGGATTATTCTCTGCGTCCTCTGGTATTTGCCTCCACATTTAGAATCAACATCACGCATTTAGAGTATTTGGCTGCAATGAATTTCCCCGTGATGAGCCCAGAGCAATCATTTGTGATAGGCAGGGTCGCTTCTGAAAAACAGCTGTACGGCTCAGTGGGCCCTATCTGGTAAAATACATTTTAACAAATAGTAGCCTCATAAAAACCACATTGGTTGGTGGCCTTGCTGCCAATCGGGCTCGACCGTGAATGCATGCAGACAGCGCTCTCCAGCTCCTTCTCCCGGCGTTCCTTTCGCCCGTCGCGCCGATCGCTCGAGCGGACAGACTCGAGAGCAGCGCGACCATGAGGAGCGCCGACTTTCGATAGCGCGCTCGCAGTTTGCTTCGATGATGATTTCACGTTTTTTTAAATGGCTATTTGACGTTAGCCTACCTTGTTTGTTTGTTTGTTTTCTATAACAGCACTAACGGCGCCCGGGAAGATTCTATCAGAGTGGACTCGGACAGCGGTCCACGTGTCATCGGGACAACGTGGCGATGGGATGTGCGGAGCGCGTCGTCCCTCGGGGCTGTGTCGTTGTTGACAATACGAGCTGGACAGCCACGGCAATCCTGGCATCCCTCCACATAGGAGCACCCCTCCATATAACGGGCATCCCTCTATATGGTGCACCCCTCCATATACGGAGCAGATACGATCCTGAAAAAGGTGTCCCTGAAGCGGATTATGACTGACGGCGACGACAATTATTATACAGTGGAACATTTTTTTTCCTTCCTGGGTAGTAAGTGTTATTTCCTAATTTCTTATGCCTCAAAAGTACAGAAAATGGCTATTATTGCCCACAAACTTTGCTTTTGTGACCAGGACAGTGATATTATGACATTTACCTATTTTCTAGAACATTCCAGATAGATTCAATGCTGAGTGAACTTGGAGTAACTTCTAGAACATTCTAGAACTTTCCAGTAATATAAATAGTAGTATAAATACAGGGGCCTTAAGCCCACCAGTTCAGTTTAGTTTCAGCTGCCTAAGTGGATACATTTCTGCATTTTCCTGAGATGGCATCAAGAGGCTGCAAGCATCCGGCAGATGCATTTTTCTATGTCTGAGGTCAATTTATCCAGACAAGAGCGAAAAAGTACTCTGTGGAAGCATCTGCTAAAATGTGTGAGGCCTACAAGGCATATTTCGGCATGCCTGTCAGGGATCAAGACAAACCCTGGGCACCTCATTTCACCTGCGAGCAATGAAAAAAAGGTAAGATGGACAATTGTTGTCGCAATTTTATATTATTAAATGTGTTAAAAATTACAAAAATTGTAAAAGTTTTTTTATTTAAAAATGTTTTACAATTTTCAATGTTATTGAAAAGGTATATCATATATGAAAAATGTTGCGATAATCTCTTACACATTAGTCATGGATGAAATAAATGTATTTTTGTAGGATGGTACAGAGGGGAAAAGAAAGCCATGAAGTTCGCTATCCCAAGAATTTGGCGGGAACCCACTGACCACTCAAGCAACTGCTACTTCTGCATGGGGGACGATTACAAACGTCGGACTGGCAAGAATGCACCTGCTATCACGTATCCGGACCTTCCTTCATCCATCGCCCCGGTGCCACACTGCCATAAGCTCCCTGTACCCACTCCTCCGGAGAGAGAGCAGCCGTCTTTAGAAGAGAGCAGCAAGTCAGAGAGCGAGGAAGATGGTGTAGATCCGGATGACAATTTCAGAGCTGGAGCTGAGGAGAGAAACTCATACTATCCCAACCAAAAATACCTCAACGACTTGATCAGAGAACTTGGTCTCACCAAGTCCAATGCCGAGCTTTTGACGTCTAGGCTCAAGCAGTGGAATGAAAATTTGCAAGTTGCAGATCAGAGAAAGTGTCACCAACCTTTAGCAGCTTCTTCACCCGTCAAGATGGGCTCTGCTTCTGCCACAATGTGACCAGTCTGTTCGAGGCAGTCGGAATCGCCTGTAACCAGAATGAGTGGCGCCTCTTCATTGACAGCTCATCCAGGAGCCTCAAAGCCGTGCTGCTCCATAATGGTAAAAAGTACCCATATCTTCCCCTGGCTCACTCGGTGCACCTCAAAGAGGATTACAACAGCATCAAGACCTTGCTGGATGCCTTGAAGTATGATGAGTACGGCTGGGAGGTCATCGGATACTTCAAAATGGTAGCATTCCTGATGGGTCTCCAAGGCGGTTTTTCCAAGTTCCCCTGCTATCTTTGTCTTTGGGACAGCAGGGACACCAAGGCGTACTACCACAGGCGAGACTGGCCACAGCGGACCGAGTTCTCTGTGGGGAGGAACAACGTCAAGTGGGAGCCACTGGTGGACCCCCGGAAGGTGCTGATGCCACCACTGTACATCAAATTTGGCCTTATGAAACAATTTGTCAGAGCTGTAGATAAGGAGTCGGCAGCCTTCAAGTACCTTCTAAACTTCTTCCCTAAGCTGTCTGAGGCAAAGGTCAAAGCCGGTGTCTTCATCGGACCACAGATAAAGAATATCCTGAAGTGCAATGAATTCCCCAAGAAGCTCACTAGTAAGGAGAAAGCGGCTTTGAACAGCTTTGTCCCAGTGGTTCGTGACATCCTGGGCAATCACAAGGTCGAAAACTATGTGGAGCTGGTTGAGACTCTGACGAAGAATTACGGCACAATGGGCTGTAGGATGTCTGTCAAAGTCCATATCCTTGATGCCCATCTTGATCAATTCAAGGAGAACATGGGAGCGTACTCGGAGGAGCAAGGCGAGCACTTCCAACAGGATATACTGGACTTTGAACGCCGCTACTAAGGACAATATAACGAGAACATGATGGGAGACTACATTTGGGGGCTGATTCGTGAAAGTGATTTACAGTATAATCGTAAATCTCGAAAAACTACTCACTTCTAAATATGTTGTTGTCATATTAGTATTACTGAAGTACCGTTGATGACTCTTGGACACCGTTGGTGAGGCACACGTATTTATTCCGTACAAGTAGTCACAACTGTGGACATACAATACTAGAGGGGGTATCGGCCCCCTCACCCGGCTAGCTGGGAATACACTGCTAGCTATCTCTGACCTACCTCCTAGTCCTCCACTAACGGGCTAGGGGAGGCTGTCTGGCCCGAAACTGGTAAGTCGGGCTACGGTACCCGGAGTCCCAGAGCACTAGCTCTGGTTCTCGGGACCATGCCGCTGGCTCGGTCCTGCGCGGCCCTGACAAGGGCGGCGTCCCAGGGGAGTCCAGGGCTCTAGCTGGACGATCTTCGGTCTTCACTGGTTTAGCTTTAACATTCTGCCCCGAGCCCTCTGACACATCCCCCTTTATACTCCACCCCCGCTGAGGGGTGGGGCCCCGGGCTGCCTGGTGCGGACGTCGTTGAGAGCACCCCCCCCGTGCACTCACGTAGCCCCGCCCACTGTGTTTGTTTCCCATAAGCTGCCATGCATAACGGCTCTCTCTCTAACACCCCTACATCACCCCCCCCCGCATAGCTTGCAGCCGTCCCGGCTGCCAACATACAAAAAAAACGACAATAAAAGCGCATTTACCCCCTGACCGCGCGTGTGCCTCACTATTTTTCAACATAACGCGAAGAGAACAACAACAAGAACCAGAAAACCCCGAAGGGAAAACAACCCGACGCACCCCCCCCCGAATAAATACGAATTCCGTAAAAGCAACGTATATACAAATCGCAAGGAACCCCCAACACACACACAACACAACACAATGTGCCAGGAGTACACCACCGACGCAGCGCACAGTAACCATACACGTGAAAATAAAAAATTAAAAAAAATGTCTTCTTTTTGTGCATCACAAGAGTCTGCGCATTCTTGCGCGCGTCCTTGCCGCAGGCCCATCACACGGGGCAACCCCGGATGGCGGACCATCCGGTGGCAGCTGTCCATTTCGAAGTGAGTCTGCGCTTGATGTCGCGAGACCCTCGGCATTCCCCGTAGGGGTTGTTGGGCGGGAGTCCGTCATTCCTGGTGCACCTGGGGGCGGGACAGCCGGCAACACGTCAGGCGAGAGCAGCAGAGACGGACCCTTTGAGTCGGCCGACCCCCCACATGTTTGGCCACGCGTGTGTGGAGTGGGGCCTCACACCGCAACGAAGGGTTTCAGCCTAGAGGGGTGCACAAACCACCGGTGCTTCCCCCATTTGATGCGAACGCACTGAGGCCGCAAAACCTCGACCACCTCGACGGGACCCCGCCACGGCCGCACCAGTTTTGAGGAGGTCGCGAGTGGTACCTGGGGACAGTGCAGCCATGCCCTGTCCCCCGGCTTCCACTGTAGCACGTGCACGCGACCCAGTCTGAGGCGCTCATTCGCTTTCTGACGCCTGTCGGAATTTAGCATGGCAGCATCCCGTGCCTCAGTCAATTTCGCAAGGTTAAATTTAACATGGTCGGCCAATTTAGTTTTTCCCAGCGGCGCGGGGATCTGCAGCTGTGCCCGAACAGGTGGGTCAGGTTCGCGGCCATACATGAGGAAGAAGGGTGAAAATCCCGTCACAGCATGGGGGGCCAATCTGTATGCTGCCAGGACCCCTTGAATTTGCAAGTCCCAATCGGTCTGTGAGTCCGAAACCTGCTGCGACAACATAGACGTGATGGTTCGATGCAGACGCTCGACCATCCCGTCAGTTTGCGGGTGATAGGGAGAGGTACGAATTGTTTTCGTTCCCAGGAGCTCACAGACCTGTTGGAGGAGTTTGCCGGAAAAAAATTTTCCCTGGTCGGTCAGCAGCCGCTCCGGAGCACCTTTGTCCATGACGTAACCTTGGACAAAGGCCTCCACAATGGCTGCTGCCGACTGGTTGGCCAGGGGCCAGGCCATAGGCCAGCGCGTAAAGTATTCCACCCCGGTCAACAAATATCTATTGCCCCTAGGGGTGGCGGGAAATGGCTCCAGAATATCCAGCGCGACAAGTTCGTTCACTCTGGAGACTCTGATAGACTGCAAAGGCGGGTTTGACTCACGTGCTGGTGGTTTTCGCTGCGCACACCGAGGGCATGATGCCAACAGATCTGCGACATCCCTCGTCATGCCTGGCCAAAAAAAATCAAGCTGGAGCAAGGCGAGGGTCTTTTGGGTACCCAGGTGGAGGAGGCGCTCATGAGCAGCCCACACCACCCTACCCCGTAACCCAGAAGGGACCACCAGCCGGTGTCGATGGGATTTCCCGTCCCAATGCATCAGCAACCCCGCGTGCATTTCCCATGCGTCGGCATCACCCGTCCCCCGCCCCGCCTCCCCGGCGTGACGACGCGACGCGAGGAGGGAGGTATCCTCCATCTGGAGGCGCCCCCATTCATTAACAGGCAAACCCAGCAGGGAATCTTTTCCCTGTTGTGCGATAGAATTTGGAAGCAATGTTTCGTCGTCGGCGGCGGCCGCCAGGACCGGAACCGGCATGTCCCCTGCTGGCTTGCAACGTCCCGACCCCAGGAGGCATGCACATTCGGAGGTGGTTGGCATGCGCGACAGAGCGTCCGCGTTGGTGTGGCGAACGCCCTTACGGTAGGTGGTTTCGAAATCAAAATCCTGGAGGATCTCCAACCATCGGGACAATTGTCCCGATGGCTGTTGAACTCGCAGGGCGTACTGCAGTGCCGCATGATCTGTGCGGACGGTGAAATGCCGACCGTACAGATATGGGCGATACTGTTGGATGAAATAAACAATTGCCAACAGTTCCCTATGGGTGACACAATATCTTTGCTCCGCTGGAGACAACACCTGACTGCCGTACGCAACCACCCGTTCCACGCCGTCAACCACCTGGGAAAGCACGCCCCCAATACCCGTGTTGCTCGTATCGGTGTCGAGCAAAAATGGTTCCGAAAAATCGGGGTAAATCAAGGGAGGAGCTTTTACCAGGGCGTCCCGAAGGGAGCAGAAAGCAGCCTCCTCCTCCTGACCCCAGTGGAACCGAACCCCTTTTGATGTTAAAGCGTGTAGGGGTTTGGCAATCGTCGCAAAATCAGCGACGAACCGTCGGTAATACGACGCGAAGCCAATTAAACTCCTGACCTCTCCCACCGAGGTGGGAGTCGGCCAGGAGCTGACACACTGCGTTTTGGCGGGATCGGTAGCAATACCTGAGCGCCCCACGATGTGCCCCAAATAACGCACCGAATCGCGTAACAAATGACATTTTTGGGGTTTGAATTTCAAATTAGCAGCCCGCATCTTTAGGAAAACCGCCCGCAACCTCTGGAGATGTTCGTCAAAAGTTTTACTAAAGACGATAACGTCATCCAAATAAATCAGGCACGACTCCCATTGCAATCCAGCCAAAACCAATTCCATCAAACGCTGGAAAGTTGCCGGCGCTGAGTGTAAGCCCATCGGCAACCGGTTGAATTGGAACAGGCCGTGCGGTGTACGGAAAGCAGTTTTAGGCTTTGAATCATCGTCCAGAGGAAGCTGCCAGAATCCCGAAAGTAAATCCAGTGTGGAGAAGAATCGGGCTCCCGCCAAGGCGTCCAGCGATTCGTCCATCCGTGGGAGCGGGTTTGCGTCGGCAACCGAAATTTTGTTAAGGCGCCGAAAATCAACGCAAAACCGCAACGAGCCGTCCTGCTTTTTAACCAGGACGATCGGCGCTCCCCAAGGGCTGGTGGAAGGAGAAATGATGTCGGCGGCTAACATGTCATCAATAGCCGATTTGACATGGTCCTTTTCGGCGGGACTTAACCGAAACGGATTCTGGCGTATTGGCGCGCTGTCACCCGTGTCAATATGGTGACGCAGCAGATGAGTGCAACCCAAATCGTATTTGTCCCGACTGAAAACGTCGGAAAATTCCCGCAGTAGCGTTCTAAGCTGTTGGCGCTCTGAATTTGACAGGTCCGTCGATCCCGCACAAAGCGCATCGAGCCACCCTCCATCGCTGTCCGAATGTGGGTGCGGCCGGGGAGCAGTGCCGACGTGATTCGCAACAGGTTCCTCGCAGGGCACCGGCGTCGCGTGAGCAAGCACCGTCCCTTGAGGCACTACCACTGTCTGCGACCCCACATTGAGGACCGCGATGAAAGGGTCCCCGTCCCCTCTTACGACGGTCTGGGCCGGAATCAAATGAGGTCCACTAACCCCGGCCCTAGATGGTCCCAGCAGAATTCCCTGGTCCCCAATGCCCTCAGCGAAGGGCTGACGAAGTTTTAGAGGCACCAACATTTGAGCTCCCGGCGGCACACGAACTGTTTTAACGACGAACGCTGGTACTGTTACGAACGCCGTCCGAGCCGCAGTAGGGGAAGGCAGGAACGCCATGCGTCGTCCCGACGGGAGCTCAATGCATCCCTGGTCTATTAAAATACGAATCGGCATTTTGCCCAAGAAGTCCGTCCCCAGCAGGCATGGAACCGCCAGCGAGGAGGAAACAAAAATCGGGCCCGACAATTTGATATCCCCGATACAAATTTGCGCTCGAATCTGTCCAATGATGCCAAGAGAGCCCCCGTTAGCAGCATAGAATGGGACGTTAACCGGCAGTAAAGGACGGCTCTGGACAGGTAGAATATTGTAAATGAGTTCGGAAATGATGGTCGCCGATGCCCCCGTATCGACCAGGATGCGTACCTCCACCCCGTCAATGTGTCCCACCACGGCCGACGACCCCGACGACGCGGCCACAACGCGATGGGCCAACATGGACCACTGCCTGGGTTCGATTTGAGTCCCCATAGTGGTGCGTGTTGGCCCGTCGCAGCGCAATGTCGGCCCCCCGTTCGTTGCGGTGTGCGAGTGTGTGACGAGTGTGTGCTTGGGCCAAACATGAGGGGTGCCGCGACTCGCCGGATTATGTTGATGGAGCTTGGGAGGAGGAGGGCCGGCGTCCTGTCGAGGCGTCGTCCCGCGCTGCCGAGGAGAGCGGCACCCCGAGGCGACATGGCCCCGGACGCCGCAGTTGAAGCAACGCGGGAGCGCCGGCGGCGATGACGGACGGTCGAAGCGGCTCGACCCATCTCGGCCCGACCGTGCTCCCGTCCCCTGCTGCCGTCGACGGTCGACGGCGTATACCTCCTCCGCCGGGAGGGTGGCTGCAGCCACCGCACGCCCGGCCGCTGCCCTGCTGTCTTTCCGACGCTGTGACAGCAGGTTGGCGTGGAGGGAACTCATCTCCGTGTCCTCCTGTGCAACGACGGCGATATCCAGGTCGTCTGCCAGCAGGAGGATTTTTTCTGTGACCATGGCGTCCACGCCGTCGTCGTCCATTCGAGGGAAGGCCGTCTTCGCCAGTGCCAGGAGACTCGTCCTGTACGCCAGGGGCGACTCCTTTGCACCCCGCTGGCGATCGTAAAACTGCTGCCTGCATTCCGCTGAAGGTCCGTAGACCCCGGCCAGCAACTGCAGCGCCATCTGTAGCGTGGAGCGCTTCTCCCTCGGCGCCGATGTAAGGGCGGCGAGTGCGTCGCTGTCGAGGAGCGCCGGCAGCGCGCAGAGAGCCTCAGCATCCGACCACCGTGCCATTTCTTGGTGGGCGAGGAAGCGTCGCTGGAAGCCGCCCCAGTCGCCCTCCGCACCAACAAACTCTTTGAGCGGAGGCAGCCGTTGGTGCAGCGCAGCGGTCGCCATGGAAGCTCGCAGGCTGCTGTCCCCGTAACTCGGCTGCGCTTCGGCGCGAACGGCAGATGGTATCGCCTGTCGCAGCCGTGATGACGCTCCCTCCGCTGGCGGTGACGCGGCAGCCCCAGCGAGAGCGATGTTGGACCCGAGGTTCAGGCCGGTCACGCCCTCAGCAGCTGCTGCGGCGATGGAGGGAGATTCAAAGTTTGAATCCGTTGAGATGGCGGGAAGGCGCATCGGACGTCGGTTCTCCTCGCCCCGTGGTGGTCCACCAGCCCCCAGCGCGTGATGTGTTCGAGTGTGGCGGCAGCGGCGTAAAGCAGCTCCGCCAGCCTCGCGTGAGCCAGCCTCAGCCCTTCTGATGGCGGCTCCTCTTCATCCTGATGCCCCGGTAAGAATGCGTCCGGCCCCGGCTGCACGATGTCTTGTTGAGCCGTCTCGGGCTCGACAATTTCAGCGGTGTCCTCCACCTGCGGTACTCCGGCTCGAGCTGTCCGGCGCGTGTCCATGTTCGTAGTTGTTCTGACACCAGATGAAGTACCGTTGATGACTCTTGGACACCGGTGGTGAGGCACACGTATTTATTCCGTACAAGTAGTCACAACTGTGGACATACAATACTAGAGGGGGTATCGGCCCCCTCACCCGGCTAGCTGGGAATACACTGCTAGCTATCTCTGACCTACCTCCTAGTCCTCCACTAACGGGCTAGGGGAGGCTGTCTGGCCCGAAACTGGTAAGTCGGGCTACGGTACCCGGAGTCCCAGAGCACTAGCTCTGGTTCTCGGGACCATGCCGCTGGCTCGGTCCTGCGCGGCCCTGACAAGGGCGGCGTCCCAGGGGAGTCCAGGGCTCTAGCTAGACGATCTTCGGTCTTCACTGGTTTAGCTTTAACATTCTGCCCCGAGCCCTCTGACACATCCCCCTTTATACTCCACCCCCGCTGAGGGGTGGGGCCCCGGGCTGCCTGGTGCGGACGTCGTTGAGAGCACCCCCCCCCCGTGCACTCACGTAGCCCCGCCCACTGTGTTTGTTTCCCATAAGCTGCCATGCATAACGGCTCTCTCTCTAACACCCCTACCATTACTTTAGAATAAATACATGTACATTTTGAATCATGTTGTTTTTTTCTGACTTTATGTGTACGAAAAGACACAAATTCGCCAGTTTTCTCATTGAAAATAGATAAATGTCAAAATATCACTGTCCTGGTCACAAAAGCAAAGTTTGTGGGGAATAATAGCCATTTTCTATACTTTTTAGGCATAAGCAATTACGAAATAACACTTACTACCCAGGAACAAACATTGTGTTTCATAGTGTTATTAACATGAAAAACGCGTCACAAGTCGGAAAAACATCCCAAGCCGGACCCACCGGAAACGTTCTGGAATCTTCGTGGGACGGCTTCCTGGGTGAATGAAGGACGGTTAATATTTAACAAATAAATAACCCAGGCGTTCTTCTTCTGCGTGGTTCAGCTTTTCATGTTTATCAGTCTTGTCAGGTCGTGTTTATTTACCAATTAGTAGCACATCTCCTGAGTGTGTTATTTCTTATTTTAAGAGTCCATTGAGACCAGATTTATTTAAACACTGTAAGTACGGCTATGCGGAAAATTGCGATATATGTGAACAAAAATAACACGTACAATGCCAATTAAAAAAGTTTACAACACTCGAGAATAATAATTATTCATGGCCATTTAATGAGAAACTGCTGGATAAAGCCCTCCACACAGTTTCGATCACTGGTGTATGTTTGACCATACTCCACCACGCTTATCCTCTTCAGATATCACTCACTAGCGATGTAGGCTTACGTTAGGACACTGCAGTGCGCTAACCGGTGTGCCACCGCTCACCACAAAAGCAGCATGAACGTTGATGAGTGAAACACATGATTACATTGTAAGCCATTGTGTTTTTAATAAAGAGAGAAAAAAAAATATCAAAGCTAATGGAGGTGCCCACAATGATTCACTCATTTAAAACTCGACCTCGCCATGGGAATGTGGAATTTGCACCTCCGGGCTTATGGAGTAAGGAGATCGCTTTGAGACATCGACACATTCCAGGATTGGGAAGTTGAGAAACACTGTGGGTCAGTATAATAGTTTATTATTGTACAGTAATTATACTGGTAGGAACCACTTGCTTCCACCAACCCATAGGAGATTATTGTGTCCGTCCGTCCGTCTTGCATCCAAAAACTGGAGGGGTGGGGCTGTGTGGAGAGGGGAGAGTGGGAAGGGGCTGGGTCGGGAGGGTGGGGAGGGCCTGGGTGGGGAGGGGAGGGTGGGGAGGGGTCGGGTGGGGAGGGGAGGGTGGGGAGGGGCTGGGTCGGGAGGGTGGGGAGGGCCTGGGTGGGGAGGGTGGGGAGGGGTTGGGTGGGGAGGGGCTGGGTGGGGAGGGTGGGGAGGGTGGAGCTGGGTGGGGGATGGGAGGGGTGGGGCTGGGTGGGGAGGGGCTGGTCACCCCGTGGTGCCCTTATAAAACTAACGTTTAACCTACTCACGCCGGCTTGTGCCCGCCCTCACAGTCGGCCATATTTGCGGAATACACCACGCCGCCGTTGACCCTGGCCATTGACCGAGCAACCCAACGTTCCTACCAGCTCCCTCCTCCTCCGCAGCAGCAGGACAATGTGTTTGTTAATTTGTCCATTTATTCTACGAGGTAAGGCGCACTGAGCTGTGTGTCTCAGAAGCGACCTGCCAATTACAAATGATCGCTCAACGAAGCGGCTGATCACGTGGAAATGTGTTGCAGCCGAATACTCTAAACGCATGTTGATTCATACTCTTTGGTTCTTTCGGTAAAGTCACGTAGGTACCTGATGATTGCTTGATGATTGCATGTGTTGCAATCGAAACGTCGTGATTTAATTTATTTTATTTTCTACCCACGTGACTTTACCGAAATAACCAAAGAGTATGGATCCCTGCAGTCACGAAAACTTCAAATCGAGATCGCACGTTGATTCTAAATGTGGAGGGGAACCTGAATAACATATCCACGCGACCACGGGAAGAGAGAAAGACACGCAAACTCAAAATATACAACAAGCGTCAGGGTCGGGATCGAACCCACGACCTCCTTGCATACCGGGCGGGGTAGTTAACGTGGCAATGGGATGTGCGGAGCATGCCGCGTGGTTGTTGGCAACACGAGAGCTGAGCTGAGAGTCACGGCAATACGGGCACTCCTCCTCCATGTCTGGGCCCCCAGGAAGCGTCAAATGTCACCTTGGACCTGTAGGGCATTTGAGGATGCATTTCCCCTCATGTCTCGATTCGATTCCTGCGTCGCGATTCACACGGGTCCACGATTCAACTCACGCAGCGGTGTCCACCTGCGTCCTTGCGCGTCGTGGACGTCACGTGCTAGCCCCCCCACGCCCCCCCCCCCCCCCATGCATATAACGCGTGGCTCTCACACAAATGAGTGTTTCTTTGCACACGCATCGATTTAAATGCGCGTGCCGATCCATGAAAGAATCGATCGGGATCGATGAATCCAGAAGGCAACGCGGCCAGCTCCGTCTCCCCTTGCCCCGCCCCTCGCCCCCCGCTCGCCCCGCCCCCCGCCCGCTCGCCCCGCCCCTTGCGGCGACGACGACTTTGGACAGAGTTCAAATTGAATGGGCCCAGGGACTTGGGCCACCCAATTATGTTTTGCGTGTTCTATAATCCCCTGGTACCGCGCGGGCTATTGTTAGATTGCGGTGATTTACTCACACACACGTACGTACGTACACGCAAACACACACACACGTGTGTACACACGCAAAGACAAAGATCCCCCATATAGCCCTAACAGACTGTTGGGGCAAGTGCTGTTAAAGAGCAGCACCTATGAAGGCCGGCACGGCACACGAGGGGGTGGGTGGCCAACACCACGCCGGGCCGCCTTTGTCTCTCCCCAGTGACGATGTTTACACACCGCACCGGGTACTCATTTGAGGCCGAGTCGACCTAAGGGAGGCCCAGGACCCGGTTCAGATAATCGTCACTGGTGGTGTTGGCCGTGAGCGGGAATCTAACCCGGGTGGCCAGGTTCGTAGCGCAGCGTAGCGCTTACCGCTACACTACCGCTCCCCCCACACGCACACACGTGTACACACACACACGTGCACATACACGTGTACACACACACGCGTGTAGACACTCGTCACTGTCGTGGTTACACGGTGCCTACAATCACACGCGCACGCCGTCCACGGGCACCAGAATTGTTATTTAATTGTTTGCCCGCGAGACGCCAATCACCTAAATAGCGAAGCAATGCAGTGGTTTATACGTCCGGTGATTATGGCAGCGATTTAAGAAGCAAGGTGAACGAGTGGTGCGGTAGTGGTGGCGGCACTGTGATGAGCACACTGCGATATGATGATGATGGTGAGCACACTGCGATATGATGATGATGAGCACACTGCGATATGATGATGATGATGGTGAGCACACTGCGGTATGATGATGATGATGACATCGGGGCTTTACGTCCGACTACCGCCCGTGGTCAACGTCTTTGAACTGGTCCTGAACATTCTCGATTTGAAGTGTTCGTGACTGCAAGGATTCATACACGCGTCTCTGAATAGCTCTCTTCAGACGCTACAGCAATTTTACTGGAGCGGTTACACCTGGTGACGGAGGCTTGTGTTGCTTCCGAAACGTCGTGATTTAATGTAATTTATTTTAATAATGTTTTACCTACGTGACTTTACCGAAAAACCCAAAGTGTATGGTCCTGAACAGCACCACCCCCCCCACGTCAACCTTCTGCAATATTTTGCTGTCTTTTCTTGGATTTTCTGTTCGCACATAGTCACTTTAAGATGTTTTCTTGTTCATGTTTTTGTTTTCTGTTTGTTGCGGTTGCACCCGATTCAAGAGCCGAATGGCTCACAGGGCTACACCTTAGAACTTGAACAACTCGCATTGACCAGAGCGGTGAAGTATGACCAAACAACCCCCCACGACCGACGTGGCATGGGGAGGACCTTTATCCAGCAGTGGATTGACAAAGGGTTGTATAACATTATTATTTACACATTATGAAAATAATAAACAGTAGATATTGGAGTTTATTTTTTTAATGGGTTTTTTCTAAATAATCGTTTTCCAAGAGGCGTCTATTGAATGGAGGCGACGACCTTCGGCGACTCGCCAGCACTCGATGCCCTGATGTGCCTCCATACAGCCGTGATTTATGCCGCAGCTCAATGTATGAACTTCTTTCACACCATACGTGACCAACCGTGATGATCAATACAGCCGTGTCCGGAGATGCTGTAACACACACGAACAGCGTGATACGCGCACCATTTAGACGATCATATATCGCGTGTCTATATGGGGGCGTCCATAAATGACGTCACGCGATTTTGGACGATTTTTGACCCCCCCCCTCGTCACACGGCGTCACAAAAAGTCAGCCCCCCCCTCAAATATGACGTCACAAAGCTCTGCCCCGCCCGCCCCCAAAACCAGTTTTCCATTTTGAAAATAAAACATGCTTCAAATCGCTTTAAACTATTGTCATTGTAGTGCGTATTAAATGTGGCGCTGCACTCTGATGTAGTAGGAGTGTTGTTTTAACAATTAGTGTTGTTGTAACAATTCTATATTTATTTAAAGTTGCGCATTTTTACGTGACGTCACATTTCTCAACCCCCCCCCCTCGTCACACATCGTCACAAATGTCTGACACCCCCCTAGGTGCGTGACGTCATTTATGGACGGCCCCTATGATAAAACGGGATAGTCATTAGCCTGGACCTGGACAGGGAGCCGACAGCGCAGGTGTCTGCAGGAGGAGGCTCCCAATTGTCGGGGCAGCAGATCCGATGGACAGACCTGCCGCTCAGCGACTGCAGGGAGAGCTTCAAGAGGAGGCCTCGTCTAATGGATTGGAGAGGACGTGGAGGGGAGTAGAGTGAGATGAGAGGGGAGAGGCAGGAGAGTGCGTGGAGGGGAGTAGAATGAGATGAGAGGGGAGAGGCAGGAGAGTGTGTGGAGGGGAGTAGAGTGAGATGAGAGGGGAGAGGCAGGAGAGTGCGTGGAGGGGAGTAGAGTGAGATGAGAGGGGAGAGGCAGGAGAGTGCGTGGAGGGGAGTAGAGTGAGATGAGAGGGGAGAGGCAGGAGAGTGTGTGGAGGGGAGTAGAGTGAGATGAGAGGGGAGAGGCAGGAGAGTGCGTGGAGGGGAGTAGAGTGAGATGAGAGGGGAGGGGCAGGAGAGTGCGTGGAGGGGAGTAGAGTGAGATGAGAGGGGAGAGGTAGGAGAGTGCGTGGAGGGTAGTGGAGTGAGATGATAGGAGAGAGGCAGGAGAGTGCGTGGAGGGGAGTAGAGTGAGATGAGAGGGGAGAGGCAGGAGAGTGCGTAGAGGGGAGTAGAGTGAGATGAGAGGGGAGGGGCAGGAGAGTGTGTGGAGGGGAGTAGAGTGAGATGAGAGGGGAGAGGCAGGAGAGTGCGTGGAGGGGAGTAGAGTGAGATGAGAGGGGAGGGGCAGGAGAGTGCGTGGAGGGGAGTAGAGTGAGATGAGAGGGGAGGGGCAGGAGAGTGCGTGGAGGATCGTGAACACGTCGAGAACCGATCTTGAAATCGATGCGAGATTCGCTTGGGAGCCAATGGAAGGGGGTGACGTGGTTTCGAGCTTCATGTGATCTGGACACCACGCTTAGTTATGGGCAAATGCAATTAATATAAATATATAATATGCAGCGCTGTCCTTGATGCTCTTGTGATGCCGATACGCGCGCACACGCTGCACGCGGCTGTGCGCGTCGTGTTCTCTGCGCTGTGTGTATTTGTGGTCGATACGAAGCAGTCGCCCCTCCCACCCTTCCCCCCTTTCTGTTGTTGTTGTTGTCATCAATCTCGAGAGAGCGCCCTGAAGGGGGGGGGGAATCGGATCGGCGCTGTGCCGTGAGCCCGCGCTCTTGGAGGGAAGCGCAGTTGAGCGCCGCGTGGGGCCTTCACACATCACGGACGCGCGGCAGTGGAGGGCCTCCAGTCCCGAGACGTCGCCACCGCCGTCTGAGCGCCCCCCGTTTAGGGGCCGTCCATAAATGACGTCACGCGATTTTGGACGATTTTTGACCGCCCCCCCCCTCGTCACACGGCGTCACAAAAAGTCAGATCCCCCCTCAAATATGACGTCACAAAGCTCTGCCCCCCCCCCCCCCAAAATAAAACATGCTTCAAATCGCTTTAAACTATTGTCATTGTAGTGCGTATTTAATGTGGCGCTGCACTCTGATGATGTAGGAGAAAACATTTATCAAAAAGTCTATTTAATTAAGTAGAACGTGTTGTCTATATTTATTTAAAGTTGCGCATTTTGATGTGACGTCACATTTCTCACCCCCCCCCTCGTCACAAATGTCTGACACCCCCCCCCCCCGCTAGGTGCGTGACGTCATTTATGGACGGCCCCTTAGACCTGCGCCGTGATGCGGCGTCGTTGGAGCCGGGGTGGGGGCTCGCTTGGCATCTGCCAGAGCCGATCGCGACCGATATTGAATTGACGAATCGCCGTTGTCACGGTGGTCAAACGGCAACGCGGGTTTAGATGATTTGGCCCGCTTGCGATACATTTCCACGTGATGAGCCAATTCCGTTGAGCTATCATTTGTGGCCGGGTAACTTCTGTAAAATAACTAATAGCTCATGGTAAGAACTAAATTAGTTTCCGTACATGTTTTGTGATTTTCTTACCTTTCGTAGATATTTACTTATATTTTCTCTATTTTTGCACTCTTATAGCTGGACAGCTGTAAAAAAAGAGCTTCATAGCTTATTTGATTTCTTCAGGATAAAAAAAAAATATTATTATTCTGATTAACATTAAAATTAATAATGTACAGCTCTTTTTCGTGCCGATGCCGGATCAAGGCATTGCCACGCCGTATCAGTTATTCGGGTTGTTTGTAGGGCCAGCCCCTTCCCCATTGTAGTCCAGACCCAGTCAAACTTCTCTGTAAGCACTAGGTCTAGCCAAATTGTGCTAAAGTTCAACACAATACCAGTACGGTACCAGATCTCGGTTCAAATAAATTCCTGCCACCCAAACACGCTTGCCAATTGCCAGACTGTCCACGTCAAAACAGGACAGGCAACGCAACCTTGGTTGTTTGACTATACAGGAACTCATCTACGTACTAACATTCGACTTGCGAAGTTTCAGAGATACGAACAAACCTGTCCGTATGTCCAGTTGCCTGTTCGGACCGAGAGTCGTAAGTTCAACCGCCGAGAAATAGATGGCGGTGGTGGCATCTACATCTGCAGAACATGAAGAACCAGCGGCATCTACATCCACAGGTGATACAACTTTTAAAGCCATTCCCCGTGTTTAGTGTACATGCCGCACAACGTGTTTGGTATCGACATGAATAAATTTGGACTTACGAACAAACCGACTTACGAACAGACCTCTGGAACCTACCTCGTTCGTACGTAGATGAGTCTCTATACTGCACCACGCGAGTCAGTTCAGCTTGGAGAGGTGGGGTTGGGGAGGATCAGTACCGGTTCAGATATCAATCAGCAGTTCGGTAATGTCAGCTGTGACCGCGAATTCAACTCAGGATGCGAGGTGCATAGCTCCACCCCAACTGAACAACACCGTCGGATCATCAGTGCGGATGTGAGGAAGTGATTAAGTATTAAGTATAGCCAGTGGGCAAATGCATCCCATTTTAAAGAATACTCTATTGTAAGGACGTTATATTCGCCGTCCAAAATGTTCATATGAATCGAGAGGGGAATTTGCCCTGTGTTGCCGCCTCTAAATGTTCTGGGTATTCAGCGTCAGAAAAAAATTAATTACCCCGCCAAATTGCAATGTCGACTTTGACGCCTTCTCTGGGACACGACGCGCCCGTCACGAGGCCCTGTGTCTGGGTCAAAATGGCTACGGTCGAAACGCTTAGCGTGAGGATTGAGTTACAATTCACTGTACAAGTGTCATTGCTTGAAACGAGCCACGACCGCTGGCGTGGCCCCTTTAATGTTTTGTTTCATGATCTTTTCCAGCAGCTGTTTCGTACGGTTGACGTCCTGGCAGTCCACCAGCTTGGCACGCGCCATGGGAGATCGGGGAGGCTTTTGGTGGAGATGGTTGTTGGGCATCGGGGGGAAAGTCATGATGTCGTGTACCTTCAATTAATATCCTTCATAGGGGCCCCCCTTGACTACTTAACCTCTAAAATGTTTAATCACCCCACGCATGCGTGCGTCTTGGCCAGTGTATTATTATTGTTTTTTTTTATAACCATGGGAGGAAATCAAAGAAGCTGGAGGAAACCGATGCAAAGCAGGGGGAGATAATACAAACTACACGCTGAAAGGTGCTCGAGAGGGGGAGTGGAATCGAGGCTCTTTTTGCTGCGAGGCAGTACGGGTGTTGCTACAGCGCTGCCAACCCTGCCGCCGTATTTTATCAATGAAATAAGTTTCAAACGACTTCATTTACCAGCTGAAGCTCACTGAGTATTCGTTCTTTTTCAGATGCGACCTAGCCACAGATTATAGCTCAACGAAGTGATTTATAATCACGTGGTCATTTATAGCAGTAGCGAAATGTTGACTCGAAATGTGGAGGGAAAACCGGAGGACTCGGAGAAAAATCCATGCGACCACGGGGAGACACACAAACTCCCAAGTACACAGCAGGCGTCAGGGTTTCGGGATCGAATCCACGACCTCCTGCATAGCAGGCCAGTGAGATCAGTTCTCTGAACATGTGAATCCAGCGCCATGTTCAGCGCTGAGATGATCAGCTCATCAAACCGAGTAATGTCAATGAACAATCGGAGAGCGGTCTCTCTCGCCTTGTTTTTACGGCCCAACCAAAACACGGCACTCTCTACAGAGGCGGTGCTTAATACAGTACACATTGTAATTGGCTACTCTGCCTTATACGCTTGCAAATGTACAGCCTCTTGTAAATCCACTGCTGGATGAGGGCCTCCCCATGCTGCTGCTTTGACTTTGTGTAGACATGGGCGCGTAGAAGTACCGTATGACCATGGATTTATTTTTCTGCATTGCTTTCTGATCAATAACAGAAGTCAATAACAGCCCCATAGTGCGTGTGCTGGTCGGAGCACACGCTACTCCATTCTGGGCGATTTGGCCATAGAGTTAAAGGCACAGCCCTGCAATTGCTTAGTCGCGCCACTGCTAGTAGATGGGCTTTCCAACTGGGGCAGTGGTTCTTAGCCTTTATTGTAGCCTTGCACTCCTTTGATTCACAATCGTAAAAAAAAAATCTTATAATGTTAATAAAAACATAGCTTTTGATGAAACAAGGTAATTGTACTTAAGTGCCCGTGCTTAATTAATCTTTCGATGATTGACCTGAACAAATCTGGCCACGTCTCGCACCCCCATAAAGGGCATCTCGCACCGTCAGGGGGTGCGTGCACCCCAGGTTAAGAATCACTGAACTGGGGGGGGGGTACTTTGGCCTGCGGACGGTCATCGTATCGTGTGGATGGTGCTGCAACAACAACAATAAAAAAATAACAAAAAAAACACCCTCGTTCATGTGCTGGTGGAATGATTGCGACGGGGTTTCCGCGTTCGCGGGGAGCACGCAGCTGTAATATTAACGGCGCTCTTCATTTTTATTGAAGTGCAACTCATTTAATAATGGAATAAAATTACTTCACGTGTGCAGGGGTAGGGGGTGGGGTGTCGGGGTTGCCCCCCCCCCCAGCCAGATAAGCCCCCACCACACCCCTTCCCTTCCAATTTGCACCGTACAAGACAAACAATATATTTTTGGAGCAAAATCTACTCACTGAATCATAATCATCATCCTTTGGAAAGCTAATCGCACTCATTGCTGTGAGAAATCAGACAGCCGGCCAGCATCAACCTGTATCAATGATGCTCATTAATTCGAAATAAGAGTGATTTATTGAGGCATTGGTACTCGTCTGTGTACAGTCCCGCTGAATCAGTGGTGGATATTCCTCATTCCGAGGGCGAGACTGTCCATAGGGCAATCACTGTTGACTTGCGATTAAATGGTATGCATTATTGTATTGGCCCCGGAGGGATGATGGGTCGAATCAACTTTGCAAACGTGACCCAAGAAAGCCTCCCCGAGTCTCAAGACTCGTTCTTGTGGAACGTTCTGCTAAGTGCCACAGTAGGGGCGGGCAATATTGCGAGGTGGTTTATTCCAATGTTCGTAATTTGTGAGTATACATTTTTGTTGTTGTAGTCATTTTCAAATGTGACACATTGGAACCGTGATGCCCGCACACAATAAAATAGCTGTCAACCCATACGGTTTACCCCGTATTATTGTACAGGGAAAATTTAGTTTTCAGGTCCATACGGCGTACAGCCGTTTCAATAGGGTCAAAAAAAATTGGTCTATTTATTTGTGTTTCTCCTTTGTGATGGCACTTTATAGGATGAACGTTGAGATGTATAAGGGCACGGGTTGACCAATAAGGTCTGAATTGGTATCTAATAAGGTAAGCACTGACAAGGGATTGAGAGGTATGCAATGAGTACATGTGTAGTGTCAATGTGTCTCTTCTTCTCGTTCTCCTGCTCGAGGCTTGTGTGTGCGTGCGGGTGGCGTGCGTCACACACACACTCAGTCGGAGACGAGGTGGTCGCAGGAGGCACCGTCCTCCACTTTCATTGTTGTTGAGTTCACGGCACCACTTGGGCCCCCTCTCTCTCACGACCACGCTGCCACACGACCCATCTCAGACACGACCCTGTCCGCGTTGCACCGGCGGCGTCGAACGGGACAGCCAACAGCTGTCCGGCCACGCGATGATCGGGCGAAGGCGACGAGACGAGTCCACTCCCAGAACGGGCAGCCAGGAGCTCTCACTCTCCACTGCTTTTATTCCCCCCGGCGCGGCCTGGCTCCGCCCTGGCCACGCCTCCCTTCTCGAACCCTCCAGAGGGTTCCAGGGGCTTCCCCACGAGGTCTATCATGACCCCTTGCCTCAGTTCCTCCACCCTGCCAGCACACCCACGTATATGCTTAGCGGCGTGTACGCTAAGTGCCCACTTGCAATTGCAGCTGCTGTACAACAGTCAGCACTATGTCACTACACATGTACACAATCTTGATTTGAAGCTTTCGTGACTGCAGGAATCCATACTCCATACTCAGAGCTGCCGTGGTGGTCCACTTTATGCCCTGTCACCCCCCCCCCTTCTCTTTCCCCCCTACTGCCAAGGCCTATATAACCTCGTGCCACGGCAAATCTCTCGCCTACTTCAGCAGTTTTTCTTGCTGTGGTTGTCCCACCTGATGACGATTGCTTGTGTTGCGATCGAAACGTCGTGATCTATTATTTTTCTACCTACGTGACTTTACTGAAAGAACCAAAGAGTATGTACACAATCTTTAACGTCTATTGTAAAGCTGACGGGCACGTAATTTTCCCCGACAGCCGCGCTGGTATTAACTGGTATTAACCAGTGCGGCTGCCGGGGAGAACCGCTAAAATCTTCAACAATCGGCTCACGTGCTCTCTCGCTCCGTCGTGGTCACCATTCTTCACTGGGGTGACTGTAATAATTTATTGACCAACGGCAGGCAGTTAATTCGAACCAATCGGCGACGAGAACAGCGCATAAATTATGATAATATAACCTGGACCCCCCTCTTTTAAAACTGGGATTAAATTATGTTAATTACCTTCCATAACATTGACAAGTCTTAGCCAATAGAATGAGCGCAACGTTCCGAGGATAAGAAAATCAAAATAATTACACCCATGACTTGACCAATCACGAGCGAGGCCGTTTAAAGTGAGCGTTAAATAAATCATCAGCCATAAATCATCAATCCACTGATAGATTGGAGCAAACGTTGCAATCCAGCCAGCATCGTGTCAGCACGAGGTGACTTCACCGCTCCGTCTCCACCGGGTGGATGTACCTCTCTCTCTCTGACGCGTTCCCAACGTTCCAATGCTTTGACTGTCGCTCCCGAACTCCGTTTAATTATCGATGCGTGCGGCGAGGACTCCATCCAGCAGTGTATCGACGATGGACGGCTGCAATGCGAGGCAGAGAGCGGAACACGTGGAGTAGAGGGCGTACGCGGGTTCGGGGAAGAGTAGGCCGGCATCACAGGTCAAACCAAGTACGAAAGTACACTTTGAGAGTGCGCTGCTTGCAGTATTCACCAGCAGGCGAATCGCATTGTTAGTTCCGAGTTTTAGAATGAAAATGCAGGTTGAAGAGATACGACTTTAGAAGGGGATGATGGCCGACGGACCAAGCATAGTGACGACTGGGTAAACATGCAACGTTGGGGCGACGTTGACATGTTGTCGGACTGACGTTGGCCCCCAATGTTCCATGCACACGTACTGCGGAAAGTGTCAGCCAAGGGTTGGAACGTTTCCGATCGGACGTCCATTGAGGGAGATGGAGCCATGAAAGCGAGGTGGATGTGCGGGTGCTGGGTGGGTAAAACATCGCCAAAATCGCGAGGCCTTCATCCAGTTGTGGATAGACCACGGCCGGTGATTAATGAGTCAAAGCTGTCCTGCTCCTTTCTAGATTTGAAGCTTGCTCCCTCCACGGTCTTTCACGGTAATAAATTATGTAAATTATCAACCAATAAGAAGTACGAGGCTAGGAGCTGCACCCCATTGGTTAATCCTTCCGTCGGGTCACGCCTTCCTGGGTGTGCATTATGTTAATAGCGATCACTGCCCAATGGGAGGAGAGCAAGAAGGAGGGGCTATCGGATGGGGGCGGGGGGACAGCGGGGTCGGGAATGGGCGGGGTGGGGAGGGGGGGTACTGGGCGGAGGAGCGGGGGAAGTGTGGGGGATTGGGGGGCGGGGGCTATGGGTGGATGGGGGAGGGGTGATGGGTTAGAGGGGCGGGGTGGATGGGGGAGGAGGGGCTCTGGGTTGGAGGGGCGGGGTAGATAGGGAGGAGGGGCTCTGGGTTGGAGGGGCGGGGTGGATGGGGAAGGAGGGGCTCTGGGTTGGAGGGGCGGGGTAGATAGGGAGGAGGGGCTCTGGGTTGGAGGGGCGGGGTGGATGGGGGGGAGGGGCTCTGGGTCGTAGGGGCGGGGTGGATGGGGGAGGGGTGATGGCTTGGCGGGAGGAGGGGCTCTGTGTTGTAGGGGCGGGGTAGATAGGGGGGAGGGGCTCTGTGCTGTAGGGGCGGGGTGGATGGGGGGGCTCTGGGTTGGAGGGGCGGGGCGGGGTGGGGGTAAGTGGGGGAGGGGCATAGCGAGCGCGCGCGCGCCGCCGTTGTTCGCGTCGCTTCGAGCGCGCGCGCTCAGTTCTCCCCTCGCGCCACTCCACGCGTGACGGGGGGAGGAGGTTTAATAAGAAACCGCGGCGCCGTTCTAACACTAAAGACGGTCACAGTCACAGTGCAAAACGTTTAAAGGCAAACCGCTCGGTTAGTGACGGCATCGGCATCGGAGGTGGCGACATTCCCTCAGTTTTGAAAGCGTTTTTTGAAAAGTGCGCAGCGAAAGTTGTGAGACAGGTAAGAAGGAACTGCGTGCCCTCCTCGCGTCTCTTGTTCGGTTTAAATGGCAAAGTGTTTGTGGGCTCTGAAGAAGGGCCATTGCTCGAAACGTCGGTTAATACACGTGTGTTTCCATTAAGGTGAGCGTCACTGACCGATGTTAGTGTTTGTGCTTATGCGTTAACACAAATAAAGTGCGTCTGTGTGTGCGTTGCGGTCATTTCTCTACGCGACTTCTAATCTCTTCCATTCGTATTGTTTACATTTGTTTATAAAGCGGTGTACATGAACATGCCGATAGCTTATGTGTCTTCTGCATCTTGTGCTGTCGATGCAAGCTATTTAAATGCGTCGATGAAAGTGTACAGATGTGGTGAAGTTATAGCCCAGATAGCGGGGGACCTCCTCATCATCATCATCATCCTCATCATCATCATCCAGCAGTGGATAGAGAACGCGTTGGTGGCACTCACGGCCTCACTCTGTGTTGTACCCCCATAGCTCCTGGCGTAATGGAAAGCCACAGCTGTTACCTTATTACCCTTTGATGTATTTTAGAATGTTAGTTTTTAGATATTTTAACAAAATATTGTGAATACGGACACATTGCAGGACTTTTTATCATTGATTATTAACAACAACAACATTAAATTTTGATTTAAAGCTTTCGTGACTGCAGGGATTCATATTCTTGGTTCTTTCGGTAAAGTCACGTAGAAGGGAAATAATAAAATAATACAAATATAAAACAAGAGTTTTTTATTTGTATTATTTTATTATTAGAAGTTAAATAATAAAATAATGCAAATATTAAACAAACATTTTTTTGTGTTATATTTTTATTATTTTCCTTCTACGTGACTTTACCGAAAGAACCAAGAATAACAACAACATGGTAATACGTCTGCATTGCCAGTTGTACACAAGCACACGCAAGAAATACTCAACACTTTGTGACGGCGAAACGGGGCCCGCTGCCCGAAACGTCGCCGGTTATTTTTCCTGTTTTAGTTTCACGCTGCTATTGAATGAATGCGGTGAGATTTTTGCACGATCTAGTTTACATTGACACCGAACCTTGCCCTCATACCACCACCAGGTGTGTTGTTGCTGTAAATGAACAAAGCGCATTAAACTATGGGATAGTTCGATATTAAAACTGCATTTCTACACCGACTATAATTACATGATCGCACGTTGCTTGGAAGTGCAGTACTGCAACTTCAAAGATGTAAGTGGCTGTGCACAGTAAAGATTAAAGTCCAGATAGTGACTGCCTTTCATGTTTCTATGTTCGTAATACTGTACCTTCACGTATACTGCACTCTAGTTTGTGCAAAGTATAAACTATGTTTATTTCATTTAATGGATGTTCCTATTTGATACAAGAAAATAACAAAGATTGTGTACATCGTGTCTCGTTAACAATGAGGGTAAGTGACCTGACGAGATTAAAAAGGTTCTTGTGTGTGGTAGGAGACGTAAAGATAACGAACATAACATTTTAACTCCTCGCTTTTATCACGAATCATACCTAGTATGTGTATAGCCCAGCAGATAGCATTGTGTACTCGCTTTGCACTGGTTTAGACACTACATATGGAGCTTGTTTGACCATACTTCACCACACTGGTCGCTGCGTACTTGATGTTATCCAATGTCTGGAACCGAACTCGTAGCGCGGTGCGCTAACCACTGCGCCACCGCTCCCCATCTGTTATTTTCGCGAATTGTAAAGGTTGAACCGGAAATTTCTTATTTAAACATTCAATTATATTCACCTGCTCGGGAGGTATAGCTATAACCCTGTAAGTCACAGCACTATTCTCCCACTGCCGCACCGAAATGAAACGTTTGTAAGCACGTCAAAGAACCGGTTTGTTTCGGCAGTATATAAATACTGTATGCGTGCCATAACACCTCACGTTGGCTCTCGGGTGTCGCCTCGAATCATCAGTACGTGCGGCAGGTAAAGAGAATAAAGAACAGACGGCTGGGCTGCTGCTGCTGCTTGTTATTATTCTCCCCCTCCTAACAAGATCGCGTGGATGGCGCAGCTCCTCCGCCTGATGGCGATGCGAACCCCTAACCCCGTTGCTGCCTAAGCAGCACGGATCGCTCAGTCGAGGACGCAGGGATATTCGGGGGGATTTGTGTTTTTTGTTTTTTTTAACCTTGAAAGGCGAGGCCTACAACGCTCTTCCCCACTCTCTCTCTTCCCGAGAGAGAGAGATGGGCGTTTTGTGTTTAAAAAAAATGATATGCAAGAGACGCCCTCTCCCGTAAGAGATCACACACGAGATGAATTCACATTTGCAGTTGTATTACAAAATCCCCGCAGCGCGCTCCTTGTGTTACTCCACCAGTTTCACAATAACGTTATGATTGGCAGCGCAGCTGCAATAAATACTAGGGATTTCCTTTACAACGCGCATTGGCCACATCTGTCCGGTTCCAATTTAAAGCGTGCCGTTTCAACGTACGGTTATGCATTAACCATTGGGTTCAATAGAAGCTCTATTTACTGGTCTTGTTTGGGACTAACACGGTTATTCAACGAGGTGGGGGGTGGTGTTGACTAAGGGGTTTTATTGGTTGTTTTTACTTGTTTTGGTAGTTTTAAATCTGGAGTTGAGCCCCATGTGGATGTAGCCTTCGCGCACCCCTTGGAACGTAGTGACGCTGTGTATATGTATATATGAACGCTTTGCATCAGTCATTTAATTTCGTGTTTGTTTAGCATCGCCCCCCCGTCGTACTTTCTCAAGAGAACTGTACCTGCAACGCTTCCCAAGCGGCTCGGCTTCTGCTGATAATAGCCCCGTGGTTAGGTTTCAGGAACTAAAGGCGAGCGAAAATACGGAATGTCCTTTATGCTTTTTTTTCTCTGTCATTCAATCCTTTATTTACCCAAGCGAGAGCCCGCAGAGACTACATATTCCTTCCGATCCACACTTGGGACAAAAACACAAAGGCGAATGTAAATTTGCCAAGAAAGTAAATACATCACCAAACTGTCTGCTTATGTTACCAAGTAAACATGCAATTTTATATAAGCTTCCTTTCGGTGCATAGCACAGTAGTTCCCTGGATTTTCTCAAGGACTGATTGAGACTGCAGAATCATGCTGGCTCAATCACCCCTCGTGGCACATTACACGTGCAAACAATGTGTTGATTCATTGGTTAAATGGATTACTACACTCGTTGGTACATGCATCAAATCGTGTGAAATTCAATTATTTACGATACGCAAGTTACATGGTAATGTCACGTTTATGCTAATGCGGTAAACACAGCTGGACAAATGATAAGGGAAAAAACGAGAGACGTTACCATTATAAGACTGGAAAAAGGAGATGCTGAAACATTGATTCTTGATATGAAATTGTGGCTCAGAAACGTGACAATTAATACAAATCCTGTGGGGAGGTGGGGGGTTAGGGGTGAATCGATACATGCTGAGAACACATCGTGATGGTGAAGACAGCGATGACGATGGTAACAGCGATAATAATGGCAGAGAATATGATGATGGTGACATAATTATGCCAATTATTTGTTCAGAAAAGCCTCGCCGAGTCTCAATCATATTTCAGTCTGTTTCTGTTTGATGTTGATGATAATGATGGCATTGATGATGACGGTGGTAACGATTATTATGGAAATAAGAGGGATGGTAATGGAAAAGAGGTAGCCTCACGTGAAGGGGCATAACAGTTACGACGAGATATTTACACGTGTGCTTTTGTCCGTGTGGATGCCATGTGCTTGTGTGTCTCCAGCTGTTCTTATCCCCCCCTTCTTAATTAAAGGGATGTCAAAAACCTGAGAAGCGTCCGAGATTACGCGGCAAGCCACCAAGTCCCCGGTAAGCTCAAGCCATAGGTCACCGCTGTGCTGTTCCGTCATGCACGTTTGTGTGTGGGTTTTCTTTTGACAGCATCTATTACTGTAAATATTACAATGTGTGCATGCATGTATATGGATACACACACACTGGTGTACGATATGGTGTAAAGAAATCTATTTCATGTAACAATGAGCTTACTAAAATAAAACAATCCCCACCCCCATCTTCCTCAACGTTAAATTTGAATGCACCCAGTAATAAAAATTGTGTGCGCATGTGTGCGTGCGTCATTTCGCACAGTAATTAAATGTGGCTTGGACTACAACAGTACACTGGGCACTAAAACAGGGAGCAAAGTACTTTTGTAACCAAAAACCACGGCATTTCAGAAGGCACGGTTCACCTGTGGTTGTTCATGACAACACAGTTGTCGTCGTAGTTACTAATAAATTAAATATATATTCTGTGCTTTATAGCCAGTACACCGTTCCTGCATAGGCACTTAAATGTTGCAGCATTTAACATTCTGCACGGAAATTGTGATTGACACTGACCCACCGAGGTAATAGACAATTTTAACAAAATATCCCAAACAAGGGTGTATTGAAAATGAATAATGCAGCCAAGCGTGGCCTTGCTAGATAAATAAAGGGCATTGGTTTTTTTTATTATTCGTGGAGAACCACATGGGCAGGTAGCCTTTAACAACAGCAAAATGCCATAACAGAAAAATACGCTTGATTAATAACTATTGGCCAGCAATGGAAACTCCAAAAAAATGGAATTAAGAGAATGTAACATATGCAGTCAACATAGCAGTTGGTGAGTTCACTACCGAGCCACCTTATGATTAATGCGTAAAAATCCCCTTCTCCATGGGCATCTGTTTACTTCTGCAGGATGGTATATAACGTTAATTGTAAAGGAGGACATCAAATCCTGTAATACAGGGGCTTTATTTCTAGGTAGCTGGTAGGCAGGATGGTTAGCGCTTGACTAGTAACCACATCCAGAGTGCGAGTTATACGCAATGCGGTGAACCGGTTTCAGAAATATTTTCCATGTTGCCAACGCAGACTGACCTGGTTGGCAAATAAGCCCAACTGTAATGTCATTATGAGCGCAGGTAAACGAAGTATTGTCCGGCACCTTCTTACACAAAACGGCACATTGGAAAATTATATGCAGATAGCTTTCTCAAACCTATGCAAAATACATTTACAAATGGCAGGCTTAGGTATTGAATTGCAATCAAGCTTTTATGAAGTTTAATAAAATACTGCAAATCAGTCAGTTCACAGAAGTACATGTCAATGACTGTTGCCCTTCAAGAAGAGTGTAGAATTTTAACATTGACGTTTTCTGGAGCGAGTCTTCTCATAAATGTACAAGGTATTGTCTTTAAAAAATAATTACACAGTAATACAATGCAGATTTTTTTAATTTATTTAGCTGTATTAAACGTGTTTAGATTTTTGATTGATATTATTTTATTCCATAATGTCTACACAGGTCCTTTTTTCAACCATAAACTGAACCATTCATTACTTTTTACAAGAAAACGCTGCCAGTTTGACCTTCTGGTGGTCCGTGTCGCTGCTAAATAATACATCAGCTGGGGTGTCGCCGCTTAATTTTTTATTTGCGTCAAAAGCCGGCAGTGCCTCCTCGCTCGCTCGGTGTGATGCAGGGTTCCGCTGAAGCTCAGAGATAGCGGACCTTTCTTCCCAAATTCCAACAGACGGTGGATAAAAGAGATAAATGGATAGTTACATGTTATGGCCAAAATGAAATTCTCCACTGACGTGACGTTATTAATCGATTGGTCTTCCGAATGTTTAAAGGAGGGGGGTGGTGGGCGGTGCATTTTTTTTGTTAAAATTAGATTAGCAGAGCTATCTGGTTGTGCACTAGAACGTGTACATTCAAGTGTGCATACGCATTGGGTGGGGTGGGAGGTCGGTATGGTTGTTATTGTAAATCGAACTTTTGTTTTACCCTATACTCTTTGGTTCTTTCAGTAAAGTCACATAGGTATAAAATAGAATAAATCACGACGTTTCGGGCGCAACACAAGCGTCCTTTTGCAAAAACCCTTGGCATGTGCTGTCGAAGTATTCGGTACGCGATAATTAAGTGAAACCGATTAGTACGTTCATGATCTGTGCATTGAATCTTACACGCAAGAATCAATCATTTACAGTTCATGCCAATTATATGTAGTTATGTGCTCACGTTACTTTCATTCTAATGGAATAAACATACAATACGGACACTTCATATTCACCAAAAGCTGTTTTTTAATCAAATAGTGTTTTCAACTCATTTGACAATTCGTGGGATTGTGGTGGGTGGAGGTGACTCGTTACATGCATAAGAAACACCACGCGGAGTTTATTTGGAAATACATGCTGCGTAGGCACAACAGCTTGTTGTTTTACCCTGAAGGCTTATCATTTCAAGACCGTGATATGAAATGCTGTTAAGTAGATTCATTGAAAGATGAAATAGTAAGTGCACATGTGGTAGATGGAGCTAGGTAGTTCAAAGGCGCAGCCTCCTACCGAATTGAATGATCTGTGATAACATTTTGTAATGTGGTATTATTCAATAATGATGAATGGAAATGTTCTGCGCACTACCATTGTTTTAGAATTCAGTGCGAGAAGTGACAAAGTAAAAGTGCATTGGTAAATCAATACACAATGAGTGCAGGAGTTGATTTGTTTTAATCCCATTAGTTATGAGCAGTGGTGTTAAGATTCACACTGTAACACTTGGCACAAGAACTGAGTGGCTGGTAAAATGCCATAAAAAAAACCTTCATACAAACCATATTGTAAATGGATTTCCTTTTGTTTACCCAGGTGAATTCAAGCGGATGCATTATAACTTGCAAAGGAAATGACACATACTGAATATATAGTCAGAGTAATACTTAATATAGTTTTATTCGTTATCGGCTGGGTTTTTAAGGTAGATTTATTTTCATCATCAGATATAAATCTATCCACTGCTGGTTGAAGGTCTCCCCATGTCAATATCTTTCCTGATGGTGTTTGCGATTCCACAGTCCATCTGACTCCTGCACATTACGTGATATCATTGCTTCATCTCCACAGATGATGACTAACACGCACATCGACTCACACACACATCGACTCACACACACACATATATCGACGCACACACATATATACTCACACACACGCGGAACTACACACACACAAACATATGGATTTACACATGGACTTACACACGCACATATTGACGTACAGACACATATCGACTTATATACACACACACACACGTCGACTTACAAATGCACATGGATTCACGCAGACACACATTTCGACGTACACACACACATCGACTGACACACATGAACCCACACACACATCGACTTAAACACACAGATACAAAGACTCATACGCACATGGAACTACGCACACACATATGGACTTAGACACACATGGACTTGCACACACACATCGACTGACACACACACATCGACTTAAACACACACCGCACACACACCGCACACACACCGCACACACACCGCACACACACCGCACACACACACACATGGGCGTACACAAACATACACAGCGACTGTCACATACACACTGACGCACACACACACGGACTCGCACAGACACAACGCACACACATATATGGACTCACACGCACACACGGACATACACACGCACACTCTAACTTTTATCTAGACTAAATAAGTTTGTAAATAATAGTTTTATATGTACGTAACTTCATTGAAAGTAGCAAGGGAGAGGGGAAATGCACGCGTGTATAATAAGTAATTAGGAGCGACTGCGAGTGTGTTGCGCCATTTTGGTGCAAACATTTGCCGCGAGCAAGAGCGGAAAATGAATGAAAGTCAACGAATACAAAATAAACCTCACTTACCTGTAACTATGAGCAGATGCGCACCAATCAAGCGTAATTGACATAACGTCACTGCTCAACCTCCGTACTGAGGGGGCAAGTGTAAATATGATAGAATGAAGACGTAATTGAGTATATTTATTGGTTTGCCCTCTGTGCAGTAAGTGATATTGCATGGCTGCTTATGCCTCAAGAGTATCGAAAAAAGGCTATTCTTCATACACATTGGTTCATCCCTGTAATTAAATCGTCTTTCCTATAAAAGTCAATTTGTAATGAGTAAACAGTCATGGTAATACATGTTTGAAGGGAGCTGTAAATCTGTGTGTGTTACGTTGCGCAGTGTCCACACGAACGAGAATTCCCCTCTCCCCCCCACCGAACGTGTGCGAGTTGGTAGGGGCCCTCCCCCCCCACCGAACGTGTGTGAGTTGGTAGGGGCCCTCCCCGCCCCCACCGAACGTGTGTGAGTTGGTAGGGGCCCTCCCCCCCCACCGAACGTGTGCGAGTTGGCGTGCTTCCTGGGTACTTTGTTTAAACGTCAACCCCACGGTTTGCAAGTCAAATCCTTCGCAAGTTTCGGCCACACACATACACAGACACACACAGAGAAAGACAGACAAACAATGCCTTTTGTAAGTAAGATTCCAATCTGCCTTCAATAGTTACCCTATTAACTTGTGTATAATCCTTTGGTTTTTGCGAATTTCTCATGAGCCAGATTTTGTAGACTTATTTTTTAGGTTCCTCAATCAAATCCCGGTGAATCCTGCCCATCGGTTGTTATCATGACTTTGCTGTCAGCAAATCTGAGATGACTTGTCTTCTCCTTTCATGGTTACACCTTTATTTTTCTGATCAAATATTGAGAAAACATCCTCTCATATCACTGTGGAATACACTTGATGTGAGCATATCTTCATGCCTGTAATTTGTTATTTAAAGTAATCTCGGTGTAGCAGGTTCTTTATGAATAGTTTTGATCATTTATATTTGCTGGGCGGTGGTGGCGCACGCCTGTAATCCAGCACTGGGGGCGTGGGTTGGTGTCAAACCATCTGGACTTGTGTGAAAACGAGCTTCATAGCTCATCGAATTTTTCCAGTCTAAAGAAAAGATTCTGATTATGAATGGTCATGAAACTCTCTTCCTGCGGGTATCGTGGTGCCATTTCCTGGCTTCCCAGGAGGTGTTACTATAAGTGTGGACTCATCTTCATTTCTCCTATCTGTATGTGATAGTATGATGCACGCATGGCTTTTCTGCAGGTATAAACACTCGTCATGAATTGGCGGAAGACATTAATATGACCCTTATGGCGGGATCCCTGCGTCCCGAATAAACGGAAGTCAAAACGTCATTAATAAATGTGTTTTTGGTGATTCCGTCCCACCACGCACATGAATGCCGCGACCCACCTGGTGCGGATCATTATATTGTCATGTCGTCCAAGCGCAGTGAGGACGAATGCGCAGAAGAAACAAAACGTTGATTAGCGCATCGTGTAGAGCTCGTCTAGAGGAATAGATTGCCGTATTGTTCGCCTTCAATAGACATAAAATGACGTCACAATGCGGTTTATGCGAGAGACGGGGCTTATGGGACCCCGGGGTCCTGCCATAAGGTTCATGTATCCGCTTCTGTGTTTGGTTTGAGGCAGTTCTATGAATGACTGTATAAAAGCAATATAATATATACACTATATATTTATTAAGGCCTTGATTAATAGGTCGGCGCATATTTCAAATCTTTGTAGTCTCTCTATTCGAAAGGATACATTTCATTACTGACTTTCATACAATACTACTGAGATGGAGGATTATGTGTTTGGCAATAAAGATATATCAACTCTTAACCACCGAACTTTTGGCCTTTTTTTAATCGAGCAATTGACATCGGACAGATAATCTGAAGGTGGACCTGGGGACACGTTTAATCTATCAAACGAATAATTTTGATTGTGTAACAAAGTGCTATTCGGAAGGTGGGGGGGAATAACCAAAGCTTAAATATTTAACTCTGAAAACCACAGCGATGTAGTCTTTGTCTCTCATTCCATCAAATTGTTGGAAACATTGTGTGTATTTCCGCAGGGACGAACTTATGCAAAACAAGTATTGTTGACAGAATAATTCTGTGGTCTTCAGTCCTGGGAGCTTGGCACTATTTAGAATTGCAATGAAGATAATTCACCCGCTTGGCACCGGGTTTCTGATGAACGGCCTTCGTGTGAACCTTGCCACTGAGGAAGCAGAGGCAGCTAATTGAAAGAGAGACTGTGAAGTCTTGGCTCATCAGGGGGCTCATGGTGTAATTGGATTTTTTGTGGTGGTATATAATTGTGAATGCTCCAGGGTTGGGATAAAATACACGAATCATACCTCAGGCTGCAGTAAAGTAGTAACAAAGGTTTTATTAGCTCTGCATATACTACAAAATTTCGAACAGGTTTTAGTGAGAACATTCATTTATTCAGTCATTATGGTTCTGTAGCTTCCGTGCCCTACATTATTTTACGTCAATCTTGAGAATGTGTTGGCGGAGCATATTCAACATTTTAACAGGAAACTGTAATGGCATTACAAAGAATTAATTTATATTTCTAGAAATTGCCTATATTGATATGATAATGTTATAAAAAAAAGTATTTATAGTTAATAGTCTGAGTCATATCTGATTTATACATTAGTTGGATTTTATATTGAATATGATTCATTATAGAGTAAGAAAAACCCCGAATTTGAATAGTTGTAAGAGTTTTTCTTGAACCTGCTGAGCTTTACAAGTTTATAACATTTCATGGCCGTATACAAATAAGGATTCTCTTTCTTCTTCTTTTGAGACCCTTTTTCTTTTACTTTTCTCACCATTTTGTTTTCTTGGTCTTGTGTGCCCATCATGGGGCCCTGTGTTTTTGCAAGCTCCGCACGCCCCGGCTGACTGTGCGTATTCAGGAAGGGCGTTGAGCCGTTTAGCCCCGGCTATCACGCGGCCAGCTAACGTGGCCAGTGGGGAAATGAAGTGGAAGAATTGATAGAGTGCCAGAGCGCCGAGGTGCACATTAGCAGTATCTGCTCAAACGGAGCAAAGAATTGATTTGTGGAGTCATGAAAAATATAAAATTGAAGGGAAGAAATCACCTGCAGCGGCGGTCAGCAAACTTAAGATGTGTTTTTTTTTCCCTCGATGGAAAAGTTTTAAGGGGACCGTAAATAAGTAATATGTTTATTTGAAAATATTTCCAACCTCAGGTTTTGTTTTACATTTCATGTTCAAATTTAAATTGCAGTAAAATTTTCACTTTTCATAACAATGTTTGTTCAAAATTTCTGCATTTGTATGACTCTCCAGCTAATATCAATTGACTACAAGAAAATACGGCTTTCTGGCCATTATAACATCAGTCATTGGATGGAATCAAATCGTGTGCAAACACTGTCTTAACAAAATATAAATGAAAACTGTGCAAAACAACTCAAACAAAAAAAACTAAATACATTTGTGTAATTTATATCTGTACCGTTTGTATTTAAAATGGGACGTTCATTGTATTGTATTGTGACAGTGTGACCAAGCCTGTCTGTAACCTAGGAACATGCATTATAAATCAGCTCGCCGATTCAAAAACCTCCCACTGACTCTTCCTTACACTCTCTTGCCTCCTCTCCACTTTCCCTGTCCTGCCTCGGTACTCCATTGATTCCTTCTGTTTATTATGGCCTGGATTGATAGCTGTTTATAGATGTACAAGTGTGAAACGGTAACTCAATAAATGGAAAAGCAAACGCCTTTGTTTTTCGGTTTTCAAATAGCGCGTCTCATACTTAAATATAAATGTTAATGACCCCGTTTACTCACCAGTGGGGATAGCATTAGATTTGTTTTCCTGAATTGTCCTCAGTATGTGTTTAAATTGGTGTGCACTCACTGGTTGTTTGCCAGACATGTAAGCCTTGTAGAAATCTACCATGCCATCTCTGCAAGGTTTATTTCTTACTTTTATGTTGACTGCAGCATGCGTGGGACATCTAGGAGCCACTGACAGTTCAAACAGTGGAGTTCCCGTTCCAGGGCACTGAAGTCAAATGTGGAGTTTTCACTGCCACTGAGGACTGGGCTCAGGGTGGCTCAAGGATAGCCGCTGGCTGACCCAGGATGCCACAGATCTCCAGTCGGTTTGTCCCCTCTCTCAATTTCAGTAAGGCTCTTGGAACTCAGCCCGTGCCAATATATCTTCCCAAAAGCCTAACCCCAAACCTCTTGCCAGGTGGTGGATGCAGTTTTTTGAATTTTTGTATCTTCCCAAATGTGATCCCAATTTTTTATTGGCCTCATGTCCTGAGACAAAGAACGTGTTTGGATGTTTTGCAGAGGATATTATCTCACTGTTAGAGAATGGTCTCTGGAAGGAAATATCACAGAACTACTTTGCATTACAAAATTCATTTCCAGTGACCTATCCACATTTGGGGGCACCACTTTCCCACCCTCATAAAGAGAGTAATGCTCATTGCGTGACAGTCAAATATATATGAAATGCCAGAGCTGGAATTTAGCCAAAATAAGCAAGAAAATTTTAAAGTTAAATGTTTTGATAAGTCATGGGTGACTGAGCTGAGAAGATCGGCGTATCACAATTGAACCTGGTTAAATCACAGAAGACTGAAACCTAGATTCAAACACAGGTTTTCAGTGGTACCAGCTCTGACTTCTGTGATACCGGGCTACCTGGTGAATACTATATATTTTTCTAACTGAAGATGAGGTTTGAACAAAGTTCACTCTGCATGGATTACGCTAGACGACAGCATTTTTCGTTAATCTGCATTAACATTTTCCGCTCTCAGAACACGAACGCAGCCTGAAAGCATGTTCAAGTTTGTGAGGAAAGCCACAATGTGTACACATTTGGTTATGATTATTACACTTGTTTCCCAGGAAAGCCTCACCGAGTAGCAAGACTGTCAGGAGGGTCCTTCCAAGTTTTCACAGTCGTGGGCGATTTTTGTTGTGTGTATTCCATTTGGGTAATTTGTGGGCAATTTTTAGCTTTGGCATGTTTGGCCCAACATTGTATGTTTTTTTTAGCTCTTATTTTTATGTTTACTCCGTGACGTCATGACCGGCACTATAGTCGGCCCGGGTAAAGGCGCATAATTTAATTAGATGAGGGAGCCTGGTTTTGTAAACCATTTGGGGATTTGTTCGGCCAGTTGCCTTAGGAACGTGGACTCTGCAGCCCAGCCCAGTGCCAGTGTTGTGCTAGCTTCTTTTCCCACTGTTCATGGTAGGAGGTAGCCATTGCAACTTGTCTCTTTACCTGGCTCTCCATTCATGACGTCTCCGTTCATGAATTAACGCGTGTGTTGTTGTTACACGACGCTTAGGGATCAGATACTCTGAAGGCACATGTACACATCCATCCACTGGTGGATGGAGAGCTATGTCCGCCGTGCTCGTAGGGATTATTTTACTCCACCTTACCATGCTGGTCAGTGCGGGTTGGTGTTGGTGGGTAACATATGCATAGGGAGCATAGAAGTGCAGTATAATTACAATGGATTTCGTTGCACTACCCTCTACTGACCACGACGTAGCACAGTCCTGCACCCGCCTATGACAACTTGGGCATGCACGCCGAGGACAAGCTTGGCGGTGACACGGCCTAACGGTAGCTTGCTCACTACTTGTTGCACAGGTTTGAAATTCAGTGGCCGCCCTGATTATTACTGCGGGTGTACAAACGATCATACTATTACGTGCCATCTGGTTCACAGTGGACATTAAAGATCCTGTGACATTCGCAAGAGAGAAAGGCATTGTGTGTCTGTTTGAGGGATCAGATTTCCCAAAATTCTAAAATTTTCTAGGATTATACATAGCAATCAATGCCTCCGACTTTCAGACTAATGCTCCAGGTCATTTGTTTAAATGAGGCTAGCCTGGTCTCTTGAGTTCTCGCCTGGTTAAACAAATGAAACTTTACGTGGAAATTTGGTGGTCACCTATCCAGTACTGTTGACGATCAATCCTGCTTAGTTTCTGAGATGTGAAAATATCGTGCAGATTCCAAGTGATTTGGTCGGAAGGTACAAATACCGCAGTGGAAACGTTTAAACCCTGATACCAAAAACAATTCTACAGTTTTTACGAAGTGGAGAAATCATTGGTGTCTCTGTATGGAGAAACTGAAAAGGAACACTGTGACTTTCCATCCATCTCCGTGGTTGGAATGCGAATGCTGAGCTGTGCCGGTGATTGACGACGAGCCTACTGTGGGTAGCTTAAAGCCCCGGTGCTGTTTGCCAGGAAGAAGCCAGGGAGTGGAGTCGTGTTGATCAAAAACAAACACCTGCTTCGAACTGGAGTCCATTTACCTGATATCCTTTTGCATTGGCAGCTGCAGGCTTTTTTGCGTGGATTTTCTTGGCACAGGTAGAGCATAAACACAATTTAGTAATTATTTCTGACTCGCGTCACATTGTGTTTTCTGTATAATTTATGCTCTGGTGTAGCCCCCGAGTGTAGTTGGTTACTATATAGTGCTCTGTTTGAAAATTTCAGCCAAGCTTAACATCGTTGCAAGTTGTTATGATACAAATGCTCCATTTGTAGCGTTGACGAGCTTAAGACCTAGCTTACAAACAGACACTGATGGAGACTTGTGTTGTCCTGGAAGAAAAATCTTCTGGAATCACTGACCTGGCTATGCTTTGAGTGCATGGGTAAGGCGGTCTTAGTAATGCACTACACTCACGTGCTTTAATAGTCTCGCCACGTTTTTTGCCACCATTCTTTTTTTTTCTTAATCTCGTGAATCGATATCGTTGAGGGCTGCAGTGGAACTTTCTCGTTATAATCGATGTCTGACAGCGCCAGGAAGGAATAGGAAATATTTTTACGTTTTAAAATTTAACGGGCTTCTGCTGGCTGTGTGCGGGATTACGTTTTATGCCTGAAAGTGTAAAAAATGCTGCAAAAAAGTGCTGCGACATCATGATTTTTGTAGGTGTTTTGTTGGTGTTAAACACGATTTCTCAATCTTCTAGGATCGCTGAGGCAGAATGTTCCTCATTGGAGTCACTCCATGGTAAAACATCGTTCTGATGACCTGAATGGTGACTGATCGATTTCTGCCATCTCAGTCTGTACGTGCTGATAAGTCTGGACAGTGGCAAGCACAACTTTCACTGTTTTCCTGCATGATTTTACAGTGGGGTCAGTTTCCTATTGCTGAGACCTTCCACATGACTGTGGTTGGGAAAAAAACTGTTGGGGCTACATTCTGAATTGTTTGCCGTGTAATTTTTTTTTAATATTTCTGCTCTTTACATTTACTTTTGTAAGTACAGCGCTGTTATTCAAAAGTTTTAACAATAAGTTATCTGTTCCAAACAAATGAAGCATAAAATCAATCAATTGTATTATTTAGACACACATGCTAGTTTTATTTTTGTATTCTCTGTACTTAAATTATTTCTTTCGTTTTATGGAATTAATGTAACAAAAAAAAATCTGGTTCGTTTTTTTGTTGTTGTGTCAGCCCACTTGTAATTTGCTGGGTTTTATATGGTTTGACACATTGCAACGAGACAGCAAGGGGAGCAATCCCAACAGCCCAACAGGGCTCTCTCACGCTGCTTTTACTGCACAGGGATTTATGTGCCTGGCGTCACAGTGCCAAGACGCGGGGAAACAAGAGGCAGCACCATATAAAGCAATATTGAACATTTCCATTCCCCATCTGTTGCCTGCGCCAGATTTTCTGTGTCCTGTGTGCTCTGACCTGCTGGCGACAGTTGAATCAACGCCATGTTAGAGTAACAAAGTGTTCAGTCTTAATGCATGTGTTTGAATAGCTATGTTTTAAATGTGAACGTGTCAATCTGCACGAGAGCCTGCCCGTGCTGAGTAGCTCATGGAGCTTTATTTGGCCATACTACAACCACGTTGGTTATAGCGTAGATACGGTTGCATAGGAGTACAGTACAACAATGGATGTTTCCTGCACTTGTTTCTGCCGTCCACCGTACAGTCCTGCAGTCACCTTTATCACATTCCTGCGGAGGGAGCTGGTAGGAACGTTGGGTTGCTCGGTCAATGGCCAGGGTCAACGGCGGCATGGTGTATTCTGCAAATATGCCCGACTTTGAGGGCGGGCACAAGCCAGCGTGAGTAGGTTAAACGTTGAGTTTTATAAGGGCTCCACGGGGTGACCAGCCCCTCTCAGCCCAGCCCCACCCCTCCCTCCCACCCCCCACCCTCCCCACCCAGCCCCTACCCACCCAGCCCCACCCTCTCCACCCAGCCCCTCCCTGCACAACGGACGGACGGACACAATGCTCCCCTGTGGGCTGGTGTAACCAGGAGGTTCCTACCAGTATCACTTTATGTGGTAGTTGACCATCCAACCACTTTCCAGACTCACACCCCCTGTCTATCCTTTTTATATCTGATGAGCTTGCACTCTGGTTGATTTGTTCCCGGACATTTTTTCTCTCAAATATTCACAATTTTTGTAGTGCATATTGTGGCTTGTATTTATCTTATTCCTCCTGCGAGGTTTACAGTACCGCACCCAGATTTCATTATTAAAAAACGAGACACGTGCAATTATGCTTTCATTTTATTCCTAATGGTGCCTACAGCTATGGGAATCTGGCCATTAGTAATGCTTTAGGTTCTGCCAAATCCACTGTTTGTTGAATATAGTTTTTATGTTTGTGGTGCATATGATATAAATAGTAAATGCACACTAAGAATGGGGGAGTGTGCAGTATTATATTTTTATTTCTGTGGTCTTCTTTTTCTGGACATATCTGGCAGTGTGTAATAATGCAGTCAACAGAATGTGTATTGAGAAATGTTCAATGGAGTCCAATTGGTTGCTGTGCAAGTTTCAGGCAAATTTTTCGGTTTTGAGCTTAGTTGGTTAATATTTAATTTCTGTAATAAAGGAAAACTTGATGTTGTGATGGGGGAATACTCAGTCTGCAAACAGCTTGGTCCATGTGGGAAGCATGTTAAATATTTAGCAGGTCCATTCAATCAACCCAGGCTATAACCGTTAGGGAAATTTGGGCATTACTTTGCTGATGCTGGGAATCATTGGCACAAGCTGACAAATGATGTATGGCACTGTCACCTTAGATTCAGGGAATTAACTAGATCTTTTAGACATTTTTACCATCTCACTTTAAACATTTTTTGCTACCTCCTGAAGTTGCACTCAAATAATTTCAGCTGCCAATTAATTGACAGGTTTGCTTGGCAGTTGCCAAGTTAACATATCTCATGCACAACTTGTGAAATCTGCTATCAAAACTCTTTAGTGCTATTACATTTTCATCTTTAAAAATCCTGGTTTAGCGTATGCACACACGTGGTCGTGTAAGCTGTACGCTTGTAACGTGTACATTATACATGTGGCATGGGGAGGCCCTCATCTAGCAGTGGGTTGACAAAAGGGTTGTAATATGCACACTTATATAAGTTGTATGCTAATGTTACATTTAGGCTCATTAAGTAGACAAAACTGTAAAATCAATATAAAAAAGCTAGAAACAATACCAACAAGGCAGTAAAAACACAAGGCAAAATGTGCATCCATTCTTGAATCAATCACAGCTCTGAATTTCTGAATGCGATGAATCATTGCATACCAGGTGCTTTATGGATTTGTTTTGATTGTGAGTTTGAGGGTGGCACAGTGGTAACACTCCCCCCTGTTGTGTATGGGTTTCTTCTGAATTTTACAATTTCCTCTCGTAGCTAAAAAATATATTTATAATGTCGGTGGTATTGGCCAAACATTTCAGCGCTGAAATATTTCCTGCAAATTACTCCCTTGGAATTACACAGCAGCATCACCCCCTACTGCACGCAACTTGGCAGAATCCTCCTGAAAAATAGTCATAGGGCTCAGTGAGGCTTTCCTGGGCAAAACATAAATAATTAATAACAACAATAATGAAAATGACTTAAAGCTTTCGTGACTGCAGGAATTCATATTCTTTGGGTCTTTCGGTAAAGTCACGTAGATATAAATAATAATAATAAAATAAATCACTTTATTTTTTTCACTTTATTGTTATTTTTTTCTATCTACGTGACTTAACCGAAAGACCCAAAGAATAATAATGAAGATGTCTCGATATTTGGTTAAGATTGTCCTATAATAGCATACTATTGCAGTTTATCAATGCCTGCCATTGACTTGCTGTTAATAAACTTCATTACTGCACGTCTCACCCAAAATGTGTTTCACTGAAAGAACAACAACTCTGATTACATCTGAGTATTATCCTCTCATCCGGCCAAGAAGATATTTTGCAATCTTTGAAATCTCACGCATCATGGAAGGAGTTTCCGACAGAAGTCGAGCAGAAGAAAAATATGAAGCACGCTTCCTGCTTGTCTCCATGTCCACATTCTCAGTCTTGTTCAGAGTAAAGGAGGAGGACAAGAAGAAGTGAAAGAAGACGGTTAAGAGTACAATACGTGTGAGTAGGAAGGAAAGCCTTAGTAATGATGGAAAATAGTCAGATGTCAGCTTCTTTGACCTCAAGCTCTTCGTCCCACACCTCTCAATGGCATGCTTGATGGAGAAGGGCAACTTAATCTGGCTTGTCTGTATAGAGGACAAGAACTTACAAAACAGCCAGTTTGCTTTGGGGGGTGTGCAGTTACAGCAAGACACACTTTCTGTTGCTCGGGATGAAATCCTCGTGACCACAACATTCAAGAAAATCAAGAAAAGCATGGAGTTATCTCTCTTCTCAGAGGACATGCCTTCTAGGTCTGCTGCTCTGGCACTGCATGAGCATGTGCTGCAGGTCATATGCAGGGAATGGTACAAGCAGTTTAAATCCACTGAAGGTGTTTGAAGTTGATGGAATATCACCGCACCATCAGTGATCTGCATAAGATGAAGTTGGCATTGCTTCCAATAGTCAACATCCCTATCCTGGGCTTTGCTCCACAGTGTGGATATCGTTGAGGACTTCTCTTAATTTCTGCAGGAGCCTGTGGACAAGGAAACAGACGGAGGCCAGAATGGATTGGTACAGCGGCAGTAATCTGCATCACGACTGTTTTGTATATTGTTTACGCCGGCAGGTTTATGCAAAAGATATTTAATTCTATTCAACCTTCTTCAGCATTGAGTGAAAAATATTCCAGTACCTTCGAGCCTTGGCCATCGAGTTCTATCCTATAATTAATAAGGGTCTGCGTTTGTATATGGGTTGTGATGTCTGCAGAAGTGGTTGCAGTTTCTTAATGATCCCTCTGGCAGAAGAAAGGAAGCCTAGCCGTACCTCAGAACATATCTGTGAAACACCATTTTAGGAAGAGCTCTTGTTTGGAAGAGACATCCTCGTTTAGGCTTGCCAACAGGAGAAGTTAAAGAGCAGAGTATAGAACAAATATTTGCTTGGTTTCTGGTGCACGTCTTTGATATGTTCCCATTGCCCTTCTTCATCACTTCCAAATTCGAGGTTTTATTGTGAGAAGTAACGGTTCTGAATGTCAGAGTTAGCCATCTTGGATTAAAGTAAAAATTCTAGATTTGAAGTTTTCGTGAATGCAAGGATCCATATTCTTTGGTTCTTTCGTAAAGTCACGTAGGTGATAAAAATAAATACAAATAAATTAAATTAAATCACGACGTGTTGCAATCGAAACGTCGTGAATTTATTTATTTTATTTTATTTTTTCACCTACGTGACTTTACCGAAAGAAGCATCTTGGGTTAAAGTTAAAACGTATATTTTTACATGCCAGTTAATATATATTCGTGCTTTACTAATTATATATCTTGGTGTTGTATTATGTGGCACATTTCCATGCTTTAAAAGTGTTTTGTTAGGAGTATTTGACTGCTATAAATATCCATGTGACGGGCAATATGTTGAGCTATCACTTGTAGCCAGGTCGCTCCTGAAAAATATCTATTTGGTTCAATGGGCATCATCTGGTAAAATTAAAAATAGTTTAAGTAGTTTTAGTTGAAACCGAATTTAGCCACGTAAAGGGTCAGTGTCGCTGAATAACTTCAGAAGTTTTTTTTTTTTTATCTTCCCGTGGGATGAATGTCATGAAGAAATAGAGCACATGAACGGCTAGTTCAAGAAATAGAGCAAATACCAGTATTATCCTTTCTTGTTCTCGCCCTATTTCAGTGTCAAAAGGCTGCACGGCCATTTAGTCTCAAGGATTATTACGACACTTGTTCACACAGAAGCCTCAAGACTCTTTTTCAAGAGGCACCTGCCAAATTTTCCAAGTGGGGGGTGATGTTGCAATGTATAATCACAATTGATTAATTTGCAGGTAATTTCTTAACATTAAGATGTTTGTCCTATACCAGTTACATTATGATTTGGTTCAGTGATTGGAGGAACCTGGAGAACCTGGAGGAAACACCAGCCATTGCAAACTGAGTCAGAAATCAAACTCAAATCCTTCTTACTATGAGGCACAAATGTTACCACTGCAACCACTGTGGTGTTTCAATAGATTCTAATAAATGTGCAATACTTAAGGCAGGAACATTTTCCACTTTTGTGAAAACCTTGCCAAATGTTGCCAGTTGACTGCTACTTACTACTTAGTTACCAGCAGACCTACAAAATAATGACGACCAAGTATCTGCACATTTTACAAATATTTTTAGCGAATGCTTTTACACGTGACTTTCATACAGTTAGAGCACCAGATACACAAAACATAATTAAATACATACATATGTTGGTCAACGGTTACATGAGTGGACCTCAGCCCATGTAGCCACAGAGCCATGTGACAGCCTCCTCCTCCAGCACGTGCAGGGCAACCAGTCTGCCTGGCACGTCCTGACGCATTTCACAGCCGGAGACGATGTGCGCCACGGTCTCCTGCTCCCCAAATTCACACAGCGGGGCTATCGATGTTCAGAAGCGGTACACACCCCCTGGTCACACCGGAAGCAGTTCAACTGAACCCGCTGGTGCTTTGGGAGGTTGAAGCCAGGCATCTAGACAGACGGAGCACCGATGAGGTCCTTATTAGGCACATCCACGCATCTCTATTCCTTGCTCCAGGCAGTGCAGGTATCCCACATACTCAAGCCTTTAGGCTTTGGTAATATTGACACTGGGTGTAGGAACTTCAGATGCACAGGTGGAGGTTTGAAGGTATCGACGGGAAGAGGCAACTCCGGTGCCACACATACCTTGTCCAGCATCTTCGCCACTGCAGCTTGGTGGCAAATATTTGATGGGAGGATGTTGCCTTGTACTGGCAGCCACGGTAGTGGGGTTGTTCTGATTGCACCGGAGGTGGTTCTCACGGTGATATTCAGCTGAGTGTCCACCAATTTGGTGTGAGTTGACCGAGACCACATGGATGCACCGTATTCTGCAACGGAGTAGCACAGGGAGAGAGGCCTACAGTACATGGTGACCGGGCACCAGCACCCCATGTTGAGCCAGCAGCCAGCCAGGTGAGCAGATCGTTCCGTGAGCACAACTTGCCGGCTGTCTTCTTGAGGTGTGGACAGTACGGTGTCAGACTCCTGAACAACGTTACTCCAAGGAACACCAGCTTTGGATCATGTTTTATCAACTTGCCATTCATGCGCACTTTGAGCTCATAGGTGGATCTGGCGTTGTACAGTTGAAAGGCACTGCAGACGGTCTTGCTTGTACATGGCTGGAGTCGCCGTCTGCTGCAGTCGTCTGATACCATGGCCAGGTCACTGTTCAGGGTATTTTCCAGGCTGCTAATGTCAAAGGCTTGGGTTGTGATGCAGATGTCATTTGCCTCGACAAATTGGCGTGACTTTGTAGTTGGTAGGTCGTTAATGTAAATGTTCAAGAGTGTTGGGGTAAGAACACACCCCTGAGGCAGTCCATTTTTTTTGTATCTGCAAGGAGCTGACCTTGTTGTTCGTGTTCACTTAGAAGCAGCGGTTTTATGTGCACATTCAAATGTTGTAAATGAAGGAGAGAGTTTCATGGTTTAATGCGGTGCTTGTTCTTTCCTTTGCAAGGAGTCTTCATTATGCTGTGATGCGCCACAAGGGGTATGAGCACAATAAATGTTTTTTTTCACAAGGCCCAGATTTCGCCAAGTAATAGTACGATGAGAGGTCGTCTGTTTTTCCAATGTAATGCAAATTGGGAGTCCAGTTGCCTTCACAGATAATCTCAGGGGAGATTTGAAATTACATTACTTCTCAATTTTTTTGTATGTCTGCAATATTTTGGTTATGAGTGTTGTCATAAACAGCGGTCCGTGTAGACTGGCTCTAAATTTAGTGTGACGGAACATGCCCTAAAAAAAATCGTAGCATGCATTAGCGTGAAATTATTAATTTTGTGTCACGCTTATAAAAATGTTTTGAGGACTGGATTCTTACCCCCTCGAATCATAGTTTTTAAATTCAGCATTCGTCCAAACGTGTGTTTGTTTACACACGGATTATCTTTACAAATGGAAAAAATAGCACATTTAATATGTAAATGTAAGTTTGTTTAGTTATTCAATGCAAAACGAAATATCAAACATCGTGAACCGCATTTAGAATCTTCAGACTTATTCAGCATTCCTTAGATGGAAATGAAAATTAAAAAAAAAACTTAGACCAAAAACCGGTAGAATTTAATGGCATTTATTATGCCATCTTGGACACTACATTAAACTTATCTTTAAATGAAATGATAATTTTTGTGCTTTAAAGCATAACATTTTAAAATTAAACTAACCATTCAATTGCTGAGTGCATTAATCATGAAGCCAATACAACCCAAGCAAGCCTTGACTCTTCATTGTCTTTTAATGTAAGAAGTAATTGGTAATGTTCAAAAGTTGATTTATTGTTAAGACTCATGAAATTGAAAACTAATTTTGAATCTCTTTAGTGCTCTCTTTTTTAAGTTTGTCCATTGCCTTCAGATTATAACATTTAAAAGCTTGGAACAATTTTGCAATGAAAAAGGTGATTTTTTTTGTGTGATGTTTTAGACCGACTGAAGTATTATTAGTTTCTTTCTTCCTGTATTGCAATTGCCAGGTGACTATCGGAAGGACACTTTTCGGGGTTAGCTCATTACTAAATCACGAATTTTATCTGCATGAGGACCTAAGCTTTCTGGGTAAATGGTGCGTCGCGGGGTTTTTTTATTGCACATCTGGCAGATTACTGCAAGGCGGTTAGCAGACTTTTTTTTTTAAAACGGAGTCCTTATATTTTACTTGAACTAAACTCTGAAGTTGCTGACCGGTTAGTGTCATAGTTTGGGCCAAGGCGATGTTTATGTGGGGGGAGCGTGCAGATTTATTTAAACTAAAAAAAATAATACTTCGACTGGCAAATGTCTGCTTCGTTAATGCATGTTAACAGTTGAAACATTGATTTTAACTGTTGATGAATGATTCTAATCTAGAATGGCTCTGGGCCATATACCAATAATTGTGGTCTTAGCACACTGCCTATATGTTTATCAAACCTCGTTCTATTTCCAGCTGGGAAATAAATTCATATGCCCCAACTTCCGTGAATCGGCAGCAATGCATTAGAAAAACTAATTTTCTTGTGTTCGTTTTATATTCACGGTTACCGTTTGTTGGTGCCTTCTTTTATTACACGGCATTACAGCAATTTTAGTGTTACTGTATAGATGCTTTTAGGTAACGTTTAGTTTATATAGTTAAATATAACATTTTATATTCGTGTGACACACGGTGACACTGGTCACCTTTCTGTGTGTACAGTTTGGATCAGTGCCCGCTTTTTGACTGCAACAAAAGCCGCCTTCTCATCTTTTTGTGTTCGAGTCTTGATGAAACGTTGAACACGTGGCCTGTGTTCTAACTCTGGGGCGAACATCGGATTGTGTAAATGGGTTTGCACTGACAAATTGGTTGTTCTGCACGTCAGTCTCAGGGTCTGTCGCGAGCCCACATCCGCAACCTTTTGGTAGCCACAGTTAAGACCTTTTTTCCCGAACATAATGTTTACAGTTTTCGTGTCCACGATGTCAAATTGTAACCTATTTCCAAAAGCCCGTAGCCAACCCTTTCCCTTCTTTGCTTTTTTTACATGTGTAATAAAGAACTCGGACGCTTCTCTCTGACTCCGTGTCCTTTATTTGGGTTCTTATGCTTTTCCCTCACGGCACTCCCCTAGAGACCCTCTGCTTGCAGCCCCAGGCTGCCGTCGCTATTGTAGCCTCCTTCCTCTCCTTGCAGACCCGCTGCTGAACTCTTTGTGCAGACTCCCGCTGCTGAACTGTTTGTGCAGACTCCCGCTGCCGAACTCCTCTTGCAGCCCCGCTGCTCCCTGCAGCCTCCTCGCTGCTCCTGCTGCTCCGGGGTCGGTCACCGTTGGCCGACGGTGCTGAACCTCGTTCTCTGTGTATGTGGCGATCTCGCCACTCACTCACTCTCCGCCCTGCGTGGCCTCACTCTTTCCCAGTCTCCAATCACTCCCCCTCCTCTTCCGGTTTCTCCCCTTATAGACCTGAACCCTCTCCCCCACGTGACGTAACTCCTCCCCCCATGACGTCACATCCGGAAGGTCGTTTACGCCCGCATTACACCACCCTCCCCCGTAGAGAAAATCCAGCCGACCTCGGCTGAACAACAACTCCAACAAGTAATGCGAGTGAAAAAGACCGAATACGTTAAAGGACACGAAGCATACAACAACAATACAGAAACAAGAACACAAAAGTCCCGGACGTTCGGCGGCCCTCCCGCTGAGCGGGAACGTGGCAGGGTTTTAAGAGCGACAGGATAGAGTTCGTCTGTCGCTATTGGAGGCCTGCCAACGTCCCGGTCCCGTATTCCTGACGGCCCAGCGTCAGAGGTGTCCCGCAATCGCGTCCGCGGCGGGGTAGGAAGGGCTGCGGGTCTCGGAGTTTCCGCAGCCGTGGTAGGCACCCCCCGAGCGGAGCCTCCTCCCTCTTGCGGCGTCACGGCCGGCTTGTCTGTAAAGGGCACGACAGGCGCTCTTGCAAGGTCAGCAGGCACAGGCAAGGGCGAGTCGGCAGCAACAGACCCCGCCAAGGCAACATGAGGAGATGACGCATCAGGTCGAGGGGCCACGTATGGTTTCAACCGAGATGTGTGTACGAACCAACGCCGAGATCCAACCCGAACACGCGCCGACTGTGGGTTGGGAACCTCGATGAGGCGAACCGGCCCTTGCCATGGTTTATGTAATTTAGGAGAGGTACCTGGCCGCACCTGTGGGCAATGGAGCCAGGCCAGGTCCCCCGTTTTCCAGGGGCACTCCCCCTTTGAATGTCGAGCACACCGCTCGTTCCGGGCCTGGGCTTTGGCCGTAGCCATGCGGGCCCCTTCCCGTGCCTCAGTGACACGGCGAACGTTGTCCTGAATATAATCAGGAAGAGGCTTAGCAGGTCCCCTCGCTCCGATTCCCAACTGCACATTAATTGGCGGCACGTTTTCACGACCGTACATAAGAAAAAACGGCGAATATCCAGTAGCCGCATGCGGCGTCATCCGGTACGCCGAAAGCACCCCAGGGATATGCAAATCCCAATCTGATTGTTTTTCACTGACCGTGTGACACAGCATGGCGGACAGGGTCCGATTTAGCCGTTCAACCATACCATCCGTTTGTGGGTGGTAGGGAGATGTCCGTATCTTCTTAGTTCCGAGAGCCGCACACACTTCCCCCAGCAATTTCGAAGAGAAATTTCGGCCCTGATCCGTGAGGAGCCTCTCCGGCGCCCCCTTGTCCATAACGTACCCAAATAGAAAGGCGTCTGTAATGGACGCCGCTGACTGGTCGGGCAAGGGCCACGCCATCGGCCAGCGGGAGAGGTACTCCACGCCTACTAGCAGATACTTATTTCCCCTAGCGGATGGCGGAAAGGGTCCCAAAATATCTAACGCCACCAATTCATTAACTCGAGATACCTGAATAGATTGTATCGGCGGCACATATGGATGTTTAGGTGGCTTCCGGCGGGCACAATCGGGACACGCGCGAACGTGACCGACGACATCTGTCGTCATGCCGTGCCAATAGTAATCTCGCTGCAGCGTCAATAGGGTCTTCTGCACCCCCAGATGTAAAAGCGTGTCGCAATGCAGAGTCCTAATCAATTCGTACCGCAATGATGCCGGTACAACAAGACGCCAGCGTTCCTGTATCCCTTCCCTCCACATCAGCAATCCATCACGGAGAGCGGTTTCCGGCACACCCCCCGCACCGAGTCCCCCACTTGCCTTCACAGGTCGCTTACGTAACGTCACCAAGGAATCGTCCAACATTTGTTCCCGAATCCACACAGACCTCGGGAGACGCAAAATCCCATCAGCCGGTCCCCCATCAACCGGTCCCGGCTCAAGCGGAGCTTCAGGCACTTCAACTGCCAGCGCGACAGGCTGAGGGGGGTGCTGAATCGGTCCACACCTATGCGTCCCCGACGCACACGCGCAAGGGGATCGCTGCGGCAACCTGGAAAGCGCGTCCGCATTAGCGTGACGCACACCCTTCCGATGGTGAATTTGGAAGGAAAATTCTTGCAGCGTGTCCAACCACCGCGCCAACTGGCCGGATGGTTGGTCCATCTTAAGAGCATACTGCAAGGCCGCATGATCCGTGCGAACAATAAACGAACGACCGTACAGATACGGTCGAAATTGGCGGAGAAAAAAAACAATAGCCAAAAGTTCCCTGCAAGTGACGCAGTAGCGGGTTTCAGCGGGAGACAAAACTCGACTACCATACGCCACCACACGTTCCACACCACCTTTTGACTGAGACAACACCGCCCCAATGCCAGTGTCACTCGCATCCGTATCCAGAATGAAGGGATGTTCAAAATCCGGATAATCCAACGTCGGCGCCGTAGCCAATAGATCGCGCAGGCTTCGAAACGCCGCCTCCTCTGGCGGTCCCCAAGCAAATTTGTCTCCTTTTCCCGTAAGGAGACGCAAAGGCCTCGCGATTGTAGCAAAATTTGGAACAAACCTCCGATAATATGAGGCGAACCCCAAAAACCGACGCACATCCCCCACCGTGGCCGGGGTTGGCCAGTCACGGACGCACGCTGTTTTTTTCCGGATCCGTGGCCACCCCGTCCGCACTAACGATGTGCCCCAAGTAACGTACGGAGTGTTGCAGTAGGTGACTTTTTTTGGCTTGAATTTCAAATTAGCAGAACGCATCCTGGTGAATACAGCCTCCAACCGCAGTAAATGCTCGTCAAATGTGCGGCTGAAGACGATAATATCGTATAAATATATCAGACATGTCTCCCACTGCAACCCCGTTAATACCAACTCCATCAACCTCTGAAAAGTGGCAGGGGCCGCATTCAACCCCATCGGAAGACAGTTAAATTGGAATAACCCCTGCGGCGTATGGAAAGCAGTCTTCTCCCGTGAGGACTCGTCAAGGGGAAGCTGCCAAAAGCCCGAAGAGAGATCTAGCGTTGAAAAGAACTTCGCCCCCGACAAGGCATCGAGAGAATCGTCCATACGCGGCAGGGGGTACGCATCTGCTACCGATACTTTATTTAATTTACGAAAATCTACACAAAATCGCAATTTGCCGTCCTTCTTCTTAACCAAAACAACAGGCGCGCCCCATGGGCTGTTAGACGGAGATATTATGTCCGCAGCCAACATGTCATCCACTGCCCCTCGAACATGCTCTCGCTCAGCCGGACCCATCCGATGCGAGTTTAACCGAATAGGGGCAGCGTCCCCTGTGTCGATATGATGATAAAGCAACGAGGTGCGTCCCAAGTCCAAATCGTCGGAGCTAAACACATCAGAATAACTCAATAATAATTTACGAATCACACAACGTTGTTCGCCGGAAAGGGCAGAATTCTCCCCACACAATTCAGCGATCCAGCGATCATCTGCAGCTCCAGGGTCTGAAACACCTCCAACAACACCCCGGCTGGACAGATCATCATGAGCCGTAAACGCCGTAGTGGCATGTGCCACAACGGTACCGGCCGGCACACACACGCTTTCGGTACTCGCGTTAAGCACCTGCAAAAACGGCTGCTGATCTGGCCGGACAATAGTTTGCGCCCCAACTAGCGCCGATCCGCCCGTAATAGTGGCGGACGGCGACAACAAAACCCCAATAGCTCCTTGACGACCAGGCACAGGCTTCCGATATCGTAAAGGAATGAGCATCTGTGAGCCAGGTGGAATATCAACAGATACTTCGGACAACGCCTGCACCTGGGCGACAGGAGCAGGTCGCCCCCAGGGCGACGGTAGAAATGCAATTTTACGGCCCTCCGGTAACTCAATGCAGTTTTCATTAATTCGAATTAGAATGGGCATTTTGGCCAGAAAATCAGTTCCCAACAAACAAGGAACCGCAAGGGACCTCGAAATTAACACAATTCCCAAGGCCGACACTCCCCCGATAGATATGTTAGCGTCCACCTGGCCCACAATGCCCATGCTACCCCCGTTCGCAGTGACGCAGGAAGCGTAAGCCGGACTCACGGCCCCTGGTGGGATGTTCAAAAGATGGAATATTACATCCGAAATAATGGTCGCGGACGCACCGGAATCCACCAAAATACGTACGTCCACCCCTTGGATTGACCCAGGTACAGTGGACGAACCGGTAGCGGCCGCGACAACCCGCCGAGCCAACTTACGCCACTGCGTTACCGAGCGACAAGGCGCAGTCAATGGCCTCCCGTTATTAACAACACCCGGATCGCATGACAACGGTGATGAGTGAGGTGTCAAGCCTTGCCGGGTGTCTGGTGCGCACCGACTTGCCTGTGCTGGAGAATCCTTCCTTGGAGCGTCCGCTGTCGAGGCCTCCTGCTGGGGCGGACCAGGGACGCGGGCCCAGCAGTCCCTGGCGTAATTGCCCTTACGCCCACAGCGGAAACAATCGATGTTGTTGCGGCGCGCGGCGGGCACCCCGTCCCGACGCGGCCGTATCGGCGGCGCAGCCCGCGGCCCCGGCCCACCGCGGGCCGGCCACGGAGCAGAGGCGGCTGACAACTCCTGCGGGCTCCTCTCGTCAGGCACGTATTCTGCCTTCTTGGGGTCCCAACCCAAGGCTCCCCCCTCGACGATGGGCCCACCCGTCCACGCCGTAACTTGTTTCCAGCGGCGAAGGTTAAACTGAGCGTCCAGACATTTAGCCGCAGCCCGGGATGTGAGCTTCTCATGACCACACACCGGCATAGGAATGCCGAGATCCCGGGACAACTCCAGCATCTTCCCCAGGATGAGAGGTTCCAGCAGGTCAGGCTCCGTCTCCGGGTATGCGGCCATAGCCAGCTCCAGCACCGCGCCCCTATATGCCACCGGTGACTCCTCGGGTGCTCGTTGTCGTTGAATAAACCGGCGATGGGCATCATCCGGTGGCTCGTAAGCGTCTGCCATTTCGTCGAACACACCTCGCAATGTTTTCTTCTTCGCGGCCTTTATAGAGCGAAAGAATCTAACCGACTCCTCATCGAGAAGAGTCGGCAGAACTTCTAATGCCTCCGCGTCAGTCCACCTCGCCGAGCGCACCGCCGCCAAAAATCTGCAGGCGAACGCACTCCAATCGCCCCCGATGGAGAATTCTTTAACAGTTAAGTGACGACTGCGACTTCTTGGCGCGCCCTCTCCAGCCGATGACTCTTCTGGTGGCATGTTCAACATGGCGTCGCAACGTGGTGTAGACAAGATGGCGGCGTTTCGCCACGGAGGGCGCAAAATGGCGGCTTCCCGCCTTTCTTCGCCTGCCATGCCCAAGATGGCGTCTTCGTGCCGCGTGGCTGATGGCGTTGACAGCGAAGGCAAAGCGGAGTCCTGCGGCCCACCAACGTCTCCTCCCGACACCGTCTTCGGCGTGACGAGTTCGCACAACTGCGCCACTACGTTTTTCAGTGCCTCAAGTTGCTCCGCCATCTGACCCCATCTGAAATCCGCGTCCTTCGGTGCAGAAGGGTCCGCCGACGCGGCGACATCTTGGACCCCCGGACCCGCACTTGTCCCAGCACGCATCTCCTCCTCCATCGGAGTCAGGTCCACCGCTGGAGGAAGGTCGTCGTCGTCGGAAGATGAAGCAGATGCTGGAGACGGAATATTCTTTTTTCTCAGTTGTTTTGCCATGCCGTTACACTTCTGACTCCAGTGTAATAAAGAACTCGGACGCTTCTCTCTGACTCCGTGTCCTTTATTTGGGTTCTTATGCTTTTCCCTCACGGCACTCCCCTAGAGACCCTCTGCTTGCAGCCCCAGGCTGCCGTCGCTATTGTAGCCTTCTTCCTCTCCTTGCAGACCCGCTGCTGAACTCTTTGTGCAGACTCCCGCTGCTGAACTGTTTGTGCAGACTCCCGCTGCCGAACTCCCCTTGCAGCCCCGCTGCTCCCTGCAGCCTCCTCGCTGCTCCTGCTGCTCCGGGGTCGGTCACCGTTGGCCGACGGTGCCGAACCTCGTTCTCTGTGTATGTGGCGATCTCGCCACTCACTCACTCTCCGCCCTGCGTGGCCTCACTCTTTCCCAGTCTCCAATCACTCCCCCTCCTCTTCCGGTTTCTCCCCTTATAGACCTGAACCCTCTCCCCCACGTGACGTAACTCCTCCCCCCATGACGTCACATCCGGAAGGTCGTTTACGCCCGCATTACACATGTGATGAGATTGCTCAGGCAGTTTTCAACTTGCTATTTGCTAGGATATTGAATTACAGTTCTGCTATTTTTACCTAATCTTCTTTTCGTGTATTTTGTGATTTTGGCGTTCTTGCAACCACAGGCATTACGTGGCTTGATAAGAAATCTAATTCCCCACAGAATGAACAAGTATGACAATCTTTCTTCTGAGGCGTTTTAGAATATGTTCCTGGAGAGTTACACATTTTATTATACAGTTTTGATTGAACCTCTTCTCATGTTTATTGAAACAATTGTTTGCAGGTAAACATACATGTGAATATAAGTAAAACACAATCTATTTTTCATATATGAACTTTACGTTTAGGCAATTTCATAATAAAGTAATTTCCCAAAACATCAATACATTTTTCGACACCTAATATATATGGATGATCAATTCTACTGATGTTCTTCAAGGAATGGTTAGCTCAAATTTGCCATATTGTATTGTCATATACATTTTTATACAGAAATCTGAAAACAACATTAAAGAAATTGATGGCCCCACCAAAAGTTGGTTATATTCATGACCACTGATACATTGATAATGCCACCGTCAGTGAATAAAATAATTAACCTTTCAGAGTGTGATATTAAGGCTGATATTAAGCAAAGCTAGCTAACAAACACTTAAGTGTTAACATATATACCACTGAATATTTTAAAGAGTAATAGAAAGTGGTTTTAATATTCTTCTGTTTGTCTGAGTGAGCGCAAGATAGCGTTGGTGCAAAGATATATGCTGGTGTGTGCTGCTCGCAAATTGCCTGTGACATTGCACAATAAGGCAGGCACACTTGTTTGATTGACAGCCTAAAACAGTATCAATAATAATGCACGTAGGCTTTTTATTACATGACAAAAATATTTAATAACACAAATGCCATCACTGGCCTTTGATGGTTACTGCCAAAAACAGGTATGTGTACAGGCAATTTGTGAGGAAAGTACTGTAATATTGTTTTATGATAGTGGGAATAGCTTCCTCAAGTGTGGGGGCAAAGCGAAGAATACAGATGGCTCGATTATTAAGTTTCGACCATGTTCATCGCTTTCGTGCCCATAATTAATTTAAGGTGGTGATAGTCGTTAATATGCACGTCTCGCGCGTTGATTTTTTCCGGTCTGTCCCTAGCTTTCCATCCAGGGAATCCCGTGCTGGAATAACTTTTGACTTGTTAAGTGCTGCCTCTTTGTCAAGGCACGATAATCTCACGGTTGGGATCCACGTACAATACAAATCGACCTTCAGTCGGTCTTACGCTCTTAAAAAATATATATATCATTGCTCTGCTCGGCGCATATGGGGCCGCGTCTAGAGTGGGGAGGGAAAAATGGGGTGGGATTTGCGGTGGAGTTTGCGCTTGGGAGGGAGACTGTGTAATGGATGGGAGAGTGAGGGGGTGGTTGTGGTGGCGGCGTTTGGATGGGTGAGGGGAAGTAGGCTTGTGGGAAGGGGGGGGGATTGGGGGAAGGGCGGTGTGGGGAGTGTGAATTATTCCCCGACGCTTTGCCCAACCGAGCACTCTGTCCAACCGAGCATGTTTTAATGAGGGGAGAGATTATTTGTAAGGAGATTTGTTTTCCTGCCGATAAGCCCTCCTCTTGTATAACGGCTAAAAAGAAAAGCCCATGTAATGGATTAATCAGCCAAGTTTTTATATTACTTTGGAAATCTGTGACTTTTAATAAATGCATTTACATATAAATGGTGGCCTAAGACATGCATAAAATCTCCTAAATATAATATAATTGGTCGCTTTACATGTATAATAACAATGCATGTCTGAAAAACGAAATGAAGGTGCTGTGGATGAAAGGATGTTTGCTGAAGACCTTTGAAAATGTTAATTAGTCACAATTGGAAGTGGTTTCAATTGGTAACCACTAAATTGCATTTACCCTATTTTGATTAAGAAGCTGCTAATAGCAAGTGGACATGTGGACCTTTCAAGCGGTGTAGAGCAGCATTCGTATGACAAAAATATAATTACCACTTTTGTGTAGGTCAGTAACTTACATTAAAATTGCATTTAATACAATTTTTGTAATTAAATTGAGTTACTAGGTGTTTACTTTAACAAAAGTTGGCTTTTTATGTTTTGTAGCAAGCTTCATATAATGATTTATTCCATTGTAGAGGTATATATTGAATATACATATACCCACACTTTTTATTATGCACTAATTGAAATATAGGGGAATTCTTAATTGTTTTAAATTCATATCTCACCCTAAAGGTCATTGCATATGCATTTAAGTTCGATACTTTGTAATGAGAGAAAAGTAAGACACTGTGTATTAAAAACTCTTATACAGCGTGGAAAGCACTAGCTTCAGCATCACTTGGTACGTGTAAAACACAATTATTTTTTGGACAGTGGTTTTAACTGTTCCACCTCCTTCGTTTACAACAGTCTGTCCAACAGTACAATCAACATTTTGGATTGTGTCTTCCATGCACTCAATCTTGTTGGTTTGTTATAGTGGACTTCAGCCCCATGATACCTTGTGACTTAAAATAACACAATTCCAAATGATATCCCATTTTCTTGAGCAGAATTATACCCCATGATTTTATAACCCTTAGTCATTATGGACATTAAGTCTTGCGGTATAGGGCAAAAGGGTTAATCAGGAGACCTCGTTTCCTGCCCCAAGGAAGTGGTGCAGGATGTGCTGTGATGTTTGGTCCCATTTGGCACGTTTGTCTTGTTTGTACTACCTTGGGCGCAAACAAAATGCAAACACATTAATTCCCTTTAGCTGTTTTCTTCTTTGATTTGTAAATGACATTTGTGACTTCAGGGTGCTAAATTATTTCAGTCAGGATGGGGGGGAGGCTGCACAAACAAACATAACAATTAAAGTCCCAGTCATTTCTGCTCTGACTCATGGGTGCTGTGTCTTGCACTGCGTTGAATTCTCGCCCTCTGCATTGACGACCGTTGCAGATGTAATTTCAGGAAGGTCATCCGTTGTCACCCATGATATGCACGGACTAATGTGAAGCCACTGCTGATCTTCATCTTTTATGCCACATCTAACCGCCAGCCGCGAATTACCGTCACCATGAGTTGCCATTTCCAAAAACATGGTGCTCCATGCTGACAGAAAGGTAGGATGCACATTAATAATTAAAAAATATTCTAAAACCAAATCATAGCTTGAAAGGGGATGCAGAGATGAAGGAGGTTAATTGCTGTCGAGGTACTTGCCAATCAGGCACAGTACACAAATTACACATCGCAGATTCTTCCTGTGTTGGCCTCATCGAGATGTCGGCAACTGAGCTATATCTGTCAGTGCAAGCTAAGACGACAAATCTGCTTCACAGCAATGCGGGGATAAACCAAAAAATCATGCAATCTCCGAGTATCAAAGTTGCTGACTACACAGTACGTGTCAATTCTTGTGGAGCTTATATTTACTGCACATCGAGTAATTTTAAATGGGACCACATTTTAAAATATAAAGAGCATTTGAGTATATGAAAACATTTTTGTTTCAAATTAAGTAACTTATTGTAAATGGGGTTTCCCCCCACATACTATTTTACTCTTTATTACTATGTGTTCTTTATGGGAAATGGCCAAAGAATTCACGTTACAGTATTGCTTACAAATGTCCATCCTTCCACTGATTTCATTTGGTTCCAATGATGGATTAAGATGTTGTTGTGACAAGATTGTTTATTTTCAGATTTTTGATTATTGAATGGTTAGAGATTCTTGGTTTTGACCGTATTGATACAGGGCAGTGTGTTCATAGTAGGGCAGTTCATACTGGAGCAGATGGAAGTGAGATTAACCTTCCTTTTATATCTCAGCCTACCAATTAAATACATTAACCCATTTCCCTTGTTGTGTAATATTACTAACACCATACTCAACAGCTCATTTGCAGTCATGGTTGTGTGTGTTGCTTTTGTTAGCTGTTGATTTAACAGCTTTTCAGGACCATTGCCCAACCAAATGTTTATGGATTAGTTGTTGGCAGGCAAAGTTTTACACAATGGCCGAACGTAAAGTTTCCATCTACCTGCATGACTCATTGCCGTTTCACACAGAAGACTCTCCCCGAGTCACTGGTGGTGGTGGTGGAAATAGCTGGCGACATTGCTGTGAACTGTCTACCTCGCATAGCAAAGGAGGCATCAGCGGAGATGCAGCAGCAGTGCATGACAGTGTGGTACCATTCCACCGCATTGTTTCCTGTTGCTTTATTTTCCATGGCCATTGGAAACGGCTCTGCCGGCTCAGGAACAACCCGGGAGTGGGCACAAGGGCCTGTATATGTGTCCCGTGAACATGTGGCTCCTTGGGATTGGCTACTTCTGTTCAATTCCCTTCACGCCTTTCTTGAAGACGTGGGCTGCCATTGATTTTATTGGCTCGAAGAGTGTGTTACCTTTGAAGAATAACAGCAAAAGAAGTTGCTTGGCTTATCATTGGACGCAGCACATCATTGGAATACCATTAGAAAGGTACATGAAAAATTAATTGCAAGGTTTAATCAGCCTTCGATGCTATCACTCCACCATTAATTAAAACATAATCATAAAATAATGTTTTGTCTTAATGCTTTGGTACGGTGTTTGTTTAAAAAATATTTAACTACAGTGTAGTAATACTGTGCGGCATTCATAGTTTGCTGAAGCCTCTGTTGGTTGCTATAACACCTCATCCATAAGCCAAGCTGCCCAGGGGAGCTGAGAAAGCCAAGCCATTGCCGTGAGGGCTTTGTCATCTGCTGCATCATTATACAGGAAGACTGCTTTTGCGTGTCATCTATAATTGAAGTAGCCTTGTTTTAATTCTGACCAGTATTGCTTGCGATAGAGGCAATGCGAATATCAAACCGTGCGGTTTCTTGTTAAATACTGTCGTGATATTATCAGTCTTCTGGTTATCGCTTATGAATCGATCCTGAGTTACTTATCAAGCAGTACCTGGTAATGGATAATGCTTTACAGATGTAAGTTAATTATGCGTTACCAAAATACTGCCTTTGTTGAGCAAAGAGAGTTTATTGTGATATATGCAATTCAAAGGTATCAAAATCCTACAACTGTCAACCAATGTCAATGTATTATTGTGGTATTTGAATTGTTACATTACTGGGGTTTCTCAACAGCTGCCAGTATAAATCATCGTACTGTATTTTTCATGGTGTATCCTAAACAATACACATCACCACAACTTGATGGCCACTGTTTAAGGGTAGACATTGACATTTATTTCGCAACATCTGCATGTTGTTCATTGGTTCTTTGCTTTTGCAATAAAGAGAAGTGTACAAAAACATCAGGGACAAGAGTTGCGTCCTACCCACCATAAACACGGGTTATGTCTTGACTTGTGGTTGGCAGTCTCATCGGTTTCCTTGCTGCCACAAAAGTAACAAAATAGAGCTGGTTTTACATTATGAAAGTAAAAATATTGTGCAACTTTGCTATCTCTTAAGTGACATTGATGAGAAGAGTTAATTATTATACTTCAGCAAAACCGTCCAGTTGCGGCCACTTCCTGACTGAGTCCAACAACAAACCTACGATTTACTGGAAGCTTTGTCATACACTTTGATATGGAAAGCACACCTCTTGTAACCCAGCTTTTGATGGAGCCCCAGTGAGGGTTTCCTCCTTTTTCACAGACCAAACCCAGACACATTTCTCAGTGAGCCTTGGTTTCTAAAAACAACTGCGGTATACTATAATCATGTTCAACTTAATACCACCAGATTCCGCTACAAATAAATTCCTTGCCAGCTAAACACAGATGCCAATTCCCAGACTGTCCGGGTCAAAGATGGACAGGTGGCAATCCTTTTCCCACTCTACCACAGCCAAGGAATCCTTCTCGAGAAACAGATCCTATTTGATGTAGGGATCCATGATTGCTTCAAATATGCATTTCCCAAAAAAGAAATGTGTGCTTGACGAATCCCATTTATCCAAGAAAACTTGACCTGTTGTTACAAGGTTATTGCATTGTGATTGTTGACCAATTTCATTTAAAGGAGTGTTTTGTGTCTGGAAGGGAACAAGTTGTCTGGGGACAACCAGAGAGCAGATAATACTCAAAAGGGTCAACACAGATTGTGTACAAACCTGCCCGCTATACTGCCTCCTCCTGGCCACCTCGCAGTGCAGCGGGTTTGTTTCACATCCACGTGGTTAGGGTTTCCACCTGTCTGGGTTTAACATGGGCAGTCTTGAGAATTATTGGCATCTGTGTTCGGGTGGCAGGAATTGATTGTACCAAGATACGGTATGGATATTGCTTTCAACTCTGCCTCCTAAGTGCTGGACTGCAACAGGCATGGGCCACCATGTGCCACCATGCCTGGGTGCCAAACCTGCATTTGCCACACCCGAAGCAGATGCTACACAGCTGCGTTACGAGAGGTGCTGGATTAGTGTGTGAGTGCATGTGTGCGTGTGTGCAACGCTAATTTTGGTACTCACTGCGGGATGGTGGGGGGGGCAAAATTAATCCATCGTGTTGCCTTCATTCGACAACACTGAATTATTTTTTGCTAACTACCACTTTTTTTAAATAAATGTAATCAAAACGTGGTATTCCATAAACACGTGAGTTAATGCTTGGTCGACAAACTTAGAAATAGTTTGAAAATAAAGGGTTCTAAAGAGCAACTGCGTTCACACATACACCTATTAAACTGGACATTAATTAAGTTTGTAAAGGACGTTGTTGGCACGGCATGAACATGAGAGGTAAAAAAAATTATGTAAACAAAATGTCTGGTGTGGCTGATGGAATTTCTCTCCGATTCCACTTTTGCTGCAATATGTACAAAGTGGCAGTGCAGCTGGTGCCAAATTATTTCGGTGAGCCAGGCAAACAGCAGCTGAGGAAACTGAACCCCATGACACATTGCACCCCAAGGTTGAAGTGCTATCCTTTAGCCACAAAACCTCGCGGCGAGTCAGCCATGTCTCCTCTGCTTCTGAGCAGCTGCCTCGGAAGAAAATTACTACAGTTGAGGTGGCCGTACTTGGAATTTAGAAGATCTATACAAAACGTACGTGACTCACACTTGTAAACAGATATTTACGAGAAAGTGCTCTCTTGACATAGAATGTGTCCTCTGTTTAATGAAGTAACTTGCCCAAGTCGCAGGTGCATTTGGAAGATAAGTTGCTTGTGTTAAAAATAGCAAAAGCAGCAGGATTGGTCTTTCCACGAAGCACAGAGAGCACCTACAAGTTAAATAGTAAATGGTTTATTATGAAATCGAGTGTCCCTGCACATCCGCTCACCTCCAACCCCATCCACCTTCCCTTCAATGCCTGCCAGCTGTAGTATTTGTGTGATATTACATTCGCTTTTTACATGGCCACCGTTTTTCACACACAGATGGTCAGTATCGTTTGTTATCATCATCATCGTACTACATTTATGGCCTTTTGCAGCAGTGTTGCTTAGAACGGCAGTCAGTGGAACCCCACTTTCAAGACCCTCTCTACCCTAACAACCGCTCCTCTAATTCCCAGCGACGATCACACGCTTTTTTTTCTCAACTCGGCGAATGATGTCTCTCGCGAGAGGCCACCCCCTCATTTAACGAGCAGCTATAGTTCCACAGAACGAGTGGTTGTAAATGAGGAGTTGCACGGTGTGCACGGTGTGTACAGTAAATCCATATTTACGTTTTAGAGTCCTGCGATATGGTCTCTGAAAACCAGGTGGGTTCCTAATCAGGGATAATGCACCTTCTCATCCTGCAGTGCAATGCCCCAGCATAGCTTTGACCTAAATGCGTGACAGATGTCACCGTGCAAATATATTTGCAGCTTGTAAAGCTCAACCTGCCTGTCAGCGACATATTGAAAGATTAATATTGCTTCCAGTTCTGCATCCCCCACTGAAATGGTGTTGGCTGCCTGGACCCCACTTGCCCTTGAACAGCATTCACAACACTTGTGTCCCAAAACCAGCACGATTATCCCCTTTCCAATTATAGCCACGTACAATACTAAAGCAGACACCCAGCCACCCATTCTGATTATAACCAAATCTTTCAGCGTAAAGGTTTTTTTTATTGCAAATAACTTTCCTGGTATTAATTGACGAAATCAACATTTTTTTCACGAATGACGATTCGTACTTTTGTACAAATTGTGTTTATTGTAACTTACAGTAAACTGAATGCGTGACATAATGGCATTATAATGCAGTCCTCATTGGCCATGCCACAGGCCAGGGATAAAGCAGCAGAACTTGATGAAAACTTTAAGCAGATAATAGATTAATGCTTCTGGGAAACAGTACTCTAATGTAGAGGACCAGTAAACACTGGCAGATGATACAACAGCTGACAATTTATGAAGAAAATGAATAAACCACAAAAATGATGTATTATGTCCAAAGAAATCACCACTAAACCTATTTAGTCCCACATTCCCTTAATATTTCTATATTAAAACCTCAATGCATAACACTTCCAGTTATCCAATCCTCTAACAGAGTGAGGTTGATCCTCCTCTTATGAATTAAAGGGGGCTCTGATCGTGGGTGCAGACACAATTTTTCAGCATTTGAATCTGTGTTCCACGTTACAGATGGACGAAATCTGTGCACCAGCCAGACACGACGAGCCTCCTCATATGACTCGCGGTGGTGATTTTTTTTTCCCTTCGAGGTACGATACCCCAGCTGCACTAAAAGCGCCCTTGGAGAGGACAAAACCCCCCTTTCATGACCCCCTGCTGGAACTAATTGATACTGGTGGAAAAGGGTCTACTCTGCCTGGGCTTTGAAGCAGGGCTCTCAATCGGCAATTGTTACCTGAATAATTTATACCCGTTGCAGCCCGGCTGCTGGGCATTGCCGGCCTCACGCATGGGTCACCTCCCGTATCCCATTTCGGCGCTCTGTAAAATGCAAGGGAGAAAAACAACTATCTTTGGGATGCACACTGAACAATAAAATTGAACTGCATTAATTTCAGGAGTCTGGATTCAGTGTGTGTAAGTGAAATTGCCGAGAATAAAACTCTAGGCTTGTGTTTTCATCTTTGTTTGCCAATGTGAAAGCCGAGAGGATGTTAAAACTGATCATCAATTATTTAGGTTTCTCCCCTCAAACTCTGCATGTTCAGCTATCCAGGGTTGTTTTATCCGACTGGAGTTTCATAGATTTATTTTTATGCAATGTGTCGATTAAAACTGAATTATACTACGTCAATCACTGATGACATTGCTGTATTTTCAGCATCATGATTCCGTGTTGTTACTGGGAATACATCAATGAAATACAGCACTGATTTCTACAAAAAATTTGTCCCACTACGTAACAAGCTTACGTTGTGGGACTAATTTGTAAATGGTGGAAATGCATTATTCAACTTTAAATAACACGAGGTAAAATACATTAAAATTAAAGTGCTTGGCTCTCATTAGAGGAACACTGCTCCACTTGCGTTGTCCTTCAGCTGTGGTTTAAGTCTTTGTTTTGTGAATTATTTGGTTGGCTACCATTAATACAAAAGTACGCTATAGTTATATCACCATATATATGAGTGTGTGTGTGATGTTGAAGTCTAATGTGAAAGGGGGCACAGTGGCGTGGCTATAAAGTGTGCAGCAGGTGAAACTACCAGCGGCCCCACGGGCCAGAGGGGTGCCCAGTTACTGGACTGATGCAGTGGGGAATCAGATGGGGGATGAGGGCGACATTTTAATTCCTTGGATCCAGGGCCCATGCCACCACCCCCATGCTACGTGGGTGGTGGTGGCCACTGCAGGCACAAATCTGCTCCCTCTAGAATACAAAGCCAAATGTTTGACAAACAAGTCTCATTACAACGATTCATGATTTGGAAATGGTGAATGGGATAATCATATAGGTTTCAAATCTGTCTCGTGATCAGAAAGCAGTGAAGGCCTTTTCCAAATTGTCACTGTAATAATGTCTTGTGATTGAATCTAAATCTAAAGGGATCCCCATCTCTCGGATCTTCTCATTGCTTTGCTTTCAGTTTCTTTATATATATAATTTTTAATCATCGATCATTTTTGTTATAAATTATTCACCGTCTCTTTGCTGATGTGAGCTCCAAAGCGTAAACATAGTGTAATGAAAATTGGTGCCGTATTTTTCATCTTCCATCCACTCCCCCCAATGGACTTCTTTGCCTTAAATCTTTAAATGTTTTGTTTATATTCTTGGCCCACGGTTATTGATATGATCCCAAACACATCAGCAGCTGGAAACTGGGTAGGAGGCTTAACAAATCCATTCCATTCTTTTTCATTACGTAGAAAACTATTACAAATTCTCGTTATCATTGCAAGTCTAGGAGGACTCGACATTGCGGCTGGGTTTTTCCACATTTTGAAAGCCCCATTTTTTCTAATGATTAGCTTTACAGGCCTCATGAAATGGAGGCGTGAGTTGGCGGTTTGTTTCTTGTGTTGTTCGCATCAAGAAAATCCATGGTGAGACCACCCTTGCCAATTTGTGCACTTCATCAAAACCATGCTAGTGGCACCAAAAAAAAACACGTCTGAGGAAGCCACTATACGTACATATTTATTTATTTTCTTACTTTTTATTGCCCCCCAGGATAAATTACTGCAATCTTAACTGCCAGCATATGCAAGGCCCCTAACCAAACATTTCTTCCATGCAACCAACAGTGTTTGCTTTGGATTGGCCAACCAATGGGTTAAGCCTTTCACTGCCAAACTGCAGGAAAATGCTCTTTGACATACTGTGGCCAAGTGGTCTGAAACCACCCCTTGTAAAGTGTTATCAGTGATTAAAATAAACCGTTTGCTTTATGGGTTCCGTTAATTTTTAGCCTTGCTCCCTATCCTTTATTTCGGGAACCTGTGTTGCCAGTTTGGACGTGCTATTCATTCTACCAGGGTACACTTTAAACCGGTTGCATGGTTTTTCGTTGCGCCAACACTACGGTTAGATCGAGTTGCCATTTCAAAAAAGCAGTCCGTGCACGAGTGGGTTAAGGCTCGATTGGTGTGAGACTTGAGCCCTGTTGGACCTAGCCGCTGGAGGGTTTTGTGATTGATGGGTTTGCAGTTTAGTGTCCACAGTCCTGTTTGCCAGTTACATCACATTATTTCAGTGTACCTGCACTGGAAGCCTGGGGACTTGCATGCAAATGCAGCCGTCTTTTTGACAAAGTAATTACATGATTTCATTTGAGGGGACTCATTAATTGCAATTTGCATTTTAAAATTGATTATTTTGTAAGGTTTTTTGTTCTTTCCATTTTAAGCAGGGAACCTTTGTATGCACGTGTACATGCACAGCCCTTTTGTCAATCGACTGCTGGACGAAGGTCTCCCTACGCATGCAGGTCGTGCTGTTTGACCATACTACACCATGCTCGTCTATGAGGGTTGACGAAGGGCGGGAGCATAGAACCACATTGCAACAATGGATGTTGCTGTACTGCCGAGGTCTGAAGAGATGGTGCTTCCCACGTGATTTGGTCGGAGGCTGGCATTTATATACTCTTTGTATGTTTTAATGTTGTTACTTTAGCGACTACATGCATGCTATATAAATAAACATATTTAAGACCAAAACAGGAGGAGTTATCCACAATTCTGGCTGTCGCCTGATGAGGCTGGTTGTAATTATGGGTGCCACGGTGGTGATATGTTAACTACCTCGCCTGGTATACAGGAGGTCGTGGGTTGTATCCCAACCCTGACGCCTGCTGTATATTTGGAGTTTGCATATTCTCCCAGTGGCCGCTTGGATTTTTCTCCCGGTCCTCCGGGTTTTCCCTTCCACATTTATAATCATGCGTTTTAAGAGTATTTGGCTGCTTGAAATGTCCACATGATGATAAGCCACTTCGTTGAGCTATTATTTGTAGCCAGGTCGCTTCTGAAAAAAATCTCTCTAGCTCAGTCGGCCTTACATGGTCAAATGAAAATAGTTAGGAAATAGTTTATTAATTATTGCCAAAACGTCATATTCCAATTGTAAATGTTGTTGGTTTACTCTCCAACACCGGTGTGTTGATGTAGCAACTAATTGGCGCATTTTGTTACGTGATAAACCTTAATGATTGGCTGTCTGGTGGTGGCGGTTTTAATGACATATTTACGCAATCTAACAAAAAAAGCCTCTTATGGATATTGGTCGCGAAAGCTTGTTAAGTGTTAAACCAAAAAAAGTGTTAAACTAAATTTTTTTAATCTTCACTTAAAGCTTTCGTAACTGCAGGAATTCATATTCTTTGGGTCTTTCGGTAAAGCCACGTAGATAGAAACTAATAAAAATAATAACAATATCACGACGTTTCGATCACAACACAAGCAGTCGTCATCATGTGTTGCGATCGAAACGTCGTGATATTATTATTATTATATTTTTATATCTACGTGGCTTTACCGAAAGACCCAAAAAATACAAAAATTATCAACATGGGAAGCAATTCTGAGACAAAAGGCAAGAGTAAAAAATGTGGCCAAGTGGCCTTATTCAGTATGATACGTAATGATAATAAAGAGTAATTCCTGCAGTCACGAAGGCTTCAAATCAAGTTTGAACCACCTCTACGGGGAGGATTTAAGTTTGTTTTCTCTCTCTGTGTTTCTCTTTCAAATTTCACACTTAACTTCTAATCTAACAATCTTTGGAGAACGTAATCAACCAGGCTATGTGTTAACTGTTTGTTAGCCGACTCTCTGTGTTGCATTGCATTACATTTCCAAAAATTTGCGAAGTTTGTTTTCTCAAACTGCCTATTTCTCTCTAAAATTTTTACCAGGCTCTCATTAGTCCATTCGCTCTTTCTGTTCCCCGGCCGCTTCGGGGTGGATTTCCACACAACTCTCTCTAAAATACACCAGGCTTGTTGGGTCTTCTCTCCCTCGGCTGCCGCGGGGTGGATTTCCACACAGCTCTCTCATTGACATGCTAATTTCTCTGTTCCAGCAGACCCACCTCTCTCTGCCCCCCCCCTCTCGCTATTTAAGGCCTCGATACAGAGGCATTGGGTCTCTGTCTGTCTATGTTGTGTGTCTCTGTGTCTCTCTCTGCTTATATGTCTGTCTGTGTGTCTTCGTGTCTGTATTTTGTCTCTCTCAAATTGAGCAATCTTTGGAAGAACGTTATCAACCAGGTAAGGTACTTACTGTTGTGTTAGCCGACTCTGTTGTATTGCATTGTATTTCTAAGTTCACTAGGTTTGTTTTCTACCTGATGACGATTGCTTGTGTAGCAATTGAAACGTCGTATTCTATTATTTAATTTATTTTCTTTCTACCTGACTTTACCGAAAGAACCAAAGAGTAATGATAATGTTTAGGTTTTAATGAGAATTATTCATGCAAATAGTGCATCACTGAGGAGCTACAGAGAAGTTGGATGGCAGCCAGGCGATGTGATGGCGCCAACAATTGCCCAAGTTCTGCAGTGCTCTACATCTTAAGATATTGCAGTCAATGAATGTTTATACATGTGGGAGGAAAACAGAGCACGCGGAGAAATCCCACGCGTGTGAGAGGGAGCAACACTCTATCCCTTACAACAGGGACAGATGATATCAGTCCATACTATTTCTGCATCTGGAGAGCCAGGGGTATGGCACCTCGATGCCCACGGGAAGGGAGTTTCACAGCATTTCTCAACACTTAGCAACATGTGAAGTAATGAGTACAGTTTATGGATATGAATTCATTCATAACGTGGAAACATCTGCCAACGGAAACATCAATTCATATTTTTCTCAGCTAAAAATAAAATAAAAATTTCACTTAATTTAGCATATACATTATAATAGTCATGAGATTATATTTTAATGCCTTTTCAAATATTGTAGAAAGTTGTATACATTGGAACAAATTCTGACAATTAGTACATGTGAAACTGTCTGCTGCAACTGCTGAGATTAGAACACTCTTGTTGAGTAAGTCCATTAGCAGCGCCTCACTTATCACAATCGTGTTTATTGTGTTCCTGTCATATTGTTAGCTTGTTTCATTTCAATCAACTTATTTTTCTAAGCATTTCTGAATAGATTGTTTTATGAACTGTACTGTTTTGCCTGCTATTGTGCAAAGAAGCTGCTATAAAATGTTCTTCTCGTGCTGTATGTAATTTTCCAGAAATATAACACACTTGGTGCTCTATTGCAATATTTTTAGCTGTCCAGGCACGCACATTTAATACAATAGTTCTATTTAGCTGCAGTAATGGTTGCCTTTTTATACAACAGATCTCCCTTGTGTGTTTTAACGAACCAAAATACAATATTGACTGCGTCATTTAATCATTTCCTGAACTTTGGACGGAGTCAATAATGTTTGTTTCAGGCGTGCCACAGACACAGCAGCTCTCTGTCACTATTATATGCTCTAAGTAGGTAATTTTTTTTAACTACTAAAATGTTACAGATTTGCAAAAAATTGCACAAGGCTCCAGGAAGGCATCCCAGAAGTAAAGTCCGCGTGGACTTGACTTCACTGCGGCTGCCCATGTCCAAATTGGCAGCCGTTCAATGATGTGACAAACCCTGGCATCATGCAGACAGCGTGTCCTTTGGATAAACCCAAACAAGCGGGGATGGATTGTTCCTATGCTTGCACTTTTTATAAAAACAGGTTTGTGGCCATGTGTGCTCTCTACTTTAGAGTACTGGTCACACGTTATTGGATATAACTGTACTCTTATTATTCTATCTTGATTTGAAGCTTTTGTGACTGCAGGAATCCATACTCTTTGGTTCTTTCGGTAAAGTCACGTAGGTAGAAAAATAATATATCACGACGTTTCGATTGCAACACAAGCAATCGTCCTCAGGTGGGACAACCACAGCAAGAAAAAACTGCTGAAGTAGGCGAGAGATCTGCCGTGGCACGAGGTTATATAGGCCTCGGCTCGGCAGTAGGGGGGGAGAGAGAAGTGGGGGGGAGCAGAAAGTGGACCCCGCGGCAGCACCCGGGTCACTGGAGTAGAGATCGGAGAGAGATGCACAGAGAGAGAGAGAGAAAGACACACAGAGAGTCGGAAATAACAGCTGACATAGCCTCACACAGAAACAAAATACTTTCACAAAAAACCCATTGAATCACACAGAGACACATAGACTCACATAGACACATAGACTCACACAGGGACAATATACTTGCACAGACCCATAGAATCACAGAGAGACACATAGACACACACAGACCCATAGACTCACACAGGGACAATATACTTGCACAAAGACCCATAGAATCACATAGAGACACATAGACACACAGACACAGACACACAGGGACAATATACTTGCATAAAGACCCATAGAATCACATAGAGACACATAGACACACACAGACACACAGGGACAATATACTTGCACAAAGACGCATAGAATCACATAGAGACACATAGACACACACAGACCCATAGACTCACAGAGGAACAATATACTTGCACAAAGAACCATATAATCACATAGACACACACAGACACACAGGGACAATATACTTGCACAAAGACCTACATAGCGTTCGCTGTCATAGCTGGCCACGTTTGGCTACGAGGATAGAGTTAAATGTTAGTAACTCTTAGGCATATATGCGGTCATGAATAAAAAATACTCCTTAGGGGTATGCCACTGCAGATCTATCCTCAGAGGGCAAATATAAATCGTTTCAAAGGGGCTCTTTATGCTCCAGGGAGTTCATACACCAGTTCACAGCAGCGCCACGTTAACATGGTGAACGTTAAGCTGCGCATCTGCCCAGCGACACGGCACAATTCCCGCACCACAGCCCCAGCTTGGGCCATGCGGGGCGACCTGTGAGGCACGGCCGTGAGGGGGGTGGGGGCAGAGTCTCCGTCCATTCGACGAGGCCCGGACGCTCACCATGACTGCCGCCGTTGGCACTGATTTCCCGCAGCAGAGATCGTGCTCCCGACACGAACCGGTGCTGCGGGCTGCGCGGCGCAGCGAAGCGCACCGAAGCGCGCCGCGCTCGATGCGCCCCATGCCTCACGTGACGGGAGCCCTAGGCAGGGTACAAATAGTCTTTTGAGTTCGATTGCGACCGTGTCACTCTGTCGATTTTAACGGTTCCGTAGTCGCATGCGTGCGGCGATGCCCGTAGTGTTCGCGCACGCCTGTGCGTCATTACCTCAGCTGCCCGATGTGTCCCCGCGCCTTTATTAATTTGTTTTCTCGCTATCTAATGCTTCACAGCAGTGTTGCACAAACATCGTAATGAATGCATCTAATTCGGTACCAAATTGCATCAGTGGCCCATTACGGAGAAAACAAGACTAAGGGGAAAACAGATAAGGCCATGGCGTCAATGCAGCTCAGTGTTGCCAATATTTACATATGTTTAACTTCTTTTGTACCGTACATAGTCAACGGTGCTCATCAGAGGTTCGGGTGAAGGGCAAGAAATTTACATATTTGCAGATTTTGTAAACGTGTAGAGGGCACCAGTATTTTGAGTGGCACAAACGTAGCCCGACCTTTGATGTTAACAGTGTTGCATATGGCTGATTACGTCTGGCATTTATAACAATAAGTGTGTACATGATTTGCAAACTGCACAATAAATCCAGAATCATGACAGTGATTTTTGGTCACAAGAAACATGATTGATGAGTGATATCTGAACCGGTCCTGAGCCATCCATTTCACCAATCCACACTGACCAGCGTGGTCAAGTATGCTAAAAAAATCTCCATGGCTGACGCAGCCTTCAGGAATACAGTCTGCATGCACTGGGGGTTGTATATCTTGAACACTCATTGCTTTCAAGGGGCTCTTACTGAGGTTTTTGCTGGGCACAAAGCTGCGTGAAAGCTTCAGCAAAATCCACTCGCATATTGTGCACTGAAGAACAACACACGCCGTTCTTTTTAATAATAGGGGCGAGGGAGCAAAGCAATGTATCTCAAAGGCAACACCTTGCTTAGAAAGATTACCCCAGTACAATCACATTACACAATGTTGTATAGATCTGATAACCCTAATCATTAGCTGCACCGGCAGTTCACGAAGTCTGTGAGCCGCTTACTGGCAGTTCAGTTATAAATCACAAGATGATCTCCTTGCAGTGGCGGTTACGTGTGTCATTGAGGTCGGCCTAGTTCTCTATCCTCCCGGTTGCCAGATTCACAAGGCACTATCTCAACCAACCTGATAACGTATGGGGGGGTGGGGGGGCCCCTCTCTTTATTTTAATAGAGCTTTTGTATCTCATTGTTAATCTCAGCTGAATCGAAAGAAAGGAGAAAATGTTTTGATTTGTATTGAGAAAGACGCTGTCGACCAATGTACCCGTGAAGAAGCGATCCTGTGGCACGCTTTGCCTGAATAGTCCTTTGTGTCTGAGAGTCTTTGCCAGATTGTGTTTTAGTCCGCATTAAGTACTCTGTATTATTGTAAAAAAAACAGATCAACTGGACTACTTTGTAAATATGCTACGGGTAATAAATGATACGCACAACTTACGAAAGGATGTAATCTAGAGCCAAAAAAACATTGTTACATAACTCAGTGGTGTAGCTATCCGGTGTAGGGGCAGCTTGGGCCAATTCTGGAGTGGCCCAGGCATCGGCTGCAAAGAGAGGGGGGGGGGGCCCATGTAGTACCTTGCTGGGCCCCACGTCGACCACGCTACACCACCATCTATACTTTCACTAACAAAGCACAGTGAGCCATCGTCAGTGATCAGATACCTTGTAGCACTCCCGTGTTAGAGCACTTGCGCATATCTCCAGGAGACAGGAAGAGTGTTTTAATTGCTCGTCTCATCTCGCATTATTTGACGTGACGATGCGAGCCGAGGCTCCCCGCCATTGGATATTTTTGCGCCTGCTTAAATTAGCTGACGGCGCTTCTAAATGACGATGTGACTCGCAGTGCATTGGCATAGGCGGGCTTGCAAGAGGAGTTGTTGCTGGTGGCAGAAACCCACTGCCACCCCTCCCCCCATAACGTAATTGCCCATGTTCACAATGGCCTATGTTCATCCTTGTGTAAGCTCGAGCACCTACAATACAAACGGGAGATTGTGTGCAGTGCCATTGAAGATGGTACGTATTATAGGAGACACTTTAAACAGTACAAAGGACACACAGTACGGACAGTGTGAATGAGACGGTGCAAATAGGACGGGCAATAACAGACGAGACTCCCAAAAAAAATACGAAAAGAGATTTGCTTATTAAATCGAATCTTCGCACTAAATTATGACAGCTCGTCAAAAATCACACGATGAGGGGTTGCAACATTATATGTCCAGTATTTATCCCGACCTCAGCAACTCCGTGCAAAGGAGCGACGTGTTTAAATTGGCTGGGCTGTGAATCACCGTGCAAGCGCATTAACTGCGAGACACCAACTATTCGTATTGTTAAATTGCATGCACTTTTTTTGATTGTATGTAATGCTTGAAAGTTCAAAAAAACTATTTGTGATAGGACCTTAAAACAGGAGTTGTCTGGTGTGCATTATGTTGTCAACAGTTAACATCAGGAGCAGAAAATCCATCTAATCAGAAAATAACCATTGTAAAAGTGAAACATAGGCTTAAAAGTAGGATGGGGATTGTTTAGTAGTATTTGTATGTGTTTGGGTGATTTGTTTACCTTTCCTGTACTTTGCACTACTAGCGCGTTTTTGTATTGTTTGTTCTTGCAATGTTCTTACCCTCCCCTTCTGGACATCTGTGAAAAAAAGCTCTCATCAGATTATAAATACATTTTCTGATTCTGAAAGTCAAGCACAGGCAGGTGTAAAGGGGAAAAAGTGTCTGTTTAAAATGGCAAAAATGAGACCACGTATTAGAGTTTTGAGGGATGTGTATGAGTAGTGTGGTGTGTGCATGTAAAATTACAGGGAATGCATTCGCATCCAGGGATGCAATGGGACTTGTGTCTGGCTTGTTGGTGGGTCTCGTGTGTGAACATCACTGAGCCAGCGCCCAACCTCCCATGAAAAACAGCCCAGCTATGAATAATTTAGAGACGAGGGAGACTTTTTTGGGACGGTCACGTCTTCCACAGTCGCAGGCTATGAGCGTTGTCGATGGTGCTCCACTTGGATAGCTGGAAGAAAAACTGAAAAAGCAGACCACACTGCACCAGAATCAAAGAAGGTCCTCCTGGGTTTTTTGTGGAGAATGTACGGTTGTTTAGTGGTCACCTTCAGAGGCTTTCCAACAAAATAATTTGCAGATGGTAATTGGGGTCTTGGCTGGTGGCTGTGTGTGGAGCTAATGAAGAGATTTACTGGGATCCATGTATTAATTGAGAACCTAAATCCCTAGACATTGTTAATATTGGATTTGGTGTTTAGGTCTTCAATCATTCACTATTCAAATATGCGCTATTTAATTGTCGTTCGCTCTGCCCTGCCCTGCATCTTTACTGTATTGTATGAGGGCAGTTCGACGATTTCTGGACATACGTTTCAGATATTTTTAAGATGTGGGAAATAATTTGTGTAATCATGACTGGTGCTTTACACTTGGGCATAATGTATCAACCATTCAGGAATTTGAGATGTAAATAATTTGCCAACCTGTCTTGATAAGTCAGTAAGGGCCATAAAGAACACACATTATCGGACATACTCTATGGGCGATGGGGATGCGCGATGGAGAAATCAATTAATTACGTGTCAACTCACGGACATATTCCATACACAGGCCACAGTTTGTAAAACTATAGACAAAATAACACCGAATTATAATTATTATGAGGGTGATTTCTAAATGTTGACTATAAGGTTGCCTAATTCGTGTAACTGTCCAGTACTGAAATGTGAAGCAACATCTTTCACCTTGTCAGTGTGCATTACTGTGTGCATTATTTATGTATTGTGGGAGTGCATATGTGCCGGGACAGTACGATACATCAATGCTAACCATATTATCAATGTTCTGATGGATCGTATCGATGTATCACATCATGATGATCCGAAGCCTTTTCAGCTGCTCAGTTCAGCGTAACGAAAAGCACCACCTTGCAGCGTATGGCACCGATCGCAGGGTAGTACAATATTAGAAGCTGTGACATGCATATCGGATTTAATGTAATTAGCTCTCCAGCGTGACGGCCAGCACTAATTTCCAAGATTATCGATTTCAGCAATAATGAGTGTAATGAAATTTGTGAGTGGACAGGAGAAGAGACGGCTGGATTGGGCTATTATTGTGCCATTACTTAATTGGCTGGATGAACATTAGCGGCATAGGACCATACATTTGGCTGGTTTATCACATGTTTATATTGGTGCATATGAATAATGCATTGGAATATTTGTTTACAATTACCATGCGTTGTACTTAATGTACCGCATACGGTCAACTCGCGATTAACCGAGATAATGGGTAGGAGGGGTGGCCAGAATAAAACAACAACACAAATAATGCAACAAATGAAGAAAATTATGCTCTAAAACACACGTATTGCTTTATGAATGTAGTTTGGGCTTGAAGACGAATAATAACGTCTGTTTTATTGTTTTTCTTTAAGTAATCGGTTTACCAGCTGACATTTTTGTGGTCACTTGAGCATTGAGTCACTGCCCCTCGGCGAGGGAGGAGCAGCAAAAAATATAATCAGCGCTGCGCACGTGAAAGGTCTGGATGAGTGGTTAATCTGCAATCGTGATAATCGAGAGTCAACGGTCTTAGTCATAATAAAAACCACAGCATTCATGTTTGTATCCGAATCGCTTGTCGTGTACAAAAGAGCCACGTTTTCACATGTGAATAAGGTGTGAGTGCAGTCACGGGCAGCGAGTGAGTTAACAGCTTTGGCGAGGCGGCCAGACTAATTCCCTAATGAGCTCAGAGGTACGCGCGTGTACACGGCATGCGCACGCATTTACACACAATCACACACCAACTCCTACAGGTATGGCACTCGTCCGTTTAAATGAGGGTCCTTACGCGTGTGTATAAGCGTGCCATGATAATAATAGGTGCTCGCTAACAGCACTTGCCCCAACAGACTGTTCAAGGCTACGTGCGTGATCTTTGTCTTCGTGTAAGAGTGGCGTGTGCTCACACGGGACGGGCTTTTGGAGCACACGGGCGCATGTACACTTGCGTCACAACACACACACATGAGCGTGTAATTGTTTTTTAATGACATTATAATATGTCATGGTTGCACATGTAGAGAGGATGTTACTGGAGGAACGGTAAACACAATTGTGTGCAGAGTCTGTTGACCGTGTTGCGTGGTGTGCATACGCTTGTTAAACAACAGCGGGTGGGCCCCTTCACCACTGACACAGCTCATAATTGTCCTTTGTATGCGTGCTTTAAACACACATAAGCAGTGTTCACGTGTTTGGAATGTGAAACGGACTCTTTATTTCAACACGGGAATAATGAAGAGGACACTTTCTCCTCCTGTTCCATGTGAGTAGCAGACATTCTCCGCTCAGACATTGTCATGTCTGGTAGCAAGCGTTACACTCCCTGATGTTTAGAGCAATTGAATAACTATATGCAGTACAATCTTTGAAAATATATATACTTTCTTAAATGTTATGTCAAATGAAAGTCGGTGGGGTTCGTGCCCATTTGTGGATGGAAATATGTTCTCAACTAAAACGTTGACGGAAATATATTAAATCAGTATACACTCAGCCAAACTGCAGGGCATCTAACAAACAGTTGTTCAGCTGCGGCGTGTCACTCGTGATGTAATGCATGCCTGGTGGCTGTGCAGAAAACAATTATGGTACTTTTCATTGAGAATTGAAATTAATTATTTTTGGCTCCCAAGATGAGTTTATAGCTGTGTTAAATTGAAATATGAACACGAAACTAATAAACTTCGTCGTGTGGACTGATGGTGCATTGAATGTTTACTGTGCAAGCAGTATTTAAAAATGGTTGCATTCTGAACTTAATTTCCTCTTTTGTAGAAGTTCTCCCCTCTTTCTCAATATGACAAGGCAGCCGTGCAATTCCGTGGCCTTTGTTTCAGGGGAAGGGTTTAAGCGGCTTCTCTCCCCTGAGAGTGCCTTTACTCAGAAGAAAGGCACCAGTCTGTCTGAGGGGGAGGAGGGTAAGTGTTGAGCATAAGGGGGTATCTCTCAGCATACAGTCAGTGGTGCATCCTCAGAGCTCACCGAGGGGCAGCACTGTTTTAACATTGACACAAAAGGCTCCACCCTCGCCACGAACTCTGCCTCCGTGGAGGAGGCCCATGGTCCGAAACGTCTGCCTAATTTATGTCTGTTGTCGTATGGAAGGACGACCGCTGGCCAAAACGATTATTTATTTATAATGGTAAACCACTGCCAGAGCAGTCTGGTATTTAGTTTTTTTTCCATAACCGTTCAAACCATTGTATTGCTCTTTGTTTAAATAGTGTTAAGAGTGCATCTTTTTAAATACAACTTCTGTGTGTGTGTGCGCGCGCATTGGGAGCAAAAGCAGTGCACCTTGCACTTTTGAGGAAAAACTGTGGTTCTCAGTATCCAGAGCGCAGCGGCAGCTGAGAGTATAACGCGTCATGCTAGTTAGGTACGGCGTTAATCTGGGCCGGATTGCCGTTTGCAGTTTGATAAAAGTATACATTTACTGTATATACAGGGTGGCCTAAAAGTCAGGGTGCATAGAGTTAATTGATGTATTTTAACACTGCCATTATACAATTTTAATTGTTTGTGGTTTAAGTGAATATTTGATCTATTATCATTATTAATATATTTTTTCGTCTTTCTTTGGGGTCACCTCAAATCTGTCGTTTACAAAACTCGACCAAGGACCCTGAATGAATTGAGACAAAACAATTTATTGATGTTCAAATATTACACTTACAATCTTATTTTTATTTCCTACATTTATTTCAAAAGATAATTCATGCATGCATGAATGTTCATGGGAGTCAGTTTGAACGTTTGCTAAAATAAATATCCTAACTTTTGGGCAACCCTTTAGGTCATTTTCAGTGCAGCTCGCACTGAAAATTACCTGCCCAGGCTTTTGTAAACAAAATACTTCATCCTAGGAGACCTGGATTCAGACAGCCACTGTTAAATCTAAATGAAGACTTGATCCAGAACCAGTTTCCAACATCGCCATAAAATCAGCGTGAGTGACCGTGGTATTTAAGACCATTAGAGGTTGGTAGTGTGTGCGCCACAAGGACCTTGATTTTCTGAAATTCTATTGCAATCGATTTGCGATTGCTGTCGTCATATCTGGCTCATTGTTCAATCATTAGACCGATTCACACCAATAACCCCACACCGCCCGCCTGCCTGTCAGAAACTAAATCGACCAATCACACGATCACATGCTAACCCCCGTTTATGGTACGTCAAAGATGATTGGTGGGTTTTCGGGAAAGTAGGCATTGACAACCGGAGGAAATTGTTCTCAAGATAGGATGAAGCCTGATTATGGGCTCAGTGTAAAGGTGACCCATCTGCGAACACAGCATGCTTTTAATGAAATGTGTTGCGTTCACAATATTTAAGTAGGTTTTTATTGGTGTTTGGTTCAGCAGACTTTGGGAAGAATTGTATGGCAATAATACATATGAACGCTTTTTTTACGTATTCAAGTGCTTTAACTGGAATAATCCCTTCACATTGAACATCTCGTTTGCAAGGGTGTCTAGAGTGTCAATTGACATGTTGTCTATTAATATGCCTAATTGGTAACAAAACATTTTTAAACGACAATGTCACCAGAATTTCCCACGCCCTGTAGACATGTTAGTGCATTGCTTCAGCAGGGTTTTCCTGATAAACTAATCATAGTGGCAGCACAAGATGTTAAGTCATTTGTCTTTGTGTGCATTCTTGCATTGCATTCTATAAAAGCTTTGGCTCTTAACTTGTAAACACGAGATGGCATCGTACGGTGTAGCCAAAGGTCGTAAAGAGGTCAAGTTTATATGGCTGGTGGCTTTCAATAAAAAGAGTGATTGTGTCCAAACAAAAATAAGGAAACCCAAACTGTGCATCGTGGGTGTAATGCAGCATAATTAGGGAGGGTGGGGGGGTCTGCACGTTCATGTTTGACTGTCCCTAATCGAAAGTACCGTTTAATCTCTTATTCATTTTGCATCTGCCGCCCACTGGGCCAGCGGCTGGTGGCACAAGAGAAGGCGAAAGAAATAGCATCTTCTAGCCTTGATGGAGTCTTATTTAATTTAATCTGATGGGCCCCATGAGTTGATGCCAGCGTCTTGTGGCAGAGATTTTGTCAAGTGACCCAAGGCCAAGAAACCAACCTGAGCCACTCATCGCTACTGTTGTGTAATATTTTAAAAGCAGCTTTGCTATTTCAGTTGCACTTATTTTTCTAATCAAATAGATTTTCTGGTGAGATGAGCAACGAGGGAGTGCTCCTCTCTTGTTTACAGCCCTGAGGCAACAGTGGCAATTCCTTGCTCCTATGGCGGGGACCAGTCTATGCATAGGACAACGACTGTTGACTCCCCAACAAACCGATACTCATTGTATCAACGCATAGGGATGATGGGCTGAATAAACCCTCCACCAGCATTTTAACTTGCAAGCCTTCCGATTTCGAGCCTCTCCTGCTCTATTGCAAACATAGTATATCGTACACAAAGCATATTGCATAGTAGGCCTGCTTTCAATAGAATACCATTTTATATTTTGTTTCTACTTAATGTTGTAATTTGGCTAAGTCATTTTTTTTCACCTTCCAGAATACAATAATGCAGCCGTCACCAGATGACCGGCAATGATAGCTCAGTGCCTGACCACTACAGGTCATTCATTACATGAACCTCTGGAATATGGTGAGCGCCCTTGTAAGCTTAGAGAGGACATCCTTGTATTGTGTTTGTATGCAGGTACACATGCGCATACACTGTGTATTGTGCTTAATCCCTGACTCTATCTGTAACCCCTGGCCCCAGCGCATCTGTACAGGAATGCAAAGAGCCAGGGCATGCTGTTTATATGCATGCCTGTAACCCAGTATACTTTGGAGGATTGGGTTGGTATAATCACAGATTTTGTGAAACTCCCAAACCTCCTGTGCTGCGAGGTAATGGCAGGACAGCAAGTAGGTTTGTAAACACATCTGATGTGGGCACTCATTTATCTGTCAGTGTTATCTCCCCCCGTATGGGTGGGTTTTCTCCGGGTACTCCAGCTTCCTCTCACAAATGCCAAATACTTTTAAAAAGAAGGAATTGGCCAAACATTTCGATTTAAAGCTTTCGTGACTGCAGGGATTCATCTTCTTGGTTCTTTCGGTAAAGTCACGTAGAAGGGAAATAATAAAATAATAAAAATAAAACATAATAAAATAATTCTCACGACGTTTCAGCCACAACGCAAGTAGCCGTACCAAGAAGATGGCCAAACATTCTAATGCATCACCTTTTTGAACAGAAGCTTTTAAACTCACTCAGTATAAATTGCGCATGGGTTGTGACGTGCAAGTGCTGTTAAAAACGTGTTGAGATCAAGACGCTATAATAATCCGCCACAGTCTAGTTTAAGGCTTGATAGTATTTGTGTACTGTACGAGTAAAGTTGCGTACAAACACCTCAATATTTTTGAACGAACAGCATAAGGCCCCCCTCCGCACCTCTAATTAGCACGGTTGGCTACGTACGTCTGTGAAAGAAGTTTTACATACATATGTCATGACAGTAGAGCCTGCATGCGGTGTGAGGGCACTAGTGGCCACGGGTGGTAATGACAGGGGAGTCAGCCTGCAGTGTGAATGCACTAGTGGCCACGGGAGGTAATGACGGGTATCAGTTGAATGCGAAGGGACTGGTGGCTACGGGAGAATGTTCAAGAAGGGAGCGTGGTCAGGTGTTGATATATAAGGGATATGCGTGGGAGACTCTGCTGTTGTAGTGGGATATCTGCCTGATGTCAAGTGAACGTGTCATCAATAAAGTGCCATCTCAAGAGAAGTGTGTCACTCGTCATTACGTATACATCATTTGTTAACGATGAAGGCATTGAAAGTATTTTCTTTGCAAGTGTGGTTATACCCAAAAAAAAACACAATTACATTAGCAATAATAGGAAGTGGCCCGAAGTGTGTGTGCAGCTTCTGTAACAGTTGTTTTGACCAGCCCCTGCCTTGTACATAGGTGCTGTGGTTTACTATAGTTAGGTGCAAGTGTGCCACTGTGTATGCGTAAGGATTTCCTTGTGTGTGTGTTCTCTGTTTATCAGTGCAAATTACACAAACGACCTCCGAGAGGACTGTAGTCAGAAGGTTTTTGTAGTTTATTGAGGGTTAACAACTTGATGCCCTTGCGATGGGACGAATAAACAACATCGGGACGTCACGTTTTACTCCATCGTTCCTATTCTGTAGTGAATGGGGTTTCACGTTCACTTTGGTTTTTCTACAAGGTAAGTCGAACTCAAGAGACCAGGATAAGTCTGATTTGCGAGAGTGACTTGGGCCCTCAAAATGACAAGAGCCAAACAAATAAAATAATATGCAGGAATTTAACAAATGTAAATCAATGAAATAAATATAAAATACAATAATATCACGCAAACATAAATCAATGTAAAATAATACATTCCCAGCAGCGCAGGTGGGCTCCAGCAGATGATTTTTAGACCGATGGTAGTACAATTACAAATTAAGTTACAGGTACATGAAACAGATATAGGGTAATTATTTTACTAGCATGTAAACAGACAAGGATATATGATATCAAATGCAAATGAAGTTGTAAAGAATATCTTGATTTGAAGCTTTAGTGACTGCAGGAATCCATACTCTTTGGTTCTTTCGGTAAAGTCACGTAGGTAGAAAAATATAATTAAAAATAAGATATCACAACATCTCGATCGCAACACAAGCGATCGTCCTCAGGCGGATAAAATAATCCAGCAGTGGAACTGCTAAACCAGGATAAAGAATAGACATCTTCACTTCAAATTGTGATTTGGATGGGAGAGTGAGTAACCAAGGACATTTTTGAAGCAGTGGACTGCTGGACCAGGATAAAGAATAGACATCTTCATTTCAAATTGTGATTTGGATGGGAGAGTGAGTAACCGAGGACATTTTGAAGTGATGGAATTCCAGGAGTTTGGGGCAATAACAGATAATGAGTGAGGACCTTGTACTGTATTTGCTTTCTCCTTGGTACAATGCATTTTAGTTTCGTGGATGTGTTCAAGATTTTCTAGGATTTTGGGTTCTGAATAAACACTTTGGAGTAGAGGTGACAGTGGTGAGTGGAATAGTTTGTAAGATAACGTGTAAGGCAAATCCAAATTGTGTTTAGAGACTTGTGTAGATTGATTTGTATATCATGTCAGCATAATCTAGCACAGTCTAGGATAGGTAATAATTTACATTTATAAGGTGCAATCCATCTAAGGATCTTAGTGTGCCATGCATGAAGTTAGGAATTATAAATACTACCAACGTCCAGAGTCCACTGGGTCATACATGAGAAAGTGTAGGCCAGGCGAAACAGGCGAGTCTTTAGAGAAGACCTAAACAGGGTGAGTGAGCTCGCCTCTCTAACCACTGGTGGGGGAGGGTGTTCTTTAGTCTTGGAGCAGTGCATGCACAGGCTCGGTCACCCCAGGTGTCGAGTCGAGTTCTCGGGACGTGAAGCAGATGTAAATCAGTGAATCGGAGTGGTCGTGACGGTGCTTGCTGGTGTATCAATTGTTGAATGTAAAATGGTGCAAGGCCGTTTACGGTCTGGTATGTTAGCAGCAATACTTGAAAGTTGTATCCGAAACTTAATTTGAAGCCAATGCAGAGATTTTATGATCAGGGTAATGTGCTCACGGGATGAGTTTCATGTGAGCATCCTGGCAATCGCGTTCTGGACCAGCTGTCGTCGGTCCAAGAACTTCATAGCAACCCTGAGTAGCAAGGCCGTAGCCATGGAGTCAACATTGGGGGAGACCAAATCTTCCCGGGGGGCTGGGGGTCCCCCCCCCAGAAAAAAAATGTAAATTTGAAAACGAATTTTCTGCCTAAAATATAAAAAAAAATGCACTAACACATAGGATTGACTTTTTATTTATTTTTTACAATAATCTCTTATAGTGTGTTGTATTACATTGCTCTGTTTATTTCTTTTTTACCTTTTCTTGTTTCATTGTATGTAATGGCAGAGATTCGGGATTTATAAAGTACAACCATAACCACAATCATATAAACATAAATCTATTTTATAGCAATATATTGGGGGGGACATTTTGAGCATATTTTAATATTGGAGGGGGGATGTGTCCCCCCTCCAATATTAAAATATGCTCAAAATGTGTCCCCCCTTCAATATATATGATAATTACGTCCTTGCTGAGTAGTAACAAAGCATTGCAATAATCCACGTGAAAGAAAACAAGAGGGCGTGCGCTAGTCATTCCAGGTTAGTAGGTGAAAATGTGACGTAAGCGGGCAATGTTTCTTAGGTGAACGAAAGATGTCTGGACCACCTTAGAAACATGCCTATTGAAGGAGTGTGAATGGTCGAAAAAAACGGCAAGGTTTCACGGAGCAAATGGGTACATTATCAATTTCCAGTTTAAGTCACTCAGAAAAGCAGCTGTTTCGGAGATCCGATTATTAAAATATTGCTTTTGGATGTTTTGAGTTGTAGGTATTTCTGATTCAGCAGTGACTTTATTAATTTTATTGAAGTGATGAGTTGTGAGTTAGTTGTAGTGGATTGGAGGCAGAGATGGAGATTTTTCCCTATCATCTGCGTAGCAATGATATATCAGTCCAAGGTGCTTAAGAAGTGAACCCAGAGGTGTTAAATAAATATAAAACAGCAAGGGTCCAAGGAAATTTACATGCTGCTGTGTAGATGTAAATGTCGTGACGCCTGTTGGCCTTTGTGGTCGTTTAAACCCATTACGTACAAGCAAGACTAGGGGTTGGCAACCAAAATAACAAAAAGTGATTTTTTTTTCGAATTCAGTAAAACAAACCCAATATTTCAAGAGCTGCATTGCACGTGATTATGAGACGGTCCTCGATAAATAACGTCATGGAGCATGCGGCTGCAGAGCCGTAGGTTGCCGACCCCACAGCTGTACAAATGAAAAGTATCTGCTAAGTTTAGTTGTGAGGATTGTTCCTCAACATACCGGGAAGCTAAAACAATAATAATTGGTGCGTTCAATGTTTGTACATGTGACAATTACATTATTTTGGCCGTGTTGGGTGGTGAACGGTTACACAACAAATATTTCGCCAGATCATTACGTGGCCTAACCCAAAATCAATTATTACACAAATAGTAAATTAACACGTGTGCCACTCACTGCATGTTTTTACCTTCGACATGTTCTCGTCCCGGTGACGAGATGTTAACTGCCTCGCCTGGTATACAGGAGGTTGTGGGTTCGATCCCGACCCTGGCGCCTATATATTTGGAGTTTGCATGTTCTTCCTGTGGTTGTGTGGATTTTTCTCCCTCTCCGATTTTTCACTCCACATTTAGGAATATGCATTTAGAGTATTTAGCTGTTGTAAGTTTCCACAAAATAAACCACTTCGATGAGCTATCATTTGTAGCCAGGTCGCTTCTGAAAAAGAGCTTATAGCTCCGTGGGCCTTACCTGGTAAAATAAAAACGAGTTTATAGTTTTATTTCTCACGAACCTGACACTGCCTCAGCCACAACAGAAATCTTCCAACACTGAGGGCTTCCGGTGGGGTGTGATGCGGGGCCCCATAAGTGACAGGTGTTGCCTCCAAGGCAGTCGTTGCATTGCGGGTTGACGGCTTGTGGTGTGGCTATGCACAAGAGTCAAAATCACGTTGTAAGGACTTTTCCAACAGCTGCGGTATAAAACCAAGTGTTTCACCATCAATGCCGCCAATCCACGGGAGCTTTTTTACGGTATACGTTGAGCAATTACGTTTTGCAATTACCGCAGGGTCACGGACATGTGCAGAAAGAGGCTTTTGGTATGGGCACAAAGTGGGCTGCTTCCTGACTTATCCTACCCTCTACCCACAATGCCTCACTCGCATCTCTGCGCTGTGAGTGGGTGACGAGGTTTCGGATAAATGCAATGATCGTGAGTATTCTGGATCAGTAGTCATCAATAATTAGACTACGTTACAACCTTAGCAGCGGTAGAGTACAGCTGTGAAACTTGGCTAAGTTCTTATCAGAGCTCACAAGTACAAGTAGCCTAAAGTGAAACTATCTTTAAAGGCTCAGAATATACAAATATATCTTGACGCGATCGGTTGTTTGAGGTCCAATCATGGCGTGGGAATAGTTGCATGACAGTCGCGCCAAAGTAATACCTTACAACTTTGTCCAGGACCGTAGAGGCAAGCTCACATTTTTTAGGCACTTTGCTTGCTGGCGGTGATGCAAAAAAAAAACATGCCGTTCGTGGAGCCAGGTGGGCTTTAATGTCAGCCGCGTGCAATGTCTGTGCGATCGGATATACAGCTGTCGATTGCCCCCACCACACGTGTCGCTCAAAGCTTTTAGGATCGGTCTCTGCGGAAGGAAAATATTGTCTTTGTGTGGGTGAGGCTACTGGAGCGAGGTATTATTTTTTTGCTGATACAGCTCTATTGATTGGACGTTTTATCCCACTTTTTTTGGTCATAATTGTCTTGTTGTTTTCATATTATCAAGTGCCTGTGGATAAGGGATGTGTGTGGTTTTTTTTAAATGGCACGGTTTTTTTTGCCCTGTGTATGATTCGTAGATGGTTTTCAGATTATTGTACTGGCGCAGTACCTTTAGATCTTTTTTTTTTACATTACAGATACGGTGTGCAATAAAACATAATTGTCTTCAAAACGTATATATATAACCTGCGTAGCTTTGACAAAAGAAATGCTGCTCCATTTTATATGACATACTGTACCAAATTTCCTATTAGGTTATTGAGCATTCCTTCACATTTTAGGGTAATATCAGAAAGGCTGTGCACGGTTTGTCAGACTAATCGAGTGCGCTGTATAAGGATCTTTCAATGTGCTAATGTACCTTTATCAGCCGGTGACAGTTTTAAAGAAAAGTTCTGAGGTTATCTTTTTTGCAAGCACTCTCAGAACTGCATGCTGAAGGTACACCCTGACCCACTTTCACAACGCCATCTCTCCTCTATAGAAAAGGGCTATTGCTCATTCGTAATCATCTTCATCATCAGGCCATGATCAATCCACTGCTGGAAGAAGGCCTCCCCAAGCCACCGCCACCTTTAACAATCCAACCAGCACCTAAACATGCACTGATCTCATTGTTCCTTCTCATCATTTGACGTACCCTCGGACACGTTCCACACATTGGCTGCCACTCCGTTTTTATTGTTGGCCATCGTCCATCATCCCTTCTAGCGACGTGTATTGCCCAAGCCTACTTAACTTTTCTTGATGGTTTTGTTAATGCAAATGTTCATTCTCTAATCCATGTATTTCTCTTTCTGTCTCTCACTGTTATTCCAAACGTGCATCTCTCCATGCTTCTCTGCGCAACTGTTACGTTTTTGTTTTATATCTTATGTTAATCATGCTCGTTACGTGGATCTTGTTGATCTTTTTCCAATCTTCTATGTCCTATGGCAATGCTAGTCATAAAAGTAATCAATGCTTATGCTTCAGGTGCACTAAATATTTTCAGAAATAATTCGTATTTGTAAAACTTTCAATAAATTGTCATTCGACCTGTGTTTATTTGGCGATGATAGTACTGCAGCATAAGTGGTGTTTGGGTAAGTGTAGGTTTCTTAGTGTGTTTCATACCAAAAATATACATTTACTGAGATGTAATCATGTTATTTTGGTACATACAGCCCTTGGAACTGCGGTGTTCTCTTTGTGCTTGTTTTACTTCGTTCTTTGAATTGGGCTGTGGTGGATAGTGAGTTTGAAAGTTGATGAGGTCAGTCCGAGATAATTTTTGTATTCTGCTGATTGTGCTTGGCACCACACCCAATTTGTGTGTTTGCGTGCGTGTTCCTTTTTTTTTACCTCCCTTTGGGCAGAACTATCGTTGCAAGGAACCTGGCTTCTCATAGCTCATGACTTTAAAACACTCTCACGATTGATGTCAATTGATCTGCAACGCTGCAGAAATGCAGCTAAGACCATTTGGATGTTTTAAGTAGAGCTTTGGCTGCAGTAGTTGAAAGTTTTGAACCTGTTTACTGGCTACTGACTTTCTGGAGATTGGATTAATAACTTTTTGGTTTCTTATCAGAAGTGGTGTGGGTATCTTGCCAGGTTACATAGAGTGTACATTTAAATCCCATAGTTTTCATTCGCATTGCTTTTTTCTCACAGCATAACTCTACAGAGATTGATAGTGTGTGTATGTGTGGAGCGTCTACCATCACAAGTTTACACGTTATATCGGGAAGAGGGCAAATTACAGGATTCGTGTATCCTTTGTGTCACATGATTGATGTGATATTTGGCTCTTTGTAGCACAAAGTTGTAGTGGTATTTTTTTCTGTACCCTCTCCGGAAACCATTCCTTCGATGCAGTGTTTCAATTGTCTTGGCAAAACACCCCAAAAAATTGGTCAGTGTTTGATTTTTCAACAGTTCTGTGTAGCATCCAAAAGGGCCCTGTGGCGAATCAAGTTGAGTGTAAATGTTTGGAAGTGTTGACTTCATCTGAGTTAGTAGGCCCCCATACCACAATCGAAATAACTTGGAATTTAAGGGCTTAGGAATCGTCGTGTATTCTGTCAGTGCCAGTGTTGAGGTGGGTTTTTTTGTGTGATTGCAGCAATCTTTTCCGTGATTGCCTGCTGCTATTTATCACCTGCTCAAAACCGTGCAATCTACTAAAGCCAGCAAGTCTGTAAGATTGGAAAGAATTGGCTCAAGTAGCCGCGTACCCGCAATTCGCTGCAAATTTCATCCTCAATTGTGTCGCACGTAAGGCAGAAAAGCAGATTAACCATTCCTCTTTCAGTTGCCTGGGTGCCATTGGTAAAATGACCTTCATGATGGGTTTTATTTGGCTTGTTGTTTCTTTCACAAGATGCCCACAACTGCTGGTATCGGGGACGGTGTCCATGTGCAGTTTGGTCCCAGTGTAAAACTACCAAGTGGCGGTTCACGGAAAATTTTAATTTTTCATAAAAATAAAAAAGCATTTGAGCCTAGACAGACGTTGACAAATTTTAGCGTTACAGTATTTTATAAAAAAGAAGGTTAAAACACTTGTGATTGATGTGAATTGATCAGCGATGTAGTGCGCTGCAAGAGGGGGTGGTCCGACACCTACGTGACGATTCTTTAACTGTGAGGGGGGGCGTTCACGAAATCGGTGGGAAATGGACAGTAATCCCACGGGTGACAAGAGTTCACCGTAATTGTAGAGGGCAAAGGCGAGGGTCGAAACGCTCGTGCACGCGGCGTTAGCGGGAACCGGGGACGCGGTGGGGGGTCGACGCCTTCCCTTCACACGTCGTGTCATCGTTGTGACCAATCAGGTGAGCGAGGCGCCGTGCTGAGAGCGACCGGGCGCGGCCCCCCCCCCGCGCGTAACGATGGGCCTCGGAGGGGCCCACCTGCCGGTGCTGCCCCCGACGGCCCTCATCCTCCTGGCCCTGCTCCGCCCGACTCCGCTCTGCTGCTTCCCTGAGGACCCCAAGCCCATCAGCGTCTTGGACGCCAAATGTGAGTGTCCGTCCGTCCTGCCCAGCCCCCGCCGTGCCTGCTTGTGTGGTTAAACGTTTTCCGTAAACGGTGTGTACCTTTCATTCATAACGCTGTTGTCAAAGTCCATTATTGTCACCATGGGAACTGGTCACATGGGCAGTTTGATGGTCATAAATGTGAAAGTCAATAGTGTGATGTTTTATTAGATGCTATTCTGTGTATAGTATTTTTATAGTATTATTGCTGTTCATGAAATGTACTACTATTGCTGAACTAATTTGTGTTTTACAAAGAGTATTTTTTATTACATTTCACAATTTTAAATGTTCTATGTGTAAATAATTATAGTGGTCAACTTTGGGTACTGTTAAAATGTTTCATTATTTAAAAGAAAGATTTAAAACAAGCTCATCTTTTTGAAAGAAAAAAACTCCATTCTAAAATGCAGAATGATGTATTTTAAAATTAATACGACGCTACCTTTACAGTTAAATATAAATTCTTGACACACAACACATTCTGATTAAAGGAATAGGTCATTCAAACTCCTTGTACACCTGATGGATGCATTCAAGGCAGCGGTGACCTTTCTCTGTTAATAAAACGTGTCTTTTAATTTTCCAGGCAATCTGTTACATTTGCAGATTTATTGTTCTTATCAAATGCCCTTCCTTGCCACCGAAACTGCAAGGAAATGGAATTGGAGCCGTCGATTTACAGCCTGGTGGAGACTCCGGAAGATAATTAAAAATCTCGGTGCTAGGTCTGTGACCACAATAAATCGGCTTTTTGTTGTTTTTATGAAATTTTCTCGTTGACAGATAGCAGTCGTTACCCGGTGTTTCTGGGCCACCGGGTCCAGGAGAACGACAGCATTGGGGAGACCCGTTCACACCGCCTCGATTACCAGCTCATGTTAAAGCTCGATCGTTTGCTGCTCGTCGCTGAGAGGTACATTAAACACGCGGCTATCCATCACCCAGCCTTCGTTCTCCATTATCTCGGATCCTTTGTCTTTTGTGTGCTGACTTATTAAAAAAAACCTTTCCCTCCTTCAATAACCTCATCATAGCTGTCGCTTTTTTAATAGGAAAAATCTTGCAGTTGGCGTGAAATATGCGCTCGCCAAAAGTCCCCCCTAATTGCCTCACTTATTATTCCAAAGATGGATTTGCGAGCGATAATTGCACTTTGATTATTCGCAACAATACATTTTATGAGCATGTAAAAGATACGGTATTGTCGGTAAACATTTATTGTGTATAGTACTGGAAATATACTTTTGTGTTTTCCTTTCCTATGAATTCTTTTGTGAATAATCTGTTCAAGAAATTATCTTGTACAAAATAAGTCATTGTGCCAAGACTGATCACGTGTCCCCTTCTTAGTCCGACATAATATATATGATACCCGTAAATCCTTCACCCAGGGAAGAGCATGCGTTCCCATATTTGTCAAAAATCGTTTTACCATTGCCGTATAGGGTGCTAATAAGTATATGCCACCCATGTCCCATTATTTCTCACGTAGTTATCTGTTTCAATCTTTTTTTCAAAGAAAGAATGTCCACTACTGCATTGAAAACTGCCACCAAAACTATATTCCTCCTAATAACATAGCCAGCATGTCCCCTGGTATTGTTATTTATTACGGCACTGAAATGCCCGAGCACGCGTTATGCGAGCGTAGCATTCCCACGCCTTTTTACATTGTGGGAAAAGGGCACGGCTATGAAATAAAGAATAGAAAGAAGCGCGCGTTTGCATCGCAGCATGGCGCTCTCGTTAATGTGGGGCCCCACTGAATGGAAAGGCGCTTAAATAATAGATCGCATATGAGATAACTTTACATCACAAGCAGGCAGCCCGGCTGCAGAGGCCCTCAGCCTCTGTATGGGGGGGGGGGTTAATGCGTGAGTGCGGCGACATCCACCAACGATGCCATTATCGCACTGTGAGTGATCGTTGAGTGTGTTGGGCCCTCATAAGCTCAGGAAACCCATCGTGGCTGATTGAGGTGAGTGCCTTTTTTTCTCTTTATTATTTTTTCACTCCTTGCAGTGACATATCTAGAGGTTCGATAATTGGGGCGGCAGAGGAAGGTGGCAGTACACAATGTGATGAGGTCTTGCCTATCAACATGTCTAGCATGTGCTGTACGTGCTCTAGATGTTGGAGACTTGTGGGATTGCTGTTAGTGTCAAGGTTTTGTGTTTGTTTTTTTGCAAGTGGAAGGTGGGAGTGTGGTGGTTAGCCCGCACTGTGCTACAAACCTGACCCGAATTCCGCTCCTGCTTGTGGGAAAAATAAGTGGCGAATATCTGAACTGTGGCTGGGCCTCCCCTAGGTCGACTCATCCTTAAATAAGTACCTGGTGCTGTGTGTAAACATCAGCACTGGGGAGACAAAGGGTGGCTCGCCGTGATGTTGGCCACCTTACGTGCCGTGTTGGCCTTCATAGGTGCTCGCTAATAGTGCTTGCCCCGACAGTCTGTTATGGCTATACAGGGGATCTTTGTCTTTGTTGTTCTATGTTCATCTGTCTAGCAGGACACGGTGTTCTAAATTTCTTCTAAACTCAGTGTTCCTACAATGGGGCACCTTGTGTATCATGCACTAAATTGCATATTTGTTCTGAAATTGTTCCTGCAAATGTTTTGGGTTTTTTGTCACAGAATTTACGTGTGAACCCTTTCAAATTGTGGCAAAAAGAGGCAAGGGCCCAAATAGCTGAGTTTCGTTGTATTTATGTTTCTGCGTTTTCATGGCAGTGGTTAGTAACATCGACAGCACACATCTACACACTTGCAAATGTGCGCTTCGCAGTAGGCGGTCACCGACTGTGCCACACACGAGTCGTACATTCACATTAGGTTGGAATAGAGTGCACTCGGTGTTTGTCTTCAAACGGGCCGCTTTTCAGCCTTTTTGCATTTGTATTCATCGTGGAAAGGCTTATGTTAGAACCGTGATTTGGTGCCATTCAAGGGTGGGATTGCCAGTCTGTTCAGACACACACCTTGCTCTGTGGCTTTGGAGTGGTTGCTGTGATGAGATGTTTCTTGATTTGACAAGGTGAAAATGCTCTTTAGTGTTTTGACCTCGACGTCGTAGCTTGCTTTGATTAGGGTATTGCTCTTCTTGTCACCTCTTTTAGCAGCGGTGGTGAGGAAACTTTGGCCCGTTTCATAATTATTAAGCTCAATGTGTCTCTCCCAGCCGCTGCTCAATTTTACTGTCGCTGTGTTTATATGTACTTTTTAAAAAGTTAACGTTCAAAAATCTGCCGTTGGTTGTGTGCATTTCTGCAGTTTATAGTTTTCTTAATGTGCGCCCTGCTATCTTAGCCGTTGTCGAACTTTAATCTCTTCTCAAGCACATATTACAGTCAGGAGCATTGTCATCCAGCCAATAGTGTGTGCATGTATAAGACGAGTCATCTTTGCCAATTTCCTTGTATGGGTTTGGAAGAGCTAAAAGAATGATATATTTCAACTTTATAAATGATAAAGTTTATACTGGCATACATTGTCCAGTATGTCTATCCAATACTAATTGGCATGTTTCCCTAATATGCTGCAGTCAAAAACAACCACATCTTACTGCACGTGTATTATTTTCTCGTCAATGCTTAAATCCTGTCTTGAAGGCAGGATGAACACAACTGTGTGTGTTTGTGTGCACAATGTGTACTGCACCCCCTTTGCTTCTATACAAGGAGTGCCCTGTCCATTTTGACATATTTGCTCTGCAGATAATGGAAATGGGCACGTGATAATGTCAACCTATGTCCAATTCTACAATCTTGCCCCTTTATCAAAACGGCCTTTGCATGGAAAGAGGAGAAAAGTGAATGTGTTACTTCATCCATCATTAGTTGACCTACCACTCCAAGGTTGCGTCGGAATAGCCCACATAACTAGCACAACTTTGCAGATATTTTTAGTGTCAATGTGTACTCCTCCCTGCAGTGGGAGTCTGCCGTACCTAAGGAATTCAGAAATAAAGGGGCACATGCTATAAATAACAAGATGCTCAAGTGTTTAAAGGGAAAAAAAATCTCCACAGCTGTTTGCACAATACTGCCCCTGATTGCCAATTCTATTGCGATTCTCGTATAAGTCCCTGAACAGCGGGGTGGAAAGGGACTTGAGCTGCGCTTGAGTGTAGTTGAGTGACCTATTTAAGAGGGCACTGTGGTATAAAATAGAGGCCTGGGCCTCCACAGCTTCTATCAAATTCCCTGCTGTTTTATCAGCCCATTGGAATATGTTTTTAAGTGAGCCTCCCTTATGCAGAAACTACTTGATAAGATCGCCCATGTGTGTGCATGCGTGCCACTGTGTGTCTGCGTAGTTTCATTTCTGCTGTCAGCTCATTGCTTTGCCATAGTAATGGCAGCTTGGTGGTGGCATTTCCTGGCCAATTAAATCAATATCTATTTAGAAATGTAAAAAAATATGAATACATTGAAAATTTCATGTTTGCCTCAGGATATTGTCTTCTCCCGTTTGTATTCATGCACATTCCATTTCAATCTTATTTTCTCTGAGATCTGGGAAAAAGGATATGTTTAAAACACCACCATCACTTCTGTCAGAAGGCCATTATGTGCCAAGGGATATATGGTTATCGGTGTTATAATCTGCAAACATCATTGCTGTATTCTCAGACGTTCTGGTAAAATACTCCCAATTCAAAAACATTTCTCTTATATTTTTTTATGCACAGCGGTTGTTAGCATTGCTAGGATTTCACACAGTGAGGAGAATGCTTTCCTTTCGAGTTGGCTTGGCTGCCTTATTGTAGCCAATATCAAACGAAACTCAAGTGTACAGTGTGATGAATTGTCCGCTTTATTGTGATGGGTTGGTAATACAGATCTTGCACGTGTTTGCTTTCCAAAGACGGTCCCCAAAACCCACAGGGCTTGATGACATCGTGGCTGACTTATTTTTGTGAAGATTAAAACTGACGCACCTAGAAATTGAGTTCTCAGCTTTACACCGCGGTACAGGATTGCTAGGTTTACCTACATTTTAAGCGGCAACCTTGTATAGTGGAATTTTGAATTTAGATTCATTAGTTGACGATCAGATTTTTTTCTCTCTTTCCCCCCCATATGCTTGCTTTCTCAGAAGGATCTTTCCTGACATAGCCATCGTAGATGTACTTGTGCATTGTTCTAGAGCAGGAATCGTTGCTTCCAAAATGTTTTCGCAACACAAACACAAAACAACTGTTAAGCCATCTGGGTGTGGCTTTATTCTAGGATCTACTTGTTAGTCTTTGCGAACAGGAGTAAAACATTCGGTTTTTCAATGCATATAAGCGCTTTAGGGTACCCGGGTTGAATTTTGCAGTCCTGTTTCGCACCCAGAATTCTGCAAGGAAAGGTCGTGAAACGTAGTTAAGCTTCCACATTTACAGACAATGGGCTTCAAATCGACACCAAATTTGTACACTTAGCTTAAAAATGTGGATGTGTATAAGATTCAAAGTGGCACGTACAAAGACCCCCCCCATATAGCATGTTAAAGGTCCCATAGATATGTAACAGACTGGGCAAGTGCTGTTAGCAAGAACCTATGAAGGCCAGCACGGCACACGAGGGGGTAGGTGGCCAGTGCCACTCTCGGCCGCCTTTGTCTCCTGAGTGGTGATGTTTACACACCACACCAGGTACTCATTTGAGGCCAAGTTGATCTAGGGGAGGCCCAGGACTCGTTAAGATGATTGTCACCTGGTCTTGGCCATGAGCGGGAATTGAACTCGAGCCGTCAGTTTCGTAGCACAGCGCGCTAACCGCGACACTACCGCTCCCCACAGAGTGGCATATATACATACAGACAACGCAAGACTTATATATATTTAAGTACACGTTACATGTGTACTGACCTTTTTGTAGTTTTGCATATTTTCTCAGGGTGCTTGGCCTGCTAGGTGAAAACCACCACATTGTATGAATATGCTTACGAAAAGGTCAGAGTACATTTTTTTCCCACTTGAGAACACGAACTAATGCAAAATTTAAATATCCGTGAAAAGTTGAGCTGGAATTTCTCGGTTAAAGTTAATGCAATTGGAGACGTGAACATTTCTTTCAAACTTTATTTAGCAGGAAGGAGCTATCTAGTGGTTATAAAAATTACTAGTGGTGTGTTATGTTTATTTCATGCTCGTAACCCCAAAACGTCCCAGAGTGTATTCACTCAATCATTTTACTTCAGATTTTTTTTTCTCCAGCCCCCCACACGCCCCCCGACCGCTTGGTGGACGAACGCACGCAGATGGCTGGCCAGACGGACTGACAGGATGGAGACATGATGAGACTAGCCCTCCAGTCGACCAGCTCTGGGGATAAATAGAGGCCCTATCTCACTTTGGCACCGGCTGGCAGTGCACGCGCACCAGTGCGTGTCATCCCACGGCTGCTGCACGGGCAGATGTTGGCTGCGCACATAAAGTGATGACACCTTCACACTCGACAGACTGGGCTGACTTCTCGCTTAATTGGGCCGAGCAGAGCCGTCACGTAAAAAGTTGCTTCGTAGTGTCGCACGGGTGACAGTTTGCAGCAGGTTAGGCAGTAATATTAAGTCTTGGATATTTAGTTGCCAGTGCAGTAATCCAACTTGCCCAGAGGTCATTGTGCTTATTGTGTAGGTTGGTAGGTAGGTGGGTCGGGGATGGGAGTGGCGGTTGAGGGTGTTGTATCGATGGCCACACAGCATGTGACAAGGCACGAGTGTATTATATGCAATTGTATCTTCCTGTGGAAGTCAGTAGGGCACTCAGTGCAGCATGCAATGAGGAACTGCACCACGGGGTAACGGCATTGACGTTGGTTGAAATCCTAATGTGTGAGAGACCTGCATCGCCAAAGGCATTGTGTTACCATCAAAGTCGTGTCTGCTGTGTACACGTCGGCCGTACCCTTCAAAAGGTTTTTATGTTCATAATGTAGTGTACACGCCAAGAACTACAGAGATTACTTTATTTGTCTGACACACACTATTTTTGTGGGAATCTTTCAGAATTTCACACGGTCACTTCTCCTCGCTAGCTCTTTGACCGTTTATACTTTACCTCTGTGCTCAGTATATTTGCTCGACATGCTGCGGGCAATGAAATAATTTACTGAAAAAGTTGGTAAGTTGTCACATTTTGTTTGCTTTTCATTACCATAATAAAATACCTGGTAGCACAAAATCGCACTGTGAATTTATTAAAGAAAAATAATGGAATATAAATAAATAAATTCCAGGTATATAAAGTCCCAATTTTACAAAATGGAATATCTAATGTCTGTTTCAATTTGGAACAAGCTTCTTTCTAGAACATAATTATGGCTTATCTGCTTTGTTCAAATCCTGAGCATGCGTCATTGTTATTCCACATAACAGTGCAGCTCTCCACGTGATTTATACTTCATTCTGACTGTCATTGTGCCCGGTCACACAACCAAGACCCACTTGTGAATAAGAGATATCACCTGGTACATTTAAGAACCAGAATAATATCCCTATTCACCAAATATATTTATCGGTGTATTTTTTTTATTTCTTTGTTCATCGTTTAATTGCAGTAAAATGTGGCTCTTCAGCTGCACTGAGTGAAGCATACATTTTTTTCTTAACTAATATGCTGCCGGGGTGTAACAGGTCAGCACACTGGGCTTGCAATCCAAAATTCGCTGGTGTAATCTCCCGGCACGGCAGTTGAAACAATGGGGCAAGTTTCTTCATTCCCCTCCCCCCCCCACCTCTTATCCACCCAGCAGGTGAAATGAGTACACCACAGTCAAGCAGCAAGTCGTGAGTGGTGGGGTACAATGTAGATACTCCCACCTCCAGCAAGACACCGGGCCAAAAATGGCCTCTAAAGGGGTTTTCTAGATTTCCCTTTCCTGGAGGCTCTTCTGCCAACAGTGCCACGAGCAAGCAATTTCATGGCTGCGCCTTTACCCAACAGTGACGTCACTGTCCAGTACTGTAAACAGTGCTGGAAGTCCTGAACTGCAAGCTGCTTAAAAGGCCCAAGGGAAAGCGCAAGTCTGAGATAAAATGTCATCAAGGTTCTGATGTAATCAGCTGTGGATAAAAACAATGGATACTCGTGGCTTGTAACCACTCCGAATTGAATTCCTAAATAGGCTTTGAATTTCAAACTAGCTTGCAATTAGATTTTCCCTACAGACCCTCTGGTGGACGAGTAGATGCCACTTAGACATTGCATCTCGCTCCGTGGTTGAGCACGGAATGTGATGGCTTATTTCGCATATACAAAACTCTGGGAATATAAATGTTTCTTAACTCTTTTTTAAACTTCCTACATGCTCGATATAAGAATTTTATTCCACAGACTTGTCAAATAGCTTGGCAAAGATAATGCCCCGACGAATAATATCTGCCAAGAAAATGCAGCTGCCTTTTCTGTCATTCAGGCTGATGAATGTTGCCAACACCTCCAACTTTATAGTTAACATATATGCATACAATAGTTGGCGCTCTGAAATTAAATCCTGGATCTACACAGCTATTTAGAAGCATCCTCTTCTCAGAGAGCACGGAAAGTTTTCGCCTTGAAAATGGGGCCAATAGCCAGTATACAAGAGGATATTCAAATTAATCAGAAAAGAAATAGGATTACTTGCAATTTCTGCAGAAGAGAAAATAAACTTAAATTTTGCGTCAGTTCTTTTTCATCCACAGTATCCTATCGGTTTGTATTGCACACAGATTAAAAGATTTGTTGGCAACTCCTGGGATTTTAAAATGTATTTTTACCGCATTGTTTGTTTACATGTAAGAAGGGGCATTAAGGGATCAGAAAAAAAGCATTAGCCGGGGATTTTAAAACATTGACAAAAATGCCATATTACGTGTGGTTTGGTAAGCCTTTCTGTCTCGTGAAATTTACAGTCTACGTATCAAAATAAAAATAGCTTGGATGTCATGGTGTTGCACACTAAGCACAATAAAATGTCAACCATGTGATATCCACACAACTTCCAGCCTAGGAAATTATCCGTGCCATTTTAACTGCTTTTAATTCATTAGAATATGCCTCACAAAGGTTATGGCTTAAGCCCACTGAAATTACTCCTTTTGTCTCCCTCATATGTGAACCAATTTTATTTTTACACAACCATTCCCAAATGGCTCAGACCCCATGATATTCGCAGGGTTAAAAAAACATGATCACATGTTTTTTGACCGAGGTGAAATGTCATATATATTGTTTCAGGATGAATATCGTAGAGACTTGGTTCTTTGCAGTCAGAATAAGCACGCATTATTCCCCCGTCGAAACTTACTCACTGGAAGATAAACTCCTAGATGGACAAGTATGTTTTATGGTGAATTAGAGTTCCACAACCGTAATGAACGATGCAATCTTTATTTAGCCATGAAACCCTCACTGAGTGCAAAGACTATTTTTCAGCAGTGTCCTTCTTTGTGATAGTTGGCCAGTCCGTTGCGAGCATTTTTGTGCGTGCGAGGAATTCAGATCGCTTAAATAAATCAAAGGGTACAAGGAAATTGCTCATAACAGGTTTTTTTGGGTTAGATCACGTAAATATGAATGTGTCGTTAAACCCGCTACCACCCGACACAGCCAATTAGTAAGGTTTGTCACGTAATCAAAACATGCCAATTCATGACTGGTACAGCACACCAATGTGTTGGAGCGTAAACCCACAACATTTTAAATTCCAGCACCATGACATTTCGTAATTTTGAACGAAACAGGAGCATTTCTCCACAAATGTGGCTGTCGCCTGATGGTGCTCGTAATTACTGGAGAAACATCGTACTCGAATTGTAAATGCTGTGGGTTTACTCACCAACACACCGGTGTGCCGTACTAGTAACTAATTGGCACGTTTTGTTTACGTAACAAACCTTACTTATTGGCTGTGTCTGGTGGTGGCGGGTTTAACGATGCATTTATATATATGCGATCTAACCCAAAAAACCTCTTATGAATAATATTGGTCGTGAAAGCCTACATGTTAAAGGAAAAAAAACTATCAACATTCCATGCAGAATTTCAGAGCCTACCTGCTGTACTCCCAACTACCAGCCACCTAGTCCAGTATGTTGGGTGTCTCGTGCACACACTGACGAGGTCTGTGCGATCCACAAACGCCCACCTACTGGAGCACTGGATTCACAGATGTGTGTGACCATCGCGCCCCCTAACCCGTGTTTAATCGCCCTCCCTCCCACCCGCGGCGCTTACTTTCGGATTCGTTTCGCATGTGGGTGTCCAGCGAGGCCCGCGTGTTTTAGGTAAATGGCTTTTCAGGATAGCCCGCTCGCTTGACGCGCCGGTCGCCAGCGCTTCTCCCCCCCCCCCACCCACCGCCATCGCGCCGGCTGCAGGCGCCACCGTTCAATCTGACCGTGCCGTGAGCAATCTAGCGTCGTGCGCCGAGCTGCTCAAATTATCCCATCCCATCCACCCCCACCCCCGCCAGCTCTCCGGGGAGCTGCGGGAAATGAAATTGATGAAATCGGGAACATCAATCGTAAGGCCCCTCATCCCCACCTTCCCTCCCACCCCTCCACCCCCACACTCCGCTCCTTATGCCACCGTGAAAAATCTGATTTGGGGGCATCTGACACTCACGCTTCAGTGCGGTGACAGGGTCTCACACACTGCCGCTCTGTTCCCGCTTGTAACGGAGGCTTGCTGGGGTGGGGAGAAGAGAAAAATCACAAGAGATACTGTCGAGCTGTCCATTCAAGCTTATCTGTGCAGGGGAGGGATGGTGGAGCAGGGTGCAGCCATGCACTTTAAAGCTGCCCGAGATTTGGTGCGGGCATTTGTTTCCCCCTGCTTGGCAAAGATAAGATGGAGCTCTTTGCCCAAATGTTCAGTCCCAGTCCCTCCCATCGCCCGCTCTTTCCACACCGGTTGCCAGCTGCCTCCTTAAAGCTGCCCTGGCCTCGCCCGGAGCCCCTGCCCCCACAAACCCCATCAGCAGCCTCTCACCAGCACTGCAGCTGACATGCTACGTGCACAGCAAATTGAGTTGCCTCGCCAGGGTGAATGGGAGCGCACGGTGTGTGGTGGCTTGAATATAATATTTACACAGGTAGCTTGTGGGCCGTAAAAAAATGAGGGTTTATATTGTTTGAAATAAAAGCAAGATATATATGGCCCATATAATTTTTTTGCTGAAAATTGTTGAAATGATTTGAGCACACAGTTTTATTGTTTTTATTCATCATCACGGACAGGGTCTATGTCAAAGCGGGGAGTAGTGAACGGGTTTCTGTGATGATTATGCTCATGTCACCTGCTGAACATTTCTGCGACGTATGCCAAAGACGACCGTGTACACACACACACACGGCGGGTAACAGGTACATACCAGGTGTGGCGAGATGAGAAAAAAAATGCGTCGTCTCATTCGTTTTGACGTTTGTTGGTGCACTCCGTGGTGCGTTAACAGGTGGGTCCGCGCTCCACCTGTTAAGTGCCTGCGTGCGGACCGGCACAGCTGCAAGGGATACGCCGGTGGCGGCCTTGTATGGGCGGTGCACTGCGTGTGGGTTTCAAATGTGTGGCGCAAGCAGACTCGGGTAGCGTTTTCCTTGGAGCACCCACAGCCCTTGACGGCGGCACTCTCGGCAATTGCTGTTGCTTCCTAAGTGCCCCGAAACCAAACTGGGCAAGCCAGTTAAATAAAGAGCCTTTGTTGTGTACTTTGTTGTGTGCTGGGCAATTAGTAATGTTATTTTATTCTCTCAGTTATAAAGAGCAGCATTGTGATGCTCTGTTATCTTGTGTGGGTTTTTTTCCATTTACTGAGAAGAACAAAAGACGTTATTATACGCATTTGCATTCTGCTGATAGACATCTACACAATTATTACACTAGGGCAAGAGCTTTTACAGGACTGTACTTGTCATTTATTTGTATTGAGTTTGAAGTTTTTTCTTAATTCATTTTTTTAGCTTGTTCGGACGATGTTGCCTATGATGTTTAACAAAATGCCACTTGAGACTTCTTATCCACATGCTAACATGTCAACACATTCATCAATGAAACCGCATTGAAAACAATATACTAGGTCATGTTTTTGGTAATGGCCCTTCCTTAAATGGCTCTTATTCACAGCACCTAGGCCTCTCTGTGTGTTCTTAGAAGAGCCCATGGTTGAATCGTCGCCTATTTTTCTAAAAATGTGAAGGCAGTGCTTGACGAATGTGAGTTGTTATGGCAATTGTGTGCATCGCTGCCAGATGCAGCAGCCTCACCAAATAATTAACAGGTCGTTATAAGTAAGGAGGGTGATTGGCTAACACCATAATGCACGCCTCTACTTTTCACTTCACAGTCATGAGCCTGACGTGGGTTTTCATTTGTGAAAGTTTTTTAAATATCACCTGGGTGTCGGTAATATATTGCTAGTCGTGGAAAAGTGTGGCTCTTTTGCAGTTAAATAATTCTGTGGCCATTGCACTTAACGTAGCACAGCGCTGTCATGCACACATTCGCGTGCATGAATTGTGACAATGTGCAGATGTATTCATGCAAACACGTGCACAGTTGATCGTTTTAGTAAGTGAGGCTCCGCACAGAAGCTCGCTGCAAAATAAATTGCTCAATAAAAGAAAATGTAAAGCTTCCACATAAAACTTTGTGCCTTTCTCTTTGCAGAGATCACATCTATGGCCTCGACTTGGACGCGCCCCTATCAGATGAGATATATTACGACAAGGTGAGGTCAACTGAAATATCACTGCCTTGCGCGACTTCTTTTTATCAGTTGCCGTGTTTCAGCGGCACGACGCCCTGCGAGAGAGCAGTGGTCCGCAGAGCGACTTTGCCGACTAATTCGCGCGGCTTGCAAGAGAGCACAGTTTTGAATTTCATTTTAGACGATGCATTAATTGCAATATTTCTGTGGCTGGTAGGGTGTGTGTGTTTAAAATGGTAGCCTGTTAAGTCACATTGGCTACACTCTCATGCTCAGCCGCATAACTTTTCCTGGTTACGCATTTGAGGCAGCAGAGCTTGAATGCACCTGGACTGTTTTGAGGTCTGCAGTGTTATATATATTTTTTTAACAGACAAACTAACAAAATGTATATATTTTAAAAATTTGGTTGAGACTCCCACTTTGATCTGTTGAACCTATTAAGAATGGGCAAGCAGGCCAGTGCGCGTTCACCAGGGAATTACTGATTTGCTAATTATGAACGCTCCAGGGTTGCAGCAGACCAGAATTCTTGTCTAATTAACTTCCCATTTACATACGCGAAAAGTATTGGGGGCGGGGGGGGGTTATTTAATTTCCATTGCCCTATTAACATATTCAGGGCCGTTTAGGTTGTGAATTGCATACCCTTGTGCACCTCATGACAAAGTTCAATGTGCTGGTGTTGTGGTAGCTGCAGTTTCTGTTTATCTTAATTATTTTTGTAATGATTTCACTTCCGAGTAGACGTCAAGCTCCGCCTTGATAAATAAAGTGTTTGGATGCTGCTTCCTATCATCCTCCGCTATATTCAAGTCCGCACGGAGCGCCTCTGCCTTTAAAAAAAAAGACTAAACCGATACTCTTTTGCCCATTAAACGGGAAAGAACAAAAAATGATTCTTGAAGTTGCAGAGTGTCTGACACCTCCATTATAATTCAAAAAAAGTGTGTTCTCTCATCTTTTTTTTTTCACGAGGAAAAAAAAACATTCACAGCCAGATGACAAGTGCCAGGCGATTATGTCTGTGCTTCGGGAGATGCATTCCACTACGGTGTAATTACCGTGAAGGATCAAGATACAAATTAAGCTTCCAACATGTCAAATTTCTGTCTTTGCACCGATGATTTCATCGCTCGTACAAGAGATTAATCTACAGACAGAGGTGGGATGAAATCTCTCTTTTAACCTCATTTCTTATCTCATTTGATTTTAGACTGGATAAGGATCCACTATGTAACACGATTTTTGTTCCTGGGTAGTAAGTGTTATTTTCTAATTGCTTATGCCTAAAGAGTATAGAAAATGGCTATTATTCCCCACAAACTTTGCTTTTGTAACCAGGACTTTACGTGAAGGAATGACACAAATGCACACGTTTTCTCATTGAAAATGGGTAAATTTCAAAATATCACTGTCCTGGTCACAAAAGCAAAGTTTGTGGAGAATAATAGCCACTTTCTGTACTTTTGAGGCATAAGCAATTAGGAAATAACACTTATTACCCAGGAACAAAAATGATTCAATTTGTTACACAGTGATATTAATGGAGTTGATTATTAACTTTGCTTTTGTGTCCTGGTCACAAAAGCAAAGTTTGTGGGGAATAACAGCCACTTTCTGTACTTTTGAGGCATAAGCAATTAGGAAATAACACTTACTACCCAGGAACTAATTTTTGTATTTTTTGTTTCACAGTGAGATCATACAATAAGGTCCCTTCAATAATTGCAGTTAATGTTTAAAATACATTAATGATAATTGGCAGTTTTGTCATTCGCTTTTCAGCGTATTTTTGGGCCAATTCTCCATATTTAACAAGGCCATTCAAACACCATTAAATTTATTCACCAAATTTCACAGTGCATTTATTTTTGCTAAAAGATGTTGACGCATTATGTTGGTAAAACTGCCAAATTGCTTTCCCAGTCAAGGCTTTTTTTTTACAGCAGTAATTACAGTGTACAAATTAACTGCAATCAAATTGGCTGCAGTAAGCCTCTGGGACACACAACCCTGAGATTGCGGAAATTCTTCTGACCAGCGATTGGAATGAAACACCATTCACGTGCATTAATGCAGAAGGGATAAAAAAGAGATGATCAAGTTGAAAAACACAACAGAGATGCACAAAAAAGTACCAAATGGTTTAAAATTTCTCCATTTATATGTCTGTGCCGGACGTTATGTACATAAGCCTGAATACACGGTGACGCGCGGAAAGCGTTAATGCATGCTCGTAGCCAGTTTAAGATTAATGCCAGCATTTGTGACGGAAGCTAGAATGATTAATGTTTCTTGGCACAATGGAAGGCTAAAGGAAGCCACACCTGGTTTGTGTGTTAAGCTTGCATTGCTGGGAGCATAGCGTTTACCATGTTTCTCTGCAAATAAAAATAAACGTGTGGCTTCGGCATCCTGCGGGGATTTTTTTTTGCCCGCTTTCCTGTCTCCGTTGCACGTATTGGGTTGCGTTGCAAGAGAAACAGGCAGCGGATTTGATGTTTTTTTCATCTTTTAAATGAGACGACCACAAAATTAAGTGATTTACAATGCGTGCAAATATAACAGTGATCCACCACCAAAAATAAAATCAACGTGAATCAAGATTCTGTGTTTTGTGTCGAG